>NW_024350399.1:2390568-2736842 GCF_902729225.1 Pteropus medius | reverse complement strand
GTGAATGCTTTTCAATTATTAAAATGATATTAGTCATGGAAACTGACTTTTTTTTTGCTGACTCATTACTGAAAAATATGTCGAGTACTTACCAATGCCTAGGTATTGTGTTGGGCACTGGGTATATAATGTAAGGAACAGACTTGGCCCCTAGCCTCTTGAAATATAGAGTCAAATGAAAATGAGAATATTAAATAATTACACAAATAATATAAAATGTTCTGAGGAAGTTTTGGGGCCCACTAAGATTAATAGTAAAACTGAGAAGTCCCTATGAAGTAAGAGAGGATATAAAAGATACTCTCTTAGGCTTAGAAATCTTAGGTAGAATAGATTTATTTCCCCCTAGTAGCTGAAACTAACAACAATGGAGCTAAAGGGAATTCCAACGATAGGCTCAGCAGAAATGTCAGAGAAATTTTATGGCCCCAGACTTACTTTTCAGGAGAAGCAAGGATTTATCAAAAGAAGACAGGCTCTAAGCATTATTTTTGTTGACTTCATGAGCCAAGAAATGTATTAATGATAAACAATGTTTTCTGACACACACTCTATGTATGACCTCATTTATTTTATCTATCTATCTATCTATCTATCTATCTATCTATCTATCTATCTATCTATCTATCTATCATCTATCTATCTACCATCTATAATCTATCTATTCATTCATTGTTAAATAAATAACATAATAAATGCTTTTCAGACTGGCTGCTCATTCAATCTTCTACTGATGTGGTATTGGAGGGTGAGTCCTTCCTCATCAGGTGCCATGGTTGGATGAATCGAAATGTCTACAAGGTGATTTACTACAAGAATGGAAAAGCACTCAAGTACTGGTATGAAAACCACAACATCTCCATTACCAATGCCACAATAAGAGACAGTGGCACCTATTACTGCAAGGGCATACTTTGGCAGATAAACTATACCTCTGATCCCCTTGAGATTACTGTAAAAAAAGGTGAGTTGGTAAAGGTAAGGGAATAACCTCATAGCAGGGAAAAGGAGAGATAACATCTCTGCTTGATATAGTTAGTTGCAGCTTGTAGAATGGGAGCAGCTATGATACATTGGAATGTGTACTAAACTTGCAATGGAGAGACCTAGGGTATAATATATCTCTTAATCTCTGTCTTAGAGTTTTTATTTGTTTAATGGCAGTAGCAATACATGATCACATTATGGCATTTTTACAAAGATTAAATGTGGTAATATTTGTGGAATGGTTTTATAAACTGTTAACCACTACCCAAGCATAAAAGGTTGCAATTAGTTTTGATCTCAAAGTCACCTGCTGTTCCTGGGGAGAACACACATTTATTAAATTGAAAAGGAGTTTCAAAGTTTAAGGGAAAAAGCTTGTGAAAAGCTTGAAGAGTCCATTCCAGCCTAGGAGGGCTGGGAAAGGAAATCAACAGATAGTGTTCCTGTGTCTTGGGAGAAGAGAAAGAGGACTTGATGAGGAAAGGATAGGCAGGTGGGCTGCCTCTATATCCAATGAAAAAGACTGCTCTTTTCAAACTTTATATAAGAAAAGAAGCATTTGAAATATTTACCTTACAAGAAGGAAATTAGACTTTGAGTTGCAGACTTGGTTCATGCTAACATTTACAAAAGCATGAGACCAGAAGCCAGAATTAAGTTCTAATGGCAGTTCTCTGTTAACTAATTTGATACCTAAGTGCTATTTAATTGTCACTGGGCTTCCAGTATTTTTATCCATAAAATAAAGGGTTTGGTCTAGACTTCATCAGAATCACTTGAGGAACCAAAAAACATCGATGTCCATATTTCATCATGAAAAATTCTGATTTAATTGATTTGGATAAGGTCTGGGATAAGTATTTTTGAAAACTCTTTCAGGTAATGGTAATGTGTAACCAGCGATGAGAGCCACTGGTCTAGGCAATCTTTAAGTGATTTCTGGCTTTAATATTCTGTGGGTCTATAATTCTAGAATAATCACAAAAAGCAGTACTTTATAAAAAAGTAACAGAATCACAAAATAGTGAAAATGGAAGGAAACTTTAATGATCTAATCCAATATCTTCATCTCACCCAATAGGCATGCAAGAAATGATTGATTGATTAATTGATTGATTGATTGATTAATAAGACACTAGTGATCCTCAGCTCTCTGCCTCCTTTCCACCAGCAAATAATATGTGGAGACGGGTTTTGTCAGCTCCAAGAAAGGGGTCATCATTTTCATAATCTTCCCCCTTGGGCACATTGGCTAGAGGAATCGTTAGACAAGGGCTGTGGGGAAATATTCGGGACTTCCAAGGATTCCAGGGAGCACAGTCTGAGGAAACCAAACATAGGAGTGTTTTCTTTCTGCAAATGGATGCTTTATTGTGCTAGAAGATGGAAGACCATGAGGGGCCCTTCTCTTAGGGAAGATGAAGCCTCAAACCTTATTCTTAAATTCTTAATTTGACTTATGTTTCTTGTTGCATCTAGATCCCACCACAGCTCACCAAAGCAACTACTACTGGCTACAATTCCTTATCCCATTGTTGGTGGTGATTTTATTTGCTGTGGACACTAGGTTGTTTATCTCAACACAGCAGCAGTTCACATTTCTCTTGAAGACTAAGAGGACCAGAAAAGGCAACAAACTTATGGACCCACATCCCAAGACAGACCCCAAAAAGAACTAATGTCATTGCTCAAGAAACATTTGCAACAATTTCTTTCCAACATCAGCAATTGCTTCTCACTTATCAAACACAACTCACCGTGTACATAGAAAGATCTGTGCTCAAGGCTTTACAGAACTTCTTCATTAAACCAACTGAAACTGGTTAAGTGGCATGTAATAGTAAGTGCTCAATAAACATCAGTTAAATAGGTAAAAGAACGTATAGATTCATTTATTAGTATCTGTGAAAGAAGTACAATTCGAATAGAAGAATTATAAAACCATAAAACATGATGCTTCTAAGTATTTGAGAATTGCTAGTTTTTTCATTTGTTTTGTTTTGTGTTGTTTTTGCTTCTAGAGGCAAAAAAACTACAAAGTTCCAGGTTAGAAATATTCTAATTGTACATATGAGCTAGGAATGAGAAGACATGTAGAATGCTGGTGAGGTTGATCATTTCTATGCTCTCTCTTCAACTTTATTATCCATGAGCTTCTTGTTCTTGGGGAGAATCTGTGGCAGCCTTGAGCCATAAGATCTAGGTATGAAGCTCAGTCTAAGATTCCTTTATGATTGTTTCATTCCTTTAAAACCTCCCAAACTTGTATCTTGAATATCCTATTATAGCATATTGGAGAAATTCTAGTGAATAATAATAATCAGAACTCTCAGCTTTGAAAACAATCCAGAACTGAATAAATCTCAGACAAAAGATCTAGACATTTTTGGATTTGGTTTTCCCAACAGCATTCATTGGAGGCCTAGGCTTCTCTCATGGAGTGAATGGGACTAAATCTTATAAAGCCATCCATGAAAGAAACTAAAATATACATGGGAAGAAATTGATCCAAATCCTCATTCTTCTATGTTTTAGGTTTGTAATGTGAGAAAATGGACTTACGCTTCCATGTATTTCAGTATTTCATTTTAAAATAAGAATGATAATAGTCATCCTGTCAACCTATTGTTCTTCTAAAATTAAGTGAGAGCCTGTATCTGGAAGTTCTCTATAAATTGCAAAGGTTTAAAGGTCCTTGTAGCATGCATGAAACCCAATCCTCGCTCTCCCACCCCATCCCACCTCCACCTATGAATAATTTTACTAGATGCTTGAGGGAGCATTACGGAAGAGAGGCAATATATTGTCATTTCTAACCATGATTGCACAACAGTCAATGGGAGATCAGAGTGCCTATATTTTAGCTACATTTTAGGACAATAAATAACACAAGGAAGAAGTGACTCTAGAGTGAAATTTTGTAAATATCCATGATACTGACAAGTCTCATTTTCTCCTAAAAAATGTTTTTATGCCATAAACCATAAAGAAATTACTGGAGATTTTTTTTTTTAACACAGGTATCTGGTATGAACCTTCTGAACACTCTCCACTTTTTAAAAAATTTCAGAGACATTAAGAAATGACCAGATTCTCCATGAACAGCCTTGTCACCTGGCTTCATGTAAATAAGCCTAATAAATGGTGAAGAGATTTTTCCTGCAAAAATAGGCCAGGAGGAGTCCCCACAGGAGTCTCCTTAGTCATTTCCCCTGCCCTTAAGGAAAGATCTATTACAGGGACCTTGAGACCAAGTTAACAATATCTTGCTTCACAGTGTTCTGTACGTCAGGCTAGAGAGCAAGTTACTTACTTGTTTATTTAGCCTGAGGCCAAATAACTCAGAGTTAAGATTGAAAAGACATTTAACATGGATAGAAAGTCCAGACTTGAACAGCTTGAGATATATTTTCTAAGGGATTTTCTGTTTCTTTTTAATATTAAAATTCGCTTTCATCTCCCTTTTTATTTTTACTCCAAGCTTACGAGGGCCATGAGTAGAGCACAAACCTAGAATTATTATTTTTTTTTAATTTAAAAAAGCTGCTCTTAACTAGCTGTGTCATTGAGGAATTACTTGCCAGGCTCTGAGATTCCATTTCTTCTGTGTAAAAAGAGGAGATTAGACTAGATGTCTCAAAGCTCCATCTGAGCCCAGACATTTTGTCATTCATTACTTGAAAACCCGATTCCGATGTGGTGAATATCCGGGTATGAAAGCCTTCCCCAAGAAGCTTCAGGGTGAAATTTTCTGCTTTATTGAAATATAATAATTAATTACTTACATTTACATTGTACAATTCAATGTGTTCTTCTTCAATTAAGTTAGCATACAATAATATATTAGTTTTAGTTGTACAGCATAGTGATTAGAGATCTACATAACTCACAAAGTCATCACCCCACTGAGTCTAGTACTCCTTTTCCCCCCTACATATTTATTATTACATTATTAACTATTTTCCTTATGCTACATTTTATATCTCCATGTCTATTTTGTAACTATCCATTTGTACGACTTAATCCCTTTGCCCTTTATCGCCATCCCCCCAATCCTCCTCCCATCTAGTAGCTCTCAAAATATTCTCTATATCTATGAGTTTATTTCCATTGTTGCTTTTGATTATTTTGTTCTTTAGATTCTACATGTACATGAAATCATTCAATATTTGTCTTTATCTGACTTATTTCATTCAAATCAATACTCTCTAGCTCCATTAAAGCAATATCTTTTTCCATCCCCTTACCTTTAGGCTGTGTGTGTCTTTTAATCTGAAATAAGTCTCTTGTAGGCAATATATGTAGGGGTCTTGTTTTTTTAATCTATTCAGCCACTCTATCTTTTGGATGGAGCACTTAATTCTTTTCCATTTGAGATACTTGTTGATAGGAATATAGTTATTACCATTCTTTATGTATGTTTTTGATACATGTTTTTTCTTCTTAAAGAAGTCCCTCCAACATTTCCAATAATACTGGCTTGGTGTTGATAAATTTCTTTAGCTTATTTTTGTCTGGGAAGCTCTACATCTGTCCTTCAACTCTAAATGACAGCTTTGCTAGATAAAGTATTCTTGGTTGTAGATCCTGGGTTTTCATCACGTCAAATATTTTGTGCCAAGCCTTTCTGTCCTGCATAGTTTCTTTTGAGAAATCAGATGCCACTCTTATGGGTGCTCCCTTTTATGTAACTAACAGCTTTTCTCTTGCTGCTTTTAAGATTCTCTTTTTGAATTAACCTTTGACATTTTAATTATGATATATCTTGGTGTGAGCCTCTTTGGATCCCTCTTTCTTGGGACTCTCTGAGCTTCTTGGGGTTGTATGTCTATTTTCTTCACCAGGTTAGGGAAGTGTTTCATCATTATTTCTTCAAATAGCTCTTTGTTTTCCTTCAGATACCTCTATGACATAGATATTTACAGTAAATAGTGTCCCAGAGGCTCCTTAAATTATTATTATAGTCTTAGCTTCTTTTTTCTTGTCATTCTGATTGACTGTCCTTGGCATCCCTATCTTCTCTACTGGTGGTTCGATCCTCTTCTTTATCCACTCTGTTTATTCTCTCTAATATCCTCTCCATCTTAGATAATGTGTTCTTCATTTCTAATTGGTTCCCTTTTATACTTTTCATTTCCATTTTTATGTTTTTTTATCTCTTTATTAAAGTTCTCACTGAATTCATCTACTCTTCCCCTAAGTTCATTAAGCATCTTTCTAACCAGTGTTTTGAACTCTACATCTGTTAGATTGCTTGACTTCATTATTCCTGGATCTCTGCTCTGTTCTCTCATATGGGTTCTGCTTCTTTGTCTTCCTATTTTGGCTGCCTTTCTATGTCTGTTTCCTTATAATAAGCAAAGCTCCTAAGTCTCCCAGTATTATTAATGTGGCTTTGTGTAGTAGGTGTCCAGTGGCACAATCTTGAGGAGTTCAGCTGCAGGCCAAGTTTAGCCCCTGCCTGTGCCCCTCCGGGGCCACCTGTTAAGATTCAACAAGCAATCCACAGATGCTGTGCTTATAGTGGCCTCAAGAATCCACACCAGAAACTGAGGCCAGCTGCCACCTGCGTGAGTCTTGGCACTGCTCAGCAAGGTGCACTGGACTCACTGAGAACACAGCTGGTTGTGGCTTGAGTGGGTCTGCAAGTTGGGGGAAGAAGAGTTTCAGGAAATCCTCTGCATGGAGTGACCTCTGTTATCCAATTTGACGTTTCAGTTATGGTGGCACTGCCTCCAAACACTGGGTGCGGGAAGGGCTCAACAGAGGAACAATGGATACTGCCAGCACTTCTGCCCAGGAGAGAGCCTCACCTCTGGCTCTCATTCCAACAACTCAATATTCCCCCGTAAGACTCTGGAGCCCATCATGAAGCTGACCCAGTGCTGATGTTCAGAGTGAGCAGGTCCGTCACCGCAAAAGTCCGCTTGTGGACATGGCCCTTTTAAGTGGTGTCTGCAGCTGCTGGCTGTGGCTGCCGTAGCCTCTGTCCCACTTAGTTGTTTGAGACTGAGCAGCTTCATGTCTTTGCCTTCTCCTATCTTCTACTGTTGCAGGGTGAGTAATTATTTCTCTCCCCAGTTTAGTACTTCTGTTCATCTAGATCCCAGGCTACTTTACTTGCTGTTTGCTCTGTGTTTCTATCACAATTTCGATTTAGTCAAAAGAGGGATGAACAAAGCCTCTATCATCTATGCCATTTTCCCCCTCCTCACCAGTGTGAATTTTTCCCCTTTATCCTTCACACATTGGTCCTTCCCTTCACTGTGCTAGTCTGTGTATCTGAATTTCAGATTTGTCTAAGACTTGTGCCTGTCATTTATTTCTACCTATTTTCTTCTTGATATTCATATATCCCTGCTGAGTAAGGAATGTGGAACACAGAGTTAGGGCTTGGATATTTCCTGGACCCCCAAAATATGGCATTTATAAATAAAAATATTATTTTTATTTATAATGCACATTTTTATTTTAATATACATGAATATTTTCTGTCCATGCCAGAGAGTGAGTATGTATGTTATACAGATGGTTAGAATAGAAATAATTCACCCCAGCTTCACCCTTGGGACCTCCTCTGTTACCTCCAAACTCTTACCAAATTGGTCTAGGCTAGTTCATAGAGCAAATTCTCTCTTCCACACTTGCTGTTCCAAATTGGCTGCCACAAATCATCATGAACTCCTAATAGTTAGGGATTTTTTTTTCAAAAATCAAGTCAGTATCTCCCTACTGATGGCTAACAGAAGACAAATTTCCATGCCACTTCAAGAGTAGAAACTCAGACAAAAAATAAAAAAATTCCAACCTGCCAGTAAGTTGGGGAATTGAATGCTTGAAGAAAGACCCTGTTCTTTCTCTCTTCTCATGACATGGAAAATTGGACAATAGGATCATCTCTTGAACTCCAAAATGGAAGCTTTATATTAAGAATGGCAGAGGCACCTGCCAACCAAGGTCCCTGGATAACCTCAGAGAGTAGTACTGTCTTCCTGCAGTAAGTTGTCTGCCCAGCTCTGGACAGTTACTTACTAAGCCCATGTCCCATCTGGTGTTTTATTAATCTCCACAACATTCCCACCACCACTGATCTCACTGTAAGGTAAGGGTACCAGACTACAATAAAATTGAAATTGCTCATAGACAAATTTTTAAAGACAAAGGGATTATTTCTTGTGGATTCTGAGAAAAATTAATATTTCAATTTTTTAACCAGTTTCCAAGAAAATAATACCAAACTATGGTTGACTGAATTGAGCCACAGTAAATATAGTTTAATTGATAGAATGGAATTTTTTTTTTTTTAATTAAAATATAGGAGCCACTGGCATTCTGCCTTCATTAGACTATATCAAGCCTGGAAATTTGGGTTCTCCAGTTGCCAATTGTTGTTCTAGAAATGAGATCCTAAAATGTTGTGAATTGAGATCTCCAGGAAACAGACTCTGAAATAGAGATTTAAATGCAACAAGTTTATTAAGTAGTGCTCTCAGGATCAACACCTGTGTGAGAATAAAGGAAGCAGACAGAGCAGAAGGAAGAGTTGAAATGTGATGCAGCCTCAACAAAAACCTCAAACTATCTCACAGATGAAAGCGCTGGAGCTGGGAGAGCCCTTCCTAAACATCTTAAATTGAGGTAAGAAGGCCAGTGTTTACAACCTGAAATAAGCAAGTCATTGGAAGCAGTTTGCCCCTGGGCAGAGGGTGTGACTTTGGAAGAGGCAACTCTTTATCAAGGGCAATTCCTGAAAAGGGTCTCAACTGAGAGCTGTCAGCTCAAGACACTCCTGGCAGTCAAGGGAATGAACATGGGTCCCAAAGGGGTACAATCTGAGTTGTGTACCACATCCTCCACTAAATCCAACTTCAAATAGAAGAAAGTGTGCCACTGGCCATCAGACCTTTACCTATTAGCTTTATCTAGATTAAGCAGAACTACTAAGAAAAACAGTTTTTATAACTGTTTTCTGACTATCTCCACAGAAATGAACATGCTCTATCATTTCTAGAAATCTGGACACAAAGGCAAAGATATCTTTTATCTCTGGTTAGACTTCACATGCTAGTGTTTTTTGCAAAGTGAGACATGAAAACTTGACATGGAGGATTTGTTAACTTCCCCTGACTTGTCCCAACCACAGCATACAGCAGACTTCATGACACTCTCCCAAAGTGACATCATGCTTCTACATGGTCACCACTTGGGATCAGCTGGACTGTGGGGACTTCAAGAGCTGTGTTTCAAAGTCAGGTTATGCATGTTCTTTCAGAATAGAAAGCCAGAATTGAAAAGAAGGATGAGGGACTGAGGATCCTTTCTTGCATACACTTTCACATTCTGCGATGCTCACACATAAAATGCTGTTTTCAGCTCAGGTTTTAAATTGGGAGTATCTAAGAAAATATTTCTAAGTAGTAACTTCTGTAGGCTTAGGAGCTTACTGGAAGTTTTTGTTTGCTTGTTTGTTTTTGTTTTTTGTTTGTTTGTTTTTTTCCAGTCAAGACTCAGACTTTTTATTATTAAATATATTCAGAAATTAAAGTGCTTACATGCATAACACTATTTCAAAGAGTTTAGCTCTATCCTGCAAAAAGAGCTATACTTTTGCTTGGCTCTTTCCAACCTCTGTTCTCTTTCACTTCCCTGTTGGAAGCATTGGCGCTTTCAGCATGTTCTCCTTTACAATTGGTGTTTTCTCACCTACACTTCTCAACTAGAGATGGATGGGTTCTTTGGGTTTTCAGTAGCTAATGGTTTTTGCTTTCCCACATTTGCACTCTTCATTTCCAGGAATGGTCAGTTAGGGCATTTCTGTTCACTGGGAAAATGTGCACCCCATCTTTTGATGCTTCTTCAGACTGTTATGGGATAGTAGCAGGTAGCCTTCAATGTCCACAGAAAAGGAAATGTATGCATCTCTTCACTTGTTAAAATGTTTGCACAAATTACTCCTACAACCTAATGTCACACATAAAAAGTCTTTCTAAGGTGTTTTCAAAATCTTTTGTTCATTAGCTCTTAAGAATCCTGTTTGGTTCTGTATCTCAATGGAGTTGTAAAACTCAACATATTCTTGGGATGTGTGTGAGAGAACGTGCATTACATTCTTAACTGTATGCAAAGTCATTTTCTATCTTTTCTGAAAGAGGTTACAGAAAACCAGAACTAGCTCAAATGGAAACCTCCAGTTTGGGCACCCAATTCAATTTAGTCTATTCTTCTTGATCCCCTATCTAAAGGCATTACTGAAACAGCGTTAAAAGTAATACATATTTATGAAATCAAAATTACAAACTCTCTTCATTAGGAGAAGAGGAGCTTTCGTCCCATGGCTCTGCACAAAGCATCTTTGACCTCCTTATTCCTCAAGCTGTATATGACAGGGTTCAACAGGGGAGTGATGACAGTGTAGGTCACTGAGATGAGTCTGTCCTGCCCTAGGGAACTCTGGGACTTAGGTTTGAGGTAGATGATGGAGGCACAGCCATAGTGGATGACAACCACTGTGAGGTGGGAGGCACAGGTGGCAAAGGTCTTTTTCCGACCCTCAGCTGAAGCAATTTTAAGAATGGTGGAGATGATGAGGACATAAGAGATGAAGACCAGGCCCATGGGTAGAACAAGGACACAGACACTGACAACAAAGTTAATGATTTCATTGACCATGGTGTCTGTGCAGGCCAGCTTCAGCAGGGGTCTCACATCACAGAAAAAGTGAGAGATGACAAAGGCATTGCAGAAGGGCAGACCAAACACAGACGTTAGTTGAACTGTGGCTATGCCCAGGCCAATTACCAATGACCCAGATACCAATTGTATACAGGCTTCTTTACTCATGATGACTGAGTACCTTAGGGGGTTGCAGATGGCCATGTAGCGATCATATCCCATGATCATGAGAAGGAAACAGTTATTGATACCAAAGGTGAGATAGAAGAAGAGCTGAGTGGCACAGCCTTGAATAGAAATGGGCTGATGCAGACTCAGGAGATCAGAAAGCATGCGGGGAATAATGGCCACAGTGTAGCAGTTCTCAGAGATGGACAGCATACTCAGGAAAAAGTACATGGGAGTATGGAGGTGATGGTCCAGGCAAATAATAGTAACAATGATGATATTGCCAGTGAAAGTCAGCAGGTACAAAGTTAGAAAGACGACAAAGAAAGTAAGCCTGTATTGCCACCCAAAGCTGGAGAAACCTTCAAAGAGGAACTCAGTCATAGCAGTGGAGTTCGATTTTGACATTGAGGAAGGTCTGGGCCTGAAAGAGCTGGGCAAAGGAAAGAAAGGCATAATGAGTCAACCATAAAAGAGAGTAGGCTGGACCAAGGTTTTCAGTAAAAGGCTGCCCATCCTCTAAGCAATGCCCCAGACCTCAAGATCCATCACTGTTCAGCTGTTGGCTAATTGTTCAGAGTCATCACCTTTGCTCACCCTATTTTTTGGTACTATAGAAATGTTACCTTAGGGTTCTAGCATTGAGGTCAGAGTTAGATCTCAGAGGAAATGTAGAGGCAAATTAAAAGACAGATTTTATAGAAATACCCATCTATTAAAGAAGTGAGTCTAGATCAAAAGAGAAACCCAGAGTTATAGTCCTCCTAAAACACATTTGAATTAGCCTCCTAAAGATCCAATGAGGAACAGTGACCTAGGTGACAGAAAAAGGTATCTGAGGCTGATATTCTTTCAACACTGTCAAAATGCACTACTAACACAAAATGCCCCATAAGGTTTCTAAAATGACTTTTCCTTCCCAGAACCCTAAGTCTTAAACTTTACTTTTCTGTGCCCTGCACTTAAAATCCACCTTGATCACGAAAAGATTAGAAAGGAATCACTTCTACTAGATATTCCTCCTGGAAACCATACACTAAATGTCCTTTAAAATTGTGAAAAATGGTTTGATAAGGCATTGCAGGGGTTTAGCATATCCCTTTGATTCTAGCCGAAGGGAGAAAAGAGGATGTAACAAATTTGAGAATATTCCTTCAAGTAGGGAATAGTTTTTCCTAGTGTGAGAGCAAAGATTAAATTTATTTAATCAGAGGAATGCCAGATGTTCTGTTTTTTACTTCAGTTTTTCACATTCCAAATTGTTTAGGGGATAGAAATGACCTCATCCCATATGAGCTCTGAACTGGAGACTGTACTGAAACAGATTTAAACTCATCCCTTAAATCCATATTAATTTCTGATAAAACCCACCATGTTTAACCATTACCTCCATTCAGAAAGCTGAGAATCATCTCAATTCTCTCCCTTTCCTTTTCTACCCTGAAGACAGTACTTCCTGAAATTATCTCCCCTCTGTTCTGTCCATTTCATGCTTTCTACCAACACCCAACTTCTGACCACCATCGTTATCTTCTATGGTGACTGCAGTGGTCTCCTAACTAATCTTCCTCATTTCAGTTGATCTTATTCCAAGTCCAAGTCTCCTTCCTGAATGTTATCATAACATTCTTTGTAAAAAATCTACTAATGGAGCCTCCTGCATAAATTCCTTCAATAGCCTCTCAAAAATTTAAGCATATTACTTAAATTCATTTGTAAATCCAGTATAGTAGTACTCCAGAGGTGCCATGAGTAAGTATTAAATGAGTTAATGCATTTGAAGAGTTTGACATAACACTTGACACATAGGAAGCCCTTATTAATAGAAGTTGTATTAGTAGTTATTCCTTTTTATTTTCCACAAATGAACAAGTTTAAATATCTAAATGGAGCAAGATAGTGGTAGGTGGGCTTCAGACTAGCATTTTAGGATTTGTAAACAAGCTTGTGATTGTTTCAGCCTTGATTTTGTACATTTTATTATTTCCTTTCCAATTGGTTATATGGACTTTTTTATGCTCTTTTAAAACCTTTCTTGAGGTACATTAACTGCTACATGTATTATTACAACTCAGGTGTGGATTAGGTGAAATAATGTTTTGCTTCTAATTTCATTCTTGAAGATAGCTAACATTTTACTTCTCCTTAAATTAGAGTAACCTATCTAGCTAATATATCTAAGGAAAATCTAAATTGTTTTCCTGGATTATAACTGATAGTTTGAAACTCATCACTATAAAATCACAGTTTTCATCATATTTGCACACTTCAGTTAAAATTCATCCAAGTTATTTTTATAACTTAATTCTACTTTTTTGTTCAGAAGATCTTACCTGTGCCTGTAGCCTAGAATAATTCTGCTTCCTTTCGCCTCCAAACCATTAGTGAGCTCTAAATTGCTAACGCCTTAAAAAATTATTCCAGCACCATTATGTGGGAGACTCTAACAGATAGAACAATCAGTAAAAAGGTGTAGAATAGGAGGGGGAAATGAAAAACATTGGCAAATCTAGGGTATAAGAAATGTAGATGAGGAAGAAAAGATGAGAGACAAAATAAGGAGAGTACAGGTGAACAGAAACCTCAAAATTTAATGCCTTTGACTTTGGAGTTTTTACTACCCTTTTCATCTTTCAACTACATGACTCAAAAAAAAGAAAGTTAAATAAAAGCTATTCCTGTCTCAATCATAGATGAAGGCACTATTTACAACCCCTCCCACCCCCCAGGCAAGATAACTTATGTCATTTTGTTTTCTCATTTTTCGGTTAGTCTCCTGTGAATAATTAAAATATGCTTCAAATCTAAGCAAAACTATATCTTTAGCAATTCAATGTATTGAGTAGTCACAACATATAAGTGCTGTGCTAGTATTATGAAAACAAAGATGAACAATACATGGTCCTTCTCATAGAACTTAGACATTTGAATAGCTTTTATATTAAAGGCCCTTGAAGTCTTATATCTCTCTTAACACTTCTTTACACATCCATATTTCCCAAATCATAGAAATCACAATATGAATTCTCTAGGAGAGGTCATTGCTCCCTTCTATAGATTAATGGCTGTGTGATAACTGAATATATGTTATAACAAACATTCCCCATCCTCACGTATGAGGTAGTGAAACTCACCGTGTAGCCTGTTTCATGCTTGAGAGTCACATCCCCCACTCTGGAAATTAATTTAACTGCCCACAATAGTTGGTATGGATTTTTACTAATAGTTGTAAAATTTTTCCAAGATCTTTGTTAATGCCTTTCTTGAAATTATTTAAAACCCATTAGTCATTTGAGTTTAGACAGCTTTGTAAAAATATTGCTATTTTATCAAATAGTCTACAAATTTTCTTATCTGAGGGTCACTAAAGTCTTATGAGCAGAGCTGTAGTTTAATCAAAATCCCCCCATTGACTGGCAAATCTCTAGATATCACCCAGAATGTGATTTCTAAAGGAACTAGAGGGAAAGGAAATAATATCTATCTCAGTCTTCCAGTGCCAAGACTAGAAGTGAAGGACAGAAAAAGTCACTTTAATCTCCTCTAGATTCTCACAGCCCCTCTTGCTGGAAGAGGGTCCTCTTTGGGTCACAAAGCATTAACTTTGTCTTGAGGTTTTTTAACAAGGTACAAATTGTCTGCCCCAGACTCTTGAGTCTCTTTCCCCCAAAGAAAACTGACTCCCAAGTGATCAATAGCATAAGACACAACCCAAACAGCAGAGTGCCTGGAGACCTCATTACTCAGGCAACTCATTTCCTAATCCTGAGATTAACATTTTGGAGAGTAGAGTTGCCTTGGCTATTAGGAGTAATCTCTGGGGTGAAAAGGCTAATTTCAAACTTTGTTATTAGTGGGCTATGGCCTTGCTAAGATACTTGACATACTTTCTGTCCATTTCTCTGGCACCAAAGGAGAAGGGTAAAGACCTCTGGAAGAACTCTTCATAAATGGAAGAAGAGAAGCAACAATGCCCAAGGAGGGTTTAGGCATGGACCTTTGCTGCCAGGTACACAGAGAACTGACCTTTAAGATACTCTGACACTTAAAGCCAGTTTAAAGTCTCAGAGTAGAATCATCAATCCAGTCCCTGAATTCGTAAGAACTTTTTTACTTTTAACTGATCTCTCTCATCTCTGTTCTGCTCATCACACACTCTACATAATTTTAGATCCCCCAGCTCAGTTCTATCCAAGGTCTCAGCCTTTACAGATCATCTTTCATGTAAACCTGTCCCTTGATTTATGTGGTATTTTTATGTGAGTTTTTTTAATATGCAGTAAATATTCCCTCTTTTAGGTGGACTTTTTTATACATGGTTTCCATTTCACAAAGTTCTTTCTTTTTCATTTCCATTATTGGTGATTATTCTTTCTAAAAAAAAAAAAATAGCTTAACTCAGTAACTTACAAAGAACTATTACTTACTAACACACAATTATTCATGATCTTCCCATTTATTGGATGGCAAATAAAAAAGCATGGGTGACTACTGATGTTTTCCAGAATTGGTTTTACAAATGTTTTGTTGTAGAAGCTAAAAATTATATGAAGGAAGATGTCTTCCTTTTAAAACACTTTTAATTTTAAATAATGTACCTAGTCATTCACACAATTTAGAACATCCAAATATAAAAGTTGTATATTTGCCACCAATACAACTTTCTTGATCCAACCTTTAGATCAAGGCATTATTTCCACCTTTAAGGTTAATTATATTAAATGGAGTTTTAATGATATTTTTAATAAACTTGAAGATAATCAATCACTTACAGTTACAGAAGCATGGAACACAATTTTAAGTTGTATTAAGAATATTAGTTTAGCTTTGAGTGATATAAAGCTCTCAATTTTAAATGCCTGCTGGAAAGCAATATGGCTAGAAGTGGTTGTACCAGGGAATATGGTCCCAACAACTGAAGAGGGATTAACTGGCATAAATAACTTATTAAATAAAGTTGAAAGGTAGAATTAGTTCTCCTCCATCTCTAAAATGATATTATAATGACTATAATATGTAGATATAGCTTCTAAGTCAGTGAATAGTTGAGGGGCCAGGATTCCAGAAAAGGAAAGATATATAGAAATGTTAGCCTGAAACCCACTTTTTTGCAGTTTCCTAGAGAAACTGTAATTTGTCGTCTGTAATCTAAAAATCAGGAAGAAAAAAATCACTCAATAGAAACAGACCTATACACAAATTGCTGTATGAAAGTTTTCAAATACAACTTTAAGATAAATAGATTGTGGCAGATGCACCCAAAGTGATCCTCAGTGAGTCACAAGGATGTAGAACCCTTTCCTCTTGAGTGTGGACAGAACTGTGACTTGCCTCTGCACAACAGAATACAACAAAAATAATGACCCCTGCTTACCTTGCATTGTACAAAAAGAATGCACTATATATAAAAGAGCATACTAGACCCCAGGGAGAAGTTCTAGCATATGCGTAATTGGAGTCCAAGATGGATAAGAGAAGTAAAATGCATCAAAAGCAATATGTGAAGACATAATAGCCGCAAGTTTTCTAAACCTGAGGAAAATGTCAAGATATAGATTCAAGAATCACTCTGAATTTCAAGCAAGATATATGCACATACTCCCATAAACAAAATGCATGTAGGCAAATAGCATAAAATGGCTAAAAATTAAGATGAAAAGAAAAAGTCTTAAAAGTAATTAGAGAAAGATACATTATTTTCAAGGAATAACAATAACACTTTTAACTGACTTCCTAATGGCAATAATGGAAAACAGAATTTAATGGAATGACATCTTCAAAGTGCTGAAAGAAAATAACTGCCAAACTAGAATTCTATAATCAGGGAAAATATCCTTTACTAAGAAAAGCAAAACAAAAAAAGTTGACTAGCATCAAAGAAATATTAAATGGTTCAGCTGACCAGCATCAAAGAAATATTAAATGGTTCTCCCCAGCCCACAGGAAGGTGGGCTGTCCTGAGGAGGTGGGGAGGGAAGCACTGAGCCTGCGGGTGGGAGGGCAACAATGCTGAACTTTTGCATTGCCCTCAACTGCACGTGATAGAGCAAGCAGTCCGTTTTTCAGGTTCCCACAGAATCCAGCCAAAAGCCGGTAGTGGGTGGAAAATTGTAGGAGAGTAGACTTAGAAGATAAAACACCTGGTTAACTAAATAAAAGTTATCGATTATGTGCCAAACATTCTGAGGACTTTATGATCTGTAAAACTATACATTTTGTAGAGACATTAGAAAACTAAAGAATGATTGGGTTATTTTGTTTCTCAAAATTAATTTAAGCTCATACTTGTGAGGTCATTGGGAAAGTTCTTACAGGACAGTTCTTCTAGATAATGAAATTCCAACAATATTGATCTTACCAGTCATTTGAACAATCCACATAACAGACACAAAAAATGAATAAAAGAGTTAAGTGAAGATCAGGACACCGAAAGAGAAAAAAATTGATGAAACTTTTAAACAGGAGCAAAAAACAAAGAAATAAACAACAGTAATGCTCAGAACCCCAGTGCAGAAGTGGGTGAAGAACAGGATGAAGATATTTCACATTTAACCCCCAAAGAGAAGGAAAACAAAGAATACTTAAAATCTTTATTTGAAAATTTGATTCTTATGAGAAAACAAAATGTGTCTGGATGGACATGAAGCTAATGAAATTTCAGAAGGTCTCTTTACTCCTGATAACTTTCAAGCACTGCTGGAGTGCCAGAATAAATTCTAGTGAAGAGGTTCTGAGAAAGTACTTTGAGAAAACAGCAGTCAACACATTGCTCTGTTCAAAAACACAACAGAAACAGGTGCTGCAGATCTGTGAGAGCTGCATTTGGGAAGAAATCCTGAAGTGAGAGACTCACTTCATTTCTATTATCATTGATGTCATAGTGGACATAGCCGAGAAGAGCACCTGCTGTGTTGGTGAGGTTTGTTGATGAATCGCATAACCTGAGAGAAATTGGGGACTTCCTGCCTTACAAATCTGATGCTGAAATTTTGGCTGTGAAATTTCACACTACGACAACTGAGTAGTGGGGTTAAACATGAAGTATTGTCATGGCCAGGCTTATGTTGCGTCTGGTGGATTTTCTTCCAAAATGTTGCTTCTAGACTTTTAGAGAAATATCCCCAAGCTATCTATACACTCTGCTCTTCTGTGCCTTAAATATGTGATTGTCAAAACCCATGCCTGATATGGAAGTGTCTTTCTGTTGCATTAGGAATAATTGAGGAAGTTTGTTGATTTCTCCATTGATCACCACAACTGCTTTTAGAGCTTGACAATGTAATTTCTGTCCTCTTTCAAAACAGTGAAGAAAGGGGTAAATAACTAAAGGAAATTGCCATTCTCAATGAATAGGCAGGCGTGATGCTTTTGAAATTTTAGTAAACCTCTTACAGGCATTTGTTTTATGTTTAAATTTTATAAATACTGACATTAGTGAATACAGCTGGCCAAGCATTTGTATTCTGTAGTGCAGTAACAGGTTTTGATTTAATTGTTTCATTGTTGTTCACAATGCAGGAGCTCCAGGCCAGTTACCTGCACCTGAGCCTTGGATATTCCGAAAAAACACCAGGAAGGCCAGCAGAGTGAGACATGCCATTAATTACTCACAATACAAGGAGGCCTCAACACTTGGTTGGTTGGAGCTTCAGGAAAAAGCAGCCAGCAAAGAGCAGGCATTGTTTTATATATGAGCAGAGGGAAGGGGCGTTGCTTCATCCTGGGGAACAAGAGTCTTCCCCTGAACTGGATGTGCTGCCTAGCTAGTGCTGGGGAGGACTGGACCAGCTGTGTCCTCAAGAGAAATAGGGAGATAGTGTCCATGGGAATGGCCAAAGGGACAGATAGTGCCAATGGGAGCAATGGGAAGTGTCCTTGGGAACAAACATAGCCCAGGGAATGCTTTGTTCATTGTCTTCCTTGGGGCTGCTGACCTAGCAGTCCTCTTTGCCTTCCGTGTCCCTGGAGGGCTATGTTGGGATCAAAACCACATTGTTCTTTAAAATGTTCTATTTTTTACAAGAGCCTTTGGGAAAAATATTCAGGGGGCAAACCTCTGATATCTTCTTTGTAGCCAGTAGCTTGACTACAGTGCTGCATTCATTAAATGAAGTAATGAAAAATATTGACGTTTATCATGAATTTTGGCTTGAGGAAGCCACCAATTTGGCAACCAGACTTGATATTCAGACAAAGTTCCCTGGGAAATTCCACAGAGCTCAATAAGTTAACCTGGAATCTCAGACCTCTGAGAGTTACTATAAAAAAGCTCTAAGCGTTTCAACAGTAGAATATGTTATTCAAGAACTGAAAGATATATTCTCAGAACTACATCTCAAAATTCTTAAATACTTATCTCTGGTGCCCTCTGTCATGGAACAGCTCAAATTCAACTCATCAGTGGAGCACCATGCTGATATGTACAGAAGTGACTTACCCAATCCTGACACACTCTCAGCTAAACTGCATTGTTGGAAAATTAAGTGGAAATGCAAAGAGAAAGATATAGAGCTTCTCTCCACCATTTACGAAGACCTCCACCTGCCAGACATCAAGTTTTTCCCTAATGTTTAAACATTGCTAAAGGTCCTCTGTATTCCTCCTATAATGAAGATCGAGAATGAACTCTATAAAAATAGGTGAAAATGTCTCAAGCATACATGAGAAATAATTTTACAGACCAAAAGTCAAGTAACTTAGCTTTGCTTAACATAAATTTCGATATAAAACATGATCTGGATTTAATGGACATATTTCTAACTCTGTAGAACTAAGTCAAAGCTTCCTACACATAATTCAGAAATTATTCAAAATACCCAAGAAATTTTAAAAATAGTCTTTCTGTTATATCGGATATTTGAAAAGAAATCGGTAAGAAATTTTAAAATATCTTATAGAAAAGCTGTAAGGTGTATGTAGGCCACTGAATATTTTGACCTATAGTCCTCCCATTGAGTACATTAACTGTTGAAAATCTGCCTGTTTAATGGCCCCTGTTTGAACTCCTCCTTTGGAGACCTAACTTCTTCCAAAAGATCACACTACTGCATGATCTCTGCTAATGGCACTTTAGAATTGTTTTAGTTATTTTAGACATAACATTTATTATCACTGTAGATTCAGTTGTCAGGTATTGAATTATAAGTTTTTTGAAGAAATAAATTTTGAGGAGGTGTGGAAAGAAAATATATATTTTATAAAATGTTACAATGAATCCCATGACTAATATATGAATAGCAGAAGTTTTAAGTATGCTGTTAAAAATCTGTAATGGACAGCTAAGGGAATTACTAGACAGTGAAAGAAACATGTGAGCTTGCCAAATAAGAATTTCATTGTAAATTTTGTCTCAGTTATGTTAAAGAAACAAGTTATAGTTAAAGTTTGAATGGAAGAGCCTGCCATGTTGTTCCACATCTGGTTGTTGCTGTTTACATTCCTTTGTTAAGCCTATATCTTCATAAGCTTTTTCTATGTATTGAACACTTCTGTTTCATGGTCGAAACAGGGTCAACTGATACTGACAACTGATTTGTCTGTTTTATTCTGTCTTTTTCCGTAACTATATCTACTGCCTCATCTTGATTTATAAGCAAAACCTAGAAAACCTACAAAACTGTGTTTTGTGGTTTATCTAGAAATAATACAGAAAATATTGTTATTTTTGACGAAGAAAATCAATTGTGTATAGTTTATTTCAACCTGAATAAAATGTGAATTTTGTTTAAAAAAAGAAATATGAAATGGACTTCTCCAGTAGAATGAAACTTCATTTAGATGAAAATAAAATGAAAAATAACCAAGATGAATAAAAAATAAAAAAGAGAAATGCATGAGCAAGTATAAATCAATATCATACTTAATATCATTCAATAATAAACTAATGTCTCATGAATTCTAAAATATTTATAAAATTAAAATGCACAAAATAATAATATTAAAATAGGATGAATTAAATTAAGGTTTTATATAGTCCTTGTATGGTCTTTAAAATGTAAGTCTAAAATAACCATTAAAATGATGTATAAGTAACAAATGGAAAGGAATAATAAAAATACTTGATTACTCCAAAACAAGGCAAAAAGATAAAAGGAAAGGTACACACACAAAATAAAATAAAAATAGAGAAAAAATCATCATGGTATATTTAAGTCAAAATATACCAGTAATTCCATTACATTTAAAATGTAAATTTCATTAAATATAAAACAATAAACCAATTAGTAGACAAAGATTGTCAGACTGGATAGAAAAACAAAATTTGTTTATCACAGACACACCTTAATTATTAGCATATAGAAAGATGGAAAAGAAAAGATTGGGAAAATATATAATGCAAAAACTAATCAAAATAAAGTTATTGTTTTATGTTAATATCAGACAAAGATTTCAATTTTTAAAAATTTATTGAGACCATTTTGTGACCTGATATGGTCTAGCCTGGAGAGTGATCCATAGATACTTGAAAAAAATATATATTCTGTTTTCTGTGTGTGGAGTTTTCCATAAATGTTAGGTCAAATTGGTTGATAGTGTATTTCAAGTACTCTATATATCCTTACATATTCTACTTATTCTATAAATTACTGAAACTTATTTATTGAACTCTAGCTATAAGCTGAATTGTCAATTTCTCCTTTCAATTATATTGTTTTTGCTTCATGGATCTTGGGGTTCTATTGTCAGATGCATATGCATTTATAATTTTATATCTTTCTAACATATTGACTCATTTATCATAATTAAGTATAACGTGTTGACTTATTTATCATAATTAAAGACAATTCCCTGTCTCTTGTAATGTTCCTTGTCTGAAAGTCTATTTTGTCTCTTAACATAGCCACTTTGGCTCTCTTGTGGCTATTGTTTAAATAGTATATCTATATACAAACTTTCACTTTCATTGTATTTATGTCTTTGATTCTAAAATGTATTTCCTGTAGACAGCTATAGTTTGATTTTGCTTTTTTAAATTCAATCTGACAATTTTTCCCTTTTGATCAGAAGATCTAATGCATTCACTTTTAATGTAATTAATGATATGATTGTACTAATGTCTTCCATTTTGCTCTTTGTTCTCTATGTTTCATGTCCTTTCATTCCACTGTTCTCCTTTTACTGCCTTCTTTCCTGTTAAAAAATATATTTATTGTACCATATTCAATACTTTTATAGGTACTATACTGTATCTATTGATTTTATAAACAAATTTTTTAGCTGTTGTTTTATGCATATTTAAATTATCACAATCTAGTTCAGGTTTATATAATATGACTTCAATAAAATATAACAACTTTACCCCAATATGACTTCATTTCCTCCTCTCTCTTCTTTGTGTTAGTATTATTATATATATTACATCTTCATTTTTATAAATCCAAAAATACAGTATTATAATTATATAACAGTTTTAAACGATGTTAAGTTTTTTCTAAAGAAATTAAGGGAAAAAATTTAAATGCACACACACACTCTTTTATAATTACTATATATGTTATATAGGTAGCATTTTTGGTTTTCTTCATTCTTTCTTGTTGATATAAGTTACAGTCAATTGTCATTTCCTTTTAGCCTGAAGAACTTCATCCTGTATTTCTTAGCGTAGATTGGCTAACAACGAATTCTCTTTAAAAATCTGTTTATCTGAGTATACCTTTATTTGCCTTCATTTTTGATGGATATTGTTGCTGGAAATAGAATTTTTGTTAAAACATTTTTTCTTTTGGCAATTTGAATGCCATTTCACTATCTTCTGGCTTCAATTTCTTTCTGTTAAGAAGTCAGCTGTCAATCATATTGGTTTTTTTGTACATGGTGAGTCACTTTTCTCTCATTTTCAAGATTTGTCTTTGTGTTCTTTTGTCTTTTTAGCAATTTGACTGTGATGTGTCTAAATATGATTCTCTTTGCATTTGTCTTACTCAAGATTTGTTGAGCTTCTTGAATCTTTTAAGTTAATGTTTTTCATCAAATTTGGAAAGTTTTCAGCCATTATTCATTCAAATATATTTTCTGCTCCTTTATTCCTCTTTTTCTGGGAATCCCATTATACCTATGTTGAAATGTTTGTCCTACCAGTCTCTGAGAGTCTTCAGTTTTCTTCATTCTCTTGTTTCTCTGCTCTTCAGACTGGGCAATTTCTATTGATTGATTTTCAAGTTCACTAATTTTTCTTCTGCCATCCCAAATCATCTGTTCATATTGCCATTTTAATTTTTATAGTTTTCAACTCTAGAATTTGCATTTGCTTTTATATATATATAGTTTCTGTTTCTCTTTTGAGATTCCCTAATTGTGGGATCAGCGCCATCATGTTTTCCTGTTAATTCCTTGAATAGAGTTTCTTTTAATTCTTTGAATATATTTATAAAATCTGCTTTCATGACTCTGTTTGCTAAATTCAATATTCAGCCCATTCAGAACCAACTTCTATCTACTAACTGCTTTTTTCCTGGATTTGGATCACATTTTTATGTTTCTTTACATGACTTTTAAGATTTGATCAATAACTGAATATATTGTAGCAACTCTGAAAAAATTATATTTTCAAAAGTTATCTTTGTTCTTGTCTTTTTTAAATAATTTTTTTCAACTTAAATGCAAAACTGCTGTGTATAGATGTTGATGTCTGCTCAGTTTCTCATTTTTTATTACTATTATTTTTTAGCTTGGCTTCTCAGGAGTTTCCCTGTGACTACATGGCTTAGTGGTTAGCCAATGATTTAGGGAGAGATTGTATGCAAGCATCTAGACCCCATTAGGCTCTAACCTCTGCTGATCAACCTGCATGCAGGTTGTGGAATGATTTAAAAGTTCCAACCAATTCTCAGTTCTCACTTGTGTTCGCAGTTCCTTTGCAGCCAAAACAGTGTGAGGAACTTATCTCAACTTTTCTACAGCTCTCTTATTTTTAGGGTCTCCCAGTTAAATTCATGGCTTATTTGCTGCTTGCCCAGAACCAAGTCTACAACATCAGAATGACAGAACTGTCTATTTTCTCTATCCATTTCCAAGTGAGCCTGCCGCATCGAACCAGCAAAGCTGTAGAATTTTACCCCACCTCCACTGCAAATATAGACTGACCTCCCTGACACAAAAGCTGCTGGGTTTTACTGCTAACCCTGATCAAATAAAACTAAAGTTTCTACCGAACTGAACTGGGGTTCAGAGAGGGGTATGGGAACAAGGATGGGAGCATCCCAAGACAAAAAAGCCACAAACTCTCTATATTTACCTGAAGCTCTAGCAATATTTTTGAGCATAAGTATTTCTTAACTTGTTATCTGCCTTTGGCCAATTTCTGGGGCCCTGAATTTATTGTTTTTGATATATCATTCAGTTTTCTACTTTTCAGAAGGGAATTGTTGGCTTCCTCTAGCCACCATAACTAAAAGTTTTGTCTGCTCTATTTTCTCTCATTGCCTCCTGATCCATGCCTAGTGACATATCCCAGAAGGCCCCTAATTCATAACATCAGGAACCTGAGAAATGTGTGTAGAAGTTTATTCTAAATTTGTTAGAGGAGAAAGAAATATAATATTCAGACTGAGCAACATGTATTGATGTGTGCACTTAAACAGAGATTCTGGACTTACTGTACCTATTCAAGGAGATGAGAGTAGCTCTCATTGTCTGCTCAGTTGGTTAATTATAATATGGACTTGGGAGTGGGAAATTTAATAGTGTCTGTTCTTTATAGGCTATGGTCGAAGATGTGAGATGGTGCCATTTAATGGCTCACTGATTTCAATAAGGAGAATGAGAGCCCAATGAGTCAGATATAAAGAGTATATGTGGTTACTGAAATGAGTAACAGTAGTAATCAGATTTGCTTGCTTTCAGAGATCTTCAGTGTATCTAATTGATCATGGTGTTACTAAGACTGAAATAGAATGGAAACTGGATCTATATAATAGTAATGATACATTTTTAAAATCTCCACGTCTGGTGAACATAAACGTGACTTGAGTCACCATAATGAAGCATCATGGTCCCTCACCCAGTTCCCAGACTAAAGCCAGTTCACATTCTTAGAACCCCCTAGAATGGCCCTATCCCTTTGATGATGCATCCTATAGCATTGCACTCTCTCTCTCTCTTTCTCCAGAGAGAACTGGAGAAAATGAACTGGAGAAGAGCAAGTTTAGAAGCAGAAAGTTCTGCTGCAGTTCTCCAGTGGAAACCTGATAAGATCTGGAACTAAACTGGTGGACATGAAGATGATTTTGATTTGTTGGGACATATAAAACCAATTCACAATAGGCATCTAGAACATATGATCTAATGACTCACCTTGACCAGGACTCACAAGTGATTCCGAAGTCATGTCTCAGAAGAATGCTTATCTGGAGAAAAGTTTTTTTGTTTTTTTTTTTAACAGAAATCTGAGAATCTGAGGATTCTGCACTGTGATCTCCCTTTTGAGTCATGACAGAATCCTGAATTAATTAACCATAATGAAGAATCATCACATCCTCTCACCCATGTCTCTGACTAGAGCTCTTAAATGAAGATATGGTCATGTTCCCTTGAGGACATACTCTGTGACATTGCCACATATACATATTATAAACATATTATAAATCTCAATCTCTGTAAAAAATTGACTCTCTTTGAGTACATTATATCCAAGGGGTTTGCTATCCAAGGAAAGAGTGCCAGCTCAGAGATAGTATCCATCAAATGAATACAGTTCTTTTAGGGAAGGCTACAGAGAAAAAATATATATATATATTTTTTCTGCACACACACACACACACACACACACACACACACACACACACTATCTATCTATCTATCTATCTATCTACATATATATGTGTGTGTGTGTGTGTGTGTGTGTGTGCAGAAAAAATATACACACACACACACTATCTATATGTGTGTGTGTGTGTGTGTGTGTGTGTGTGTGCAGCAGAACTTTCTGCTTCTAAACTTACTTTTCTCCAGTTCATTTTCCACATTTCAATCTGATGTTTTGAAAAACACATCTGATTGTGCTGCTCACCTCCTTAAATTGTTGCATGCTCCACATCAGCCTTATGACAAGGCCCTGCACAGTCTCATCCTATTGCCTTCTAACTTCATCTCTCCTTAGATTTTCTGTGTGCAATTTGGCTTTCTTTCAGTTCTTGGTTAAGTTATTATCATTAAACTATCAAGTCTTTCACTCATGTTTTTCTCTCTGTTTTAAATTCTCTTCCCCAACTTCACCTAGTAGATCTGTATTTATCTTAAAGATCCCAGCTCAAACATCATCCCTCAGAAAAATATTTAGACTACCCAGATTAGCAAAACTTGTCCTCTTTTATTATATACTCTCACAAGACCCTTAATTTTTCCTTGTAGTATTTGCTTTTGTTTGTAATAATATATTTATTTGCAAAATTATTTGTTTTAATAATTTTATACTACACAAGTATACCTAGTTAAGGAATAAAATCCAGCCCACAGACCACTTGACAAGTCATACATCCTGTTATAGAGCTCCATCTAACCATATGAAGAGATGCCCTTTTACTAACTGAAAAAATACACTGTCTACTCACCAAGCAGTATGCACATAGGCTGCATCTAGCCAGAAGAGGCCCCTTTATTTAATTTGCACAAAGATACCCAGTGGCTTAGCTAAAGCTCTGTATAACTCCCTCCTTGATAAGCTCTATGAGAGCAAACATTATGACTGTTTTTGTCATGTTTTTGTTAGCATTATATCTAGATGTTCATTAATATTTGTTGCTTTAATAAATGAAGGAATGATCCTCGGACATAGAAAAATAGACATGTATTTAATTTTTGTGTGCTTTTTCTGGGTTCATTGGTTTTCATCTTAACAAAAACATTTCACTTTCTGTGATGCTTCAAGAGGCTTCAACTTTGCAGGAAGTTTCTCTTAGACAGAGGTCTCAGTGCTCTGAACCTTGAATTGGTCCCCATACTCTGAGCTTCCTTCTGACACTCTGGATATGCTAAACTTCTAGCTTGGGGTTTTCATTTTCTCCCCTACAGGCCTCTTGGAGAGAGTCCTATCTCTCCATTCAACTTCTCTCTTTTTTTTTTTTAAGTTCAAGTGCACTAGCAATTCAGATAATTTCTTTTATCTCCTTTGTCAACTTTGCAAGAAATAAGTCGTTGTTGGTAGAGAAAAAAGAGAGAGAGAGAGAAGTGAGTTGATTTTCAATTTTCTAAGTTTTTTCCTTTTCCCATTCTGGTTTTCTGATAATTTTCTTGAACACTAGAGTTTCAATATGCAAGATACTTTCTCTGTATCTTGCATGATGGCTGATTGAGAGCAGGTACCTACAAAGTGAAATAGAATATTCGCATAAGTTTCATTTGTAAAGAATGGAAGAATCTGTTTGAAATCATGGGTGATAGTAAATAAGGCAACCTTTATAATGCCAGAGTTGTCATCTACCACTGATGTCTCCTTGTATCTTTTGAATGAATAAGACTGAGGGTCAGACATTTTCACATACCTGTTGTCTCCTTCCCTCTAAACTGAACTTCAAGCTTAGAGTTTCAATCCAATGGAAGTGTGTGAGATTTGGAGTCAGACATACTTGTGTTTCATACCTGGTCTTACTGATTACTAGATTTGTGAGTCTGATTAAGTAGCTTATCCTTCTGAGACTCAAATTTTCCACCTATAAAAATGAGAGTATTTTATTTCCTTGTAGGGTAATTACTAAACTTTAAAATACATAGCTTGTCTTAATAGGTTAGTATATAGTATTTTTTAACCAAATATTAATTTTTGCATTTTCATTTCTAACTTTCTCAGAAATCCAGAGTGTAAGGGACAACTTTATTTTTCCAAAAGCTTTTCAGGTTAATATGCTACTTTCATTCTCCCTACTTATTCTGCTAAATCCAGGGTCAGGTTTTTTGCTCTGCTCCCATTCAGCAATGTAACATGGAGGTATCCAGACATTCTTGCCAGAAAAATACGTTTTTCATAATCCAATGTATGTATGTCTCTGGTGCATTGTGTGCACATGTGTGTGTGTGTGAGATGTGGATGTAAATTGGGCAAGAGCTGGGGTTTCTAGACAGATAAATATTAGACTTGCACCAGACAAAAACAAATAAAAGGAACATTATTTTCCTCTGAGTCTTGCCCTCCTACCAGATGTTAGTAGCTGTTAGGAACTAAAAGGAAATTGGGTAATACTTATCAAGTCTTTGTCTCTGCCTCTTCACAGAGACATCAAACACTCTAGAACAAGATACAATGACTTCCTTCATTTTTTTTTTAGTATCTTCCTAAAAAAGGCTCATTAACTTCTGTGTATCAATGCTACATATATCAGAGTCTCAGTTGAGATAGAAAGAATGCTTTTCTCCAGTATTGAGATATTTCAAGAGCAAAGGCCATGGTTAAGAGAGCTAGGTTCTCAAGTTAGCTTTGCCATGAACTAAATATGTAATATTAAGCAACTCCTTTATCCTCTTTGGAATTAAGTTTCATAATATTTCTACCACATGGTTATTTTTGAGTAGTAGACGTATTAATATTCCAAGAAGTACAGGAAACTATAAAATGCAAAAAAAAAATCATAATTTTCTACCATATTTATAAAGAAAAGTCAGTTTAAGGATTGGAAAACCATATTAATTATCTATGTTCCTTCTTAATGATAATGGTTTGCTAATATTTAATTCATTGATCCATGTTTTCCTATATTGTTCGCTTATGTCTTTTTTCCCTGGTATTCTTTTAATTTTTTCAATTTAATGAACAGTATAGAGTTTATCTTTTCCTGTCTACCTGTATGCCAGATTTTCTGTCTTTCCTTTGCTTGAGTGCTTCATAACCTCAATCTGCCTAATGGAAAAGACCGTGTTCTCTACCACTCACTCCCCTGCAGCTCTGAAGTCTAGATTCTCACTTCAATACTTTGTCCTGGTTTCCATGTGTTCAAGGCAGTACAGCTGTATGTATCTAGCAATGGTGTGAATCTCCCTCTTCAGACTTGAAGTACTACAAGAGCATTCTTTCATTTATTGGTTCATTTAACACATAATTATCAAAAGCTTAAGACATGGCAAAAATTGGGCTAAATTCTGGGTGTGTGGAAATGACTAAATAATAATCTCTGTCATCAAAAAGCTTATAAGCTAGTTGAAAAGTCAGATAATAAATAATTTCAGTTGTAGGTGACCAGTGCTATCATATAAGAATAAATGAAATGCCAAAACAACTGAGATGGGAGGGATACTAGATGGAAAGATGGTGGTAAGACTGACCGCAATGGAGGCTTGAAAAAAACTTAACCTATCCTCTCCCTCACTGCATAAGTAATACATATCATTTATCATGGAAACTTCAGAAAATTCAGGAGACAGTAGAAATTTACCCATAATTATATCATGCAGAATCATGCACTACTAACATTTAAATGATTTCCACACAGATTTTTTTTCTATGCACATTTTCATATAGTTCAGATTATTTTGTATATACTATATCATATCCTGCTTTTTAACTTATTATTTTCCATTGAATTACAAAATTTTCATATACATCATTTAAAAGCTGTATAATATATACTTTAAAAATAACAATGTATTAGTTTCTGTTTACAAATATACATATATTCATTTGTATATCCTCAGTCTTTTTTCTATACACACATAGTCACATAGATGTAGATATATATCTTTGTTTTCTTTAACTATTAGGATCATATAACCTTTACTGTTTTATAATATTTCTTCCTTGACAATATCATGAACACTTTTCTTGATGTATAACATTAAAATTTTTATTGCAAAATATGGTATACATGAAAAAGAATGTATAAAACAAACATATATTTAAGAAATATAACAAAACAAACACCTAGGTACTCTCTGTGTAGGCTAAGAAATAAACAGCACCATAAATCGAGAAGCTTCATAAGTGCTCCTAATCAAATATATGACAAATAGTCACTATTCCCAAATTTAGGTTTAAGCATTTCCATGTTTTTAAAGGAATATATTATCCCTAAACAGTATATTATTTAATCTTGCCTTCTTTTGAACATTAAATAAATAGAATATATACATACACAAATGTCTATGTAATTTCCTTCTATTATTCTACATTATGATTTTGAGATTGAACTATGTTGATTTGTGAAAATGTAATTAGTCCCTTTAATCTTTAACAGGAGTTAGCAAACTTTTTCTATGAAAGATCAATTAGTACACATTTTAGTCTTTGCAGGCCATACAATCTCTGTTGCAACTAGTCAGCTCTACTGTTATAGTGCAAAAGCAACCATACACAATATGTAAACAAATGGGTATGATTGTGATCCAATAAAGCTTTATTTACAAAAACAGGTAGCTGACCCATGAGCTGCAATTTGCCCCCCTGCTTCATAATTAATTCATTTAATGCTCTTAAATACTATATCATGAGCATTTACTTCAATTTAAATATCCTGTCTTTGAAGAACATTTGGTGTGTTTGTTTTGTTTTTCTTGTAAACAAAACTGTTATAAACCTCTTGCATATGTTTCTAGGTTTTCTGGATTAAATATCTAATGGTAATATTGCTGGTTCATAGGATATGTTCATCTTCAACTTCAGCAGGTAATGTCAAACTGGTCTTCAAAATGATATCAATTTATTCTTCTTCTAATAGGAAACTAGAGCTTGCATTGCAGTAGTTTTAATTTTTTCAGTCTATTGAGTATGAAATGATCTGCAGTCTTAATTTGTGGTCTGTGGTCTTATTTTCCCCTGGCTACTCATGATATTAAAAATCTGTTCATATCACATTTATATTTCCTCTCATCTAAAATTCCTATTCATTTTTTTATCCATCATTACATTAAGCTGATCTTTTTTAGTTTTAGTTTTTATTGTTAGAAGCTTTAGATATTCTAGGTATTAGCATTGTACCTATATTTTTGTTGTAAATATCTTTTTATTGTTTTTGCCTTTTTTCTTTTTTGTGATTTATTTTAAAAAATAGAAGTTAATTTTTATGTAATAAAATTTATAATTATTTTCTTTTACATTTTCTATCTTTTACTACCCCAAATGTCAAAAATATTATCATGTATTATCTTCTAAACACTTCATAGGATGATTTGTTTGTTGTTTTTTTCCTTCTATTAGGATTTTAATACATTTGAAATTGATTTTTTTTTTATGGTGCAAGCTACTCAATTTCATTTTTTCCCATAAGGATAACTAACCATTCCAGGACCATTAATTGACTATTCTTTGTTTTCCACCAATCTGAAATGTCAGTTCCTTTGTGAAGAGTTTTCTTCATATTTCGGAACTTCATTTTCTTCTACTAGTATGATTGTTTATCTCTGTTCCAACACCACACCTTAACTACTATAGCTTTGTAATAAGTAATGATATTTGAATGGTAAATCCCCTCATGTTGTTTTCTTCAATAGTATTTTTTTTCTTCTCTTGGATCTTTGTACTTCCATATAAATTTTAGAATTTGTTGTCAATCCAACATACAACCAGGCAAAACCAACCCATTTGGGATTCTGATTGAATTGTCCTGAATTAATAGATTGTCCTGGGTCATAGAATTTTAGATTAATTGAAATCTTAAGAATATTACATCTTCCAGCTCATAAGCATGGTATAGTTCTCTATTTATTTCAGTCTTCTTTAGTTTTCTTCATTAAAGTTTTATAATTTTTTGATAAAGCTCTATATTCCTAGGTACTTTATATTTTTAAACTATTATAAATGATAGCCCCTTTAAATTTAATTTGCTATCAGTACGTTGAAGTACAGAAATGTGATGAATATTTACATATAAATTTTGGACCAGAAAGCTTGTTTAACTCTTTTAGTAATTCTAATAATTCATCAATAGTTTCTTTTAGATTTTCTACATACAGAATCACATCACATCATCTGTAAAGAATATTTCTTCCTTCTCAATCCTTATATTTCTAATTTATTTATCTTGTTCTACTGGGCTGACTAGAATATATCCAATCTAATTTTGGAGAGAAATGAATACACAGACACCTTTAACTTGTTCCTAACCTTAAAGAGAATTCCTTAGTATTTCACCTCTAAGTATATGTTGACTGTAGAAGAGTTATACACATGCTTTATCAGCTTAAAAAACAAACAAACAAACAAAAACCCACTTTTATTCTTAGTTTACTAAAGATTTTTCTCATAAGTAGACATTGAATTTTAAAAATGCTTTTGGCAGCTATTGAAATATGTTTTTTTTTCCTTCAATAAATTTATTTGAAGTATATGATTAGACTGTTTTAAAGTTAAACAAACTTTACATTCTGAAATAATACCAACTTGGTCATGTAACCATTTTATACATTGCTGGATTTGGTTTTATGACATTTTGCTTAAGAATTTTACGTTTATGCCTGAGTGAGACTGTACTGTTAACTTCGGTATTAAGATAATGCCAGCTTCATAAAATGAGGTGAAATGTAGTTCTTTTTTTTCTATCACCTAAAATAGTTTGCATAAGATTAAAATTAATTTATCCTTGAATGTTTAATAGGACTTATTAGTAAATTTTTCTTGGCCTGGAAGTTTATATGTAGTCTTTATTTCTTAAAATAGTTTCCAGGTTTTCTCCTCATTCAATATTGGTAAGTAATTTTTTTCAAGAAATGTATACATTTCATAGAAGTTTAAAAATATATTGAGATAAAATTGTTCATAACATTACTTTTTATCTTTTTGTGTGTGAAACCTCTGAAATTGTATTTTTTTATTAATTCATAATAGAATTTATTTATGCCTTTAGTTGATTTTCTTGGTCAGTATAATGAGCAGTTTACCTAAAAGTTTATAAACTTTACCTTTGTGGATCTGCTCTATCGTTATCTTTCTTTTATATATCATTATTGTTTTTTCTTCTTTCTTTTTTATAATTATTTTGATAACTTTTTAAGATACATGCTCAACTAATTACTTCTCAACCTCCTTTTTTAAAATAACAAACAAGCATTTGAAATGATAAACTTCTAATAATATTCTAAATGCATTATGCATGTTTTAGTATATGATTCTTTTATTACTGTTTCATTCTAAATATTTCTTAATTTCCATTATAAGTTCCTCTTTGAAACATCGGTTAGATTATTAAACATTTGAAATTTTTCAAGTTATCATTTTTGGTGACAATTTCCAACTTAATCATACTGTGGCCTGAGAATGTAGTCTACATTTTAAGAAAATCCTATTTTAAGAATTTTTGAGACCAACTTCAGGGTCCAGACATAGGTCATTTTTTTTTTAATGACCCAGGTATACTTGAAAAGGATGATTTACCACAAACTTTTAGATAATGTTGCCAAAATTTCCTGTATCTTTACTTCCAGTTCTAGGACCTAGTCTTCTATGTCCCTGGAAAAGACAATTGAAACATGGAGTTTTGAACTGGGTCTTTGTGGTATTGAATCTTTGCTCTGAACAGTGTGCTCACCATAGGTCAAGTCAATCTCTGTTGCCAAGAGATGGTGTTGACCTTCTTTTATTTTTTCAGCCCTGAAATATTCATTGAAGATAGCTAGCCCCACAAAAGAAAGAGAGTTTGTTTTCCAAAGTTTCTCCAACTTCCAGGAACATCAATTCACACCTTTTGTGGTGTTTCTTGCCCTGCACATCCTAACTCTGGCTGGCAATGTCATCATTGTGACTATAATTCATATTCACCATTATCTCCACAACCCCATATACTTCTTTCTAAGTGTCTTCTCCACATCAGAGACTTTGTACTACCCAGTCATTATCCCATGCATGCTTTCCAGCCTCATAAGCTAGAGACAATCTATATCCCTGGAGGGCTGTGGGGCTCAGCTCTTTTTCTTCCTTGATTATGCCATCACTAACTGCCTCCTGCTAGCAGTAATGGGGTATGATCACTATGTGGCCATCTGCAATCCACTTCATTACTCAATCATCATGAATAGGAGGGGCTGTGCCATGCTGTTCCATAGGATTCTTGTTCTCAGTGGTTCAGGCTGTGTTCATGTCAGACTGTTCTTTTGCAACACATTGAGCATTTCTTCTGTGATGTTTGACCTGTGTTGGACCTAGCTGGTGCTACCCCAATCATCAATTATATCCTGACCCTAATTATCAGCCTCTTGGCCACCATCCTCTTCATCTCCTATGTCCTCATTATTTCCACCATTCTCAAGATAGCTTCAGCTGAAGGCCAGAAGAAGCCCTTACCACCTGTGCCTCTCACCTCACTGTGGTCATTGTCCACTACAGTTGTGCCTCTATTGTCTACTTCAAGCCCAAGTCAGAGAACATCAAGGATAAAGATCAATTAATCTCAGTGACCTACCCTGTCAAAACACCTTTACTGAACCTTGCTGTGTATAGTCTGAGAAACAAAGGAGCCCAGGATACTCTGTGGAGAGTAGTGAGTAGAAATTTTTTTCCTAAGATGAAATTGCTAACCAAATAGGCATGTGTGTCTTCCAGATGGAAGCTTTAGGCAAACTTATAGATCCAGGGTTTCGAGTGATTGGTGAAGTCTCATACATCACAGACAAGGCCAGAGCAAAAGTAGAGCTGGGGACTACCCTCTAGTAATTAATTGTCACTTCCTCCATCTCTTTGTTAACAAAATACAGATCTGTAAACAGACATCCATTTGCCCTATTCCAGAAGATGATTACAAGGTCAGAGCATGATGGTCTGACATTCATCTGAAGCTTAAATTTAAAGTGACTGGTCCACTTTGGGTGAAATATAAGCCACATTAAAATCACAATTCGACTGAATGTTCTTTTTATAAATCAGATCGTTGAACGGGTAGTGCTAGAAAGAATATTGTGCATAAATCTAACTACTTTGTGTTTTAATAAGATAAGCAAAGCAAAAGTATAGATATCTTTTAGAAAATGGGATTGGAATGATCTAAAAACCTTCTAGAGAGAATATTTTCAAGCAACCCACTGAAAGTTTCCTGTCACTCACATGTGAGACTCCAAAGAAAAGGGGATTAGGGAATGCAAGGTAGGGAGAAGGGAAATTAAGTAGAAAGTTCTTAACCACATATGACAGTCCTGAAGTTCTGGGCCCATTAACGGAGCTCACCTGACTGGGTCTGAATCTTCGCTTCTGACTGAATCTTCACTTCTTGTATGAAGAAGTCCTGCTGAGGCTGAAAGAAATATCTCCCTCGTAGCCAGGATAAACAACAGTTCTGAGGAAGAGAAGACAAATGGCTCAGGGAGTAGATTGCTAAAAGAAAGCTATGAAATTGTCTAAAGGAAAAAAAAATCAGAAGCAGATCTAAACGGCAGCTTCTAGTGGAAGGAGAGTAGAAGAAGACAGAAAGAAGGGAGAGGGTCAAGAGGAGCCAAAAAAATTTTGGAAAGGTTTCTCAAAGCGGGTCCTCTCCTGTCCTTTGGAAGCCAAGTCACAAAGACAAGGAAAGAATTAAATGGAAATATGAAAAAGAGTCAGCATAATACCTTTCTGATAAATTAGATAATTTCATTACTCCTGAAAAGCTGGAAAAGTCAATAGTAATGAATTTGGTTGTGAAAACACCTTCATAAGATTAAATTGACTTAATTAGAAATGGAATAATAAAAGACTATTTACTGTCCCTCATCTCAAAACTATAAAAAAGAATCAGAGTGAACTTTAAACTCAATTTGTGAGACAATATAGGTGTTGAATAAAACTATAATGATTAAAAGTTACAGTTTCTGAGTAAATCAAAGTTAATGTACTGAGCTATTTGCAAAAAGATGAAAAAGAAATACATGACTACATAGTTGTAAAATTTTCTGAAATATGTAATTATTAAATAAAATATCTAAAGTGATTTTGAATTTTATAGACTATATATGTATGCACAAAAAAAGCTAACCTTAAAATTTCTGCAATTCAATCTACTTTGTAATTCTGAGCTCTCAATCTGTCTGATGGAGGAAAAGTTCATCATCTAATTTTTTTCATTTAAACTCATGCTATTTAGTGATTAAGTCATTTTATGAGTAAAGACAAGGAAATTCAAGGTCCTGCTCCTCTCCCTTCTACTTGAATATCCTAGGGGTGAATCAAGTTCTGGTCAAGGCTCTAGTTTTCTTAGCATGAAGGAAGAGAAACTTGATTCATGGTCACTTCCACTTGCCCATGTTGGATTCTATGGAGATATTCGACTCCCCATGGCCAACCTTGTTGGTCCATTGAGACGACTCTGATCTTGTCAGTTCTTTGATTAATATTGTCCCTCCACTTTATCTTCCTTGTGACTACTCTAGGTCCACTGGCCCTCTTTCAGCTACTTCTCGAGGTTGCCTAAACATTCCGCTGCACCCTTGACCGTGTAATGGAGTGAATGTGACTCAGTGAAGTGTCACCAAGCCATGTACCTAGATTCTCTGCTCACTCATTTCTGCTCCAACAGGATTTAGGCCTTTTCTAAGAGGCTTCTCTGGGAAGCAAGGGGCATACACCCCTTGAACTTTTATCAGATCCCTCCCTCCTTTCTTACACAAGCATTTAGCCGGTGGGTGCTGCACTGGGCCTTTCTCAATATCCCACTAACTACAGTGTTGTCTTCTCCGCAAAGCTGGATGCCTTTATTTTATTTTGGCAGAAAATCTGAAGTCTTACAAACTCTATAGTTTACATTATACATATCATATACAAAATACTTTTGTACTTAGGCTTTTGTTATTCAAAATCATTCTTTATAAACTAAATTAGGTTTTCCTCTCTAGAAAAGTTTGCTAAAGTTAAATTTTTTTTCAGCTTTTAAGACAAATGTTTTAGTTATTAGTTTAAAACAATATTTTTGAAATCCAATTGACTTCTTTTTATTCTGGATTATTTTGGCTTACTATTCCCTGCAGCAAATCAAATTCCTCTGAAACAAAGTTCAGTGTGAAAACAATGTAGAATTTTTATTTTGTTACATTTATCTGTTTAATCCATGTGTCAATAACATTGATTGTCATGGTGTTTTCTTATATCTTATTATCTAATAGGGCTAATTGACTGCCATTTTTCTTTCAGAATCTTTTGGGGGGTGTTTTTCTTGTTTAAATTTTTCATATAAATTTTAGAAGCAGCTTGTTTAATTGTTTAATTTATACCCAAAGCACACACACATAATCAACAGTTACACATGTAAAGTTGACATAAGTGGAGCCATTTCAAAAAAGTCAGAGCCACTCTACCATAGAAACTTCCTTACATGTCTTGCTCCTTCAACCCTTGTTGGCAAAACAACCTTTGGACTTGGCCAAGCCAACATTGTTTTACTACTATTTGTGAAGTCAGCAGAACAGCAGACATCCTGACCACAAGCACCTAAGATTATGAATTCTTTTATGTGAAGATAGAATTCATACCAATCATATAGAGTTAAAGAGTAACTCAGCTTTATAACATCAATAGAACTTCTTTCTTATTTTCATGGAATTATTCCTTCCTTTTTTTCATAAAAATTCCTTGCTTTCACCCTGTAATCTGGACACTATTTGGGTTTCTGTCTGAATCTGGGATGCTAGAATTGTAATATCTTTGATATCAAATAAATGCTATTTCTCATTTTGCCTTTTTATTTTTAGGTTAACACACACCTACAAGCAAACCAAATTCTGGCATTGTTTTGTTAGAATCCTATTGTATTTGTAAATTAATTTATAGAAACTTGACTTCTTGATGATCTTGAGTCTGTCCAAAAACATTGTCATTTTCCATTTGTTCAAGTCTCCTTTGAATTGAAAAATTTTACAATTTTCTATAATTTTTAAAAAGTTTTATAGTTTTATGTTTTACATTTAAGTTCATGATCCATTTTATTTCATTTTGCATAAAGTGTGAGGTTTTGGTCAAGTTTTAAATTTTTGCTTATAGATATCCAATTGCTCCAGCCCAATCTGTCTAATAGACTATCATCCTTCATTGAAATGCATTTGCACATTTGTCAAAAGTCAGTTGAACATATTTCTGTGGCTCAATTTCCGGTAATTTATGCATCCATTGATCCTCAAATACTACACTGTCCTGATTAATGTAGCTGTATAGAAAGTCTTAATATTGGATAGAGTGAATCCTGTCACTTTATTATTCTTCGATAGGATTGTTTTAGTTATTCTAAGTCCTAAATAAGCTTGTCTATGTCTACAAAAACACCTTACTGCAATTTTATAGAAATAGCATTAAATCTTTAGATCAATTTAAAGAGAAGCAACATCTTTACCATGTTGTCTTCCAATCCATAAACACAATATATCCTTCAATGTGTTTAAGTCTTTTTAAAATTTTTATTAGCATTTTGTAATTTCAACATACAAATCTTATACATATTTTGTTAAGTTTGTTGCTAATTATTTCATTTTCTTTGGAGAAATTGTAAATGGTATTGTGCCTTTAATCTTGTTTTCCTCATGTTCACTGTTAGTATATAAAAATGTGATTGATTTGTATGTGTTTATATGCTATGTTGTGGCCTTGCTTATTTTACTTACTAGTTCTAGGAGGCTTGGGTTATGTTGGGGATGGGGGGGGTTGATACCTGAGTCTTTCTGTAAAGACAATTATATCATCTGCATAAATAGGGACAATTTTATTTATTCCTTTCTGATCTACATGTGTTTTATTTCCTTTTTTGATTTATTGCAGTGGCTAGAACTTTCATTCTATGTTAAATAAGAGTGATAAGAGCAGACACCCTTGCTTTATATCTTTTTACCATTAAATATGATGCTATCTAGAGGTCTTTTGTATATGCTCTTTACACAATCAAGATAATTCTCAGTCTTAACTGGCTAAGAATTTTTGTTGTGAATAGGTTGGATGTCAAATGTTTCTCTGTGTCAATTGATATATGATCTTTATCTTGTTAATATGGTGGATGACATTATGTGATTTGTGACTATTGAGCTAGCCTTGCATTACTGGAATAAACCCAATTTGGTCATGGTATGTAATTCTTTTTATACATTGTTGGATTTGGTTTGTTAATTTTTTTAAAGAATTTTTGCATCTAAGTTTGTGAGAGATATTGATCTATAGTTTTCTTTGTAGTTTAGGTTACAAGATAATATTGGCCTCGTAAATTATCAACCCACAAAGTGAGCTCCTAAGTGTTCTCTCAGCTTCTGTTTTTTTGGAAGAGATTGTGTAAACATAATGTTAACTTTCCTTTCAATGTTTGGTAGAATTCTCCATTGAAATCATCTGGACCTGGGCATTTCTTTGTCAGGGTTTATAAATTGTGAATTCAATTTCTTTAATAGTTATATGACTACTCAAATTATTATCTATTTAATAGTTACAGTATTACTTAGATTATCTGGTTTAGTTTTGGTAGTTTGATTTTATAAGTCTAATGTTGTTCTTTTAATAGCTGCAGATTCTGTAGTGATAACCCCTATATCATTCCCGATATTGGTAACTTGTATCTCCTCTCTTTTTAACTTTTGTCAGACTTGCTAAAGATTCATCAATTTTGTTTATTTTTTAAAATTTATTGCATTGATTTTCTCTATTATTTTCCTATTTTAAATTTCATTGACTTCTGCTCTTATCTTTATTATTCCTTACTTTCCGCTTGCTTTGGGGTTTTGCTCTTCTTTTCTGGTTTCTTGAAGTAGAAACTTATGTTATCAATTGAGATATTTCTTCCTTTCTAATGTAAGCATTTAGTTCTACAAATTACTTTGTTAACACTACTTTAGCTGCTGTCACATATTATGATATATCGTATATTCATTTTTATTTTTTCTATATATTCTTTCATTTCTTTTGAGACTTTGTCTTTGACTCATGAATTTGTTAGACATGCATTGCTTAATTTTCACATTTTTAGAGGTTTTTCTGTTGTTCTTCTGTTATCAATTTTTAATTTGTACCCCAGGCATTTTATTTACTATTTTAGAAGACTCTGGATCCTATATAAATCTTTTATTTTAGCAGAAAATTGTCCAGTTCAGGTTTAGCATGCAGGTCCTGGCCTACTTCTGTGGGCTCTAATTCCAGTGATCGTATAGTTCTCAGAGCATATTTTCTGTGTTATTTGGATCTCCTTGGTTTATCTGGTGCTGTTAGGACTGCCACTAATCACTGATGATGCTGCCTGAGGTGGGTAGAAAGGATTTTCCCAAGCTGGGATGCTGATGGAGATGAGAGTCTTAGACTTGTGGGGACAGAGGCTTCTATGGCAAGGGATCATTGGAGTTATTTATTCCTTAATGGTTTGGTGTAATTATCTTCTGACTATATATCATATTTAATAGCCTGAAATTATCTGGAGCTGAGACTCTTGTTATGGAGAGGTAGCTCTTTGACAACTTTCTCTATGACTTTTTCTAGAGAAAAGGTCAGTTTAGATTGTTTTTTGTTGCTTTATGCTGATTACTGAAGAAAATAAGGGGATATCTCAAATTTATAATTCCAGCTGTGATCTTTTTTGGATCCAGGCTTATCTAATTAGATATCTCTTTTAGACATTTTCATTTAGATGTCTAAGGTCATCTCACATAAAACACATATGAACAAAAGTAGTATACATTCCCCAAACTAGTAAATAACACCGTCTCTATGCAGTTGCTCAATCTGAAAGCCAGTGAGTCTGTATTGAACCCTATTTTTCCCTCAGTCCCCTTTCTCAGCATTGAATTTGACAGTACATTTTTATGCAAAAGGGGGCAAAATATACATATTCTATTAGTGTCACAGAGTGCAAAGCAAAATAACGTTATATGGAGAAAATCTTGAAGTAGAGAAGTAAAAAACGATCTCTCGAACTCTCATTAACATGTAGCTTGGGCTATGCATAAGTAGATATAGGAATGGAATATTTATAAATAAAAATTTTTAAAAAGAGAAACAGGGACCATGTAAGTGATGATGTAACAATGGGAACCTCCTAGTTGAGACAGCCTTGTTAGAAAAGGAGAACATTATCAGCCTGTCTGTGGCAGGGTGCTGTGGCAGCTCTTTGCTAAACTACTGAAAGGGGAGAGTAAATCAGCCTTTGGGGCCATCTAGACTGGTGTCTCTTGACAAGTTTTGTCATCTCTACCTACCTACAGGATAGAATGTGAATTTATACATTTCTTTCATCACCACTGAAACTACTCCTATCCAGAAACAATCTTTTCTCACTATTTACTCTCCTTGTTTACACTTGCTCTTTTTCCAAATCTCTGTACAACAGCTAACGTTATCTTTTAAAAATAAAAATCAGATCATGCCCTTCCTCTAATTAAATCTATCCAATGGATTCCCATTGCACTTGTAATAAAATCTACTTATACATGATGGTCTGTAAGCCCCTCCTTGTCCTTGCTGCCCCATGCCATTAAGAATGACCTCATCTCTTATGGCTAACTCTTTACTTACTAGTCCAGTAACTACCAACATAGCAGGTTTATTTTCACTTAGGATCTTTACACTGGCTATTCCTTTAGTCTACAATGTTCTTTCTCCAGATTCTCGTTCATTAATTCATGCTTGTTTATTTTCTATCATACAAGCCTTAACTCAAGTGAGAATTAATCCTCAAGTTTTCTTTCCCTGACCATTTTATACACAGTAATGCCCACCAATGCCATTTCTCCATTAAGTGGCATTCTCCATTAGATGTTTTATGGTTCTTATATCATATAACATTATCTGAAACAAAATGAAAAGGAATAGAAAATTGTATATATAATAAATACTAAATAGAAGAAATAAAAAACACTAAAACAAACAAGCAGTAAACAAATCAAAGTTTCTGCTGTCAGGAACTTACATTCAAATAGGAACATAAATAATTTTAAAAGTACATAAGTAATATATAATGTTATTTTGATAGTGATAACTGTTTGAAGAAAAACAAAAGTAAAGAAGGACAAAAGGATAGTCACGTGAATGAAAAAAGGAGTGCTGTAATAAATTTAACAAAAGTAACCTCACAGAGTGATCTGATCATAAATTACTGCTTGGACAGGTCATGATGGGTAGTCATGCCCCAAGCATAGAATTTCTCTAGTAAAAGGTTTATTTTTACCTTAAGCAAGCCCTGTCCATTTTTCTTGTGCATCTAGGTTAACACACATTGAAATGCCACTTTTTCAGATCCCTGAGAAGTGTAACCACCCTCAAGAGAGTATATAATCTTGTTAACTATCCTGTAATCCAATCTCTGCTTCATGTAATCTTCTTTATGTTACCTTCTTAATTCCAAATGTGTAAAAGAAATTGCAAAGGTATTATTACCTGAGGCATTTCAGACCTTCCTTTTCAGCATATATTATTAGTTTGGCACAAATAAGATCATAAAAATTCTGTACAGATTTGTTTTTATGTCAACATTTATTTGACCTGGCCAGCAGCATTCCAAGGAAGCCCATCCAGGACCACCCTGGGTACATTGTATTAGGTACCAGCAAGGACACATTGCTCCTCACAGGCTCCCGGCTTTGCACTGGGTGAACTTGAGTGAATGTTCTCTCAGAATCCTGGACCTCCTTTCTTTAATTAGCAGGCCATGACTTTATTTGAACTGTCCTTAGAAAATCATCCTGGTGGATAGAATTGGGATAACCTAAGGAAAGAAGAAAAATGGATAGTTGCTTTTAATTTTAGTTTTTTATTGGTTTCCTTATTTAGAGTCAAAACAAAATCTTTGTTGGTTAAAGAAGAGATTGAATTTTCTTTAGCTCCAAAGAGAAAGGATACTCGCTTCTCCAACTCAAATAGCCAATGGGGTAATAATACCTGTTGCAGATTCCTGAATCCAAAATGGCAGAGATGGATGCCACGAGGCATCCAGTGTGGACACAACTGATCCTGGAGAAGCCAGCAGGAGCCTTAGGAAGAGTTCTTTGTGAAGAGCAGGGTTCCCTGGAATGAATTCACTCCAAGAGAGGGGCCATTGACTTGGAAAGTGTTGTAATTCTGGAGGCATCCAGTAAGCTCTTGCTTGAATATTCTTAAGTGACTAAGAATCTTTGTGGGGTTTCCTGAAGAAAAATTTCTTCTAGGAAATGAAGCAGTTCTATAGAGATATTCACCTCATTTGGCTCATCTGGAGACATGAATATAAAAGCTGGTTTTCCCTAGAAATTTGTCTAGACTCTATGGATCTCTAAGAAAAATTAAAATCAACATTGGAAATCATGCCTCCAAGGCCAATAAGCTCCATGATAGTCAGCATCCCATTGATACTCCTGCAAGAAGATGGCCAAGATGAGAGCCCTTTAATAGTTCTAAATTAGTCTATGCACACAATTAGAACAGGCTGGCTATAAAATTAGGCAGAATGAATGGAAAGCATATTTAATTGGTCTCTCAAAGCTTCAGAAAGAGGATTTAAATAAATGGATCAACCTATGATGTCATTTAGGTGCCAACCCAATACTTTGAAGTATTAAAAACAGCTGTCTTTATTTTTAAAAGGGGATGATGATTTGGAACTTGACTTATCAAGGACAGATATAAATTATAAATGCTCCAAAAAAAATTGGATTTAACTGTTCTTTAATAAACTAATTAGTTTTTTTCATGGCTAACAGGCCTCTGTTTGTGTCTGCCTATGTGTGTCTATATGTATGTTGTAAATATGAAATCATTTTCTACCTCCAGATGGTATTATTAAAATTACTTTAAAAGAAATTACTTGGATATTCTAAAATTCTCAGAAATAAACTTACTCAAATGCTTTTCAGCTTCACATGACCTAAGATTAATCACTAGTAAGTTTGTTGGTTTAAATAGAAGAGACATGTTTTTTGAATTATTGATATTACATATATTTTTATAGTTGTTGATATTACATATATATTTATAGTTTACCTGGGTTTTATAAAAAATAAACCTATGTTAATGACTTTGACATGTATAAAACATGTTTCTAGAAGTTATAAAATGTCTTCATAAATTTGACTTCTTAGTTTTCACTAGAAATTGAGGTTTTAAGAGTTAAAATTTCAATATATGTAGGAATAACTTTGCAGTTTTTCAGAAGGGCCTCTTGAACATTTCAAATGATTTTTTTTTTATATTATAGTGCACAGGATGTATTATAGAATATGTGATGAACTTCTAGGGTATATTGTCTGGGTAAACAATGATTGTAAATTTAAAAAAATAGTCAAGGCTATGGGGAACCCAAGAGAGCCTCTTGGTTCTTTAAGGTTTCCTGGCAAACACCATTATTTTTGTTTTTATATTCTTTGTGATCACAGTTCATTAAATTAGTTAAAGGAACTTATGAGCTAACATTATTGAAAGGAGACACTTTATGCTATTGCCAAGATTGATAAGGTCAATTCAAGAAAATGCCAAATTGGTAACTGATTTCTTTCACAGTGAGTGCCAAGGAGATAAAGACTTTAAGATCATAATCTAATCCTCACCTTCATATAATTTTTCTCAAGTTACCTCTTTAATCACAGATGTATAAAAAAACTGCAAAACTCTTATTCTTTGAACATTTGAGATCTTGCTTCTGAGCATGTGTCATCAGTTTGGCTCAAATAAACACTTATAAAAATTCATTACAGGTTTGGATATTTCTTATGTTGGCATTCATTCCTGGCAGCAAGGAATTGTAGCTTGTTTAGGTTGGGTGGCCAGGAAAGGCTTTTCTGAGAAGAGGCCATTTTAGTGGAAAAATGGACAAAGTGAAGGAGTAAATATGCCATACAAGAACCTGGGAGAAGAGTGCTGCAGGCTGACATAAAAGTAAGGGAAAGTGCCTGAAAATGGGTTATCCTGAGCGTGTGTAAAGAACAACAAACAGATCAGTGTGGCTGGGTATAATAATTACCAAAAAGATTAAGGAAAAGATTCAAATCATTGTCTTATAAGCTATGATAAGCTTATTAATTTTATTCTAAGTAAGATAGAAAATAATTGTAAGGACATCTGAGCAAAGGAATTATTTCATTTGGTTTATACATTAAAAATTTTACCTTGGCTGCTACTGCATAGAAAATCAATCCTCAGAACCAAAGAGGAAGCAAGAAGAGACCAGTCAGGACCTTATTGCTGTGGTCCACATTAGAGGTAGGGACAATTTGAAATAAGGTGAATCTTTGGATAAAGAGTTGACCAGTTCAATTGAGGTCATTCTCTATTTAAGATGACAAGTAAATGTCCAGTAGATATAATGAGCTGATTGTTGAACATTCAACTTTAAATTTGGAAAGAAGTATGGATTGAAGACTTAAATTTAGAAATTGTTTAAAGCCAAAAAAGGGTGAGATCACGAGGTTGCAAGTATGAATACAGAAGTTGTCCATGCCTGAACGTGGAGGTACTCCAATATCAAGAGATTGACAAAAAGAAGAAGAAAAAAGAGGAAAGAGAAAGAACACTGGGAGGGAAAGAACAAAGTAAAAAATATAACAACTATGAAAGGGTAGGTCCTGGAAGTAATATGAAAAAAAAAATGGTTTCTGAAAAAGGAAAATTAATTATTTAGGTAAATACTACCAAAATGCCAAGTACAATGACTTAGAAGTGACCATTAGATTTGGCAATATGGTGTGTTTAGTCTCATTGAAAAAAATCTGTATTGGTAGAGTGATGGTGATAAAAGCCTATTTAGTGTCAATTCAAGAAAGAATAAGAAGAGAGAAATTGGGGACCATGTAATTCCCTCAGAGTTTTGATGGAAAAGAGAGTGAATAAGTGAGCCTGTAGCAGGAGAAGGATGTAGGATCAAAGAAGATCGTTTTTGTTTATCTGTATTCTTTCAGAATGAAAAAAATTAGAACAAATAAGTTTATAAATGAAAGTGATCTAATACAAATTTGATGATTCGGAGGAAATTGAGAGAACTGCCAAAGGAAAGTCCAGAGTAAGCAAGAGAGCTTAGGATGTAGTGCACAAGTGTGTAGATGGCCTTGTTAGAAATTCATGGAGTTCTCCCATCAGGGAGAGTGTACAGGGCTCAGAATTGAGCACAGATGCACATGGTTGGGTAGATGTAGTTGTAGGAGTAGTGCAAAAGCTTGTTAAAAAGGAAATAATGGACCCAAAGTAGTCATTTCTCCCATGAGAGCAAACTAAGACTTAATTGCAGTTTCAACCTCTCCCAAGAATGTGATCTTGAAACAGTCAATCTGAAATTTCCTGATTAGCACTAGTGAGATAATTTGCATGATAAGACCTCTGTATTTCCCTTCCAAGCAAAAGAGGTCCTAGCCTAAAACAATTGTTTGCTACTAACTTCCTTGCCCCAACCTCTTTTTACCTATAAAAACCTATTTTGTGCAACTGCTCAGATTATTTCTCTACTTGCTAAATGGGGTGTTGCCTGATTCATGAATCACTTAATAAAGCCAATTATATCTTCAAATTTACTTGGTTAAATTGTTGTTCTTTAACAATCACTTCTAACTTCTATGAATTCTTAACGAAATAGAAAATAAAGTCATCTCCTAAAAATAAGGACAAAGAAAAACCTCTGAAACTTGGAAGTTGGAAGAAAATTTGTAAAAAGATACCAAAGAAGGTGAGAGAGAGAAAGAGTAGTAGGTAGAAAATATAGCAGGTTATTCAGCAACATAAATACCACACTTAATGTTAAATGTTAGTTGTAAAGCACATTATTGATAAAATTGGTATAATTTAAATACTATTTGTGGATTAGATAACAGTATTGTAATATTTAATATTACTATGCACATATGTGTCTATCTCTATATGTATCACATACGCATTAATTCCTATTAACTATACTGCAGTTACATAAGAAAATGCTCTTCTTTTTAGGGAATACACACTAAAATATTTAGGGTAAAGTGATACAATGGCTTCAACTTACTGTCGAGTAATTTGGAAACAAATTAGATAGGTAGGTAGATAATAGATGATAGATAGATAGATGGATAGATAGATAGATGATAGGTAGATAGATAGAAGTACAGAAGGAAAGAGAGAGAAATAGAATGATAAACAAGTAGGATGAAATGTGAATAATTGGGGTACCCATATAAATATTTAAAAGTTTATGTCCTATGCTTGAAACTTTTTTGTAAGTTTGAAATTATATCTTTAAAAGATTTTTAAAAAAAACTTAAAAGCTTATATGAAAATTATTAAAATTTATTGAAAAGTATTTGTGCAGATAAGGGTTAACTCAGCAGGCCTATTTTCAAGAAAGACTTGTTTTTAGGACTGCTCCTGGGAGATGAGCTTTGAGATCTTGAATTATTCTGCTGATAACTGTTTTTGTATACCAGAGCCTTGAGCCATATAATATCTGTTTGATCGGGTAATTTATGTTAACAATGTAATTTATGTTGAACACTTGTTTTTGCTCTGTAGGGCTGAAATCTGAGTATCTGAGGTCAGTAATTCAGATTTTTCATGCCTATATGGCTAACTCCTAATAATAATCCTGACATCAAGGCTCAGCTGAGCTTTCCTTTACTTCTATTGTCACTTTAAATTGTTGTTAGGAAAATTACACATATCCATGTTGATTTTAATCTGTATCTTTTTGCGATAAGAAATCAAAACTATGACTATAACAGTCTTTCTTCATCCTTGAAATGCTTTTAAGGGAATCATCTAGCTCAGTGGTAATCTTGAGGACCTCCAACTATTAAATAAATGGGTAAACAGCCTGTAACAATTCATCCTTAATAATCTTCTAATTTAATGCAATTCCAAAAACCTAATCTAAAGTTTGTATGGAAAAGCAAATGTCCAACTCCTTAAAAATGAAATAAAGCAAGAGGAATTTATCTTCCTGATAATTAAGATTTATTATAAAATTATAGTCGAGAGTGTAATTTTGGTACAGTGAGCTAAATTGACCAATAGAGCAGAGCAGAAAGTGCCCAAACTGACCCATGCTTATATAGAATTATAATATGTGACAGAGATAGAATTGCAGACTAGTGGGGAAAGGAGAGACTCCTCAAACAAAAGTACTAGAATAATTGGTTGTCATTTTAAAAAATAAAAATGAATTTGGACATCTATCTTACTATATATACAAAAATTAATTCCAAAAGGATTTAAATATAACAATTATGTTAATATGCTTAGAAGAAAATAAAGATTATTCTGACATTAAGGTAGAAATATTTTTTTAAAGAAAGATACAAAAATGCTAACTATAAAAGATAAGAATTATACATTTGATTGCATTAAATTAATTTTTGTTCAATAAGAATTATCCAAAGACAAGCCATTAAATGGTAGCATATACTTGCATAATATATTAAGGACAAGAGTTTGGTGCCCAGAATACAGTCAAACACCTATAACGACATTTCTGTCAATGACAGACTGCATATACAACAGTGGTCCCATAAGATTATAATGGAATTGAAAAATTCCTATTGCCTAGTGATGTCATAGCTGTTGTAACATCATAGCTCAAAGCATTATTCACATGTATGTGGTGATGCTGATGTAAACAAACCTACTGTACTGCCAGTCATATAAAAGTATAGTACATACAATCATGCATAGTATGTAATACTTGATAATGATAAAAAATGACTATATTGCTGGTTTATGTTTTTACTATAACATTCTTTTATTCATTATTTAAAGTGTACTCTCTCTCTCTCTCTCTCAGTAGTGTACAGTAATGTCTTAGGCCTTCACACTCACTTACTAACTAACCCAGAACAACTTCCAGTCCTGCAAGCTCCATTCATGTTAAGTGCTCTTTACAAGTGTATTATTTTTATCTTTTATACCATATTTTTAATGTACCTTTTCTATATTTAGATATGTTTGGATAAATATTTACTTACCCTTGTGTCATAATTACATACAATATTTGATACAGTAACATGCTGTACAGGTTTGTAGCCTAGGAGCAATAGGCTATACCATTTAGGTTTGTGTAAGTGCACTCTCTAATATTTGAACGATGACAAAATTGCCTAATGATGCATTTCTCAGATATTACCCCATCACTAAGTAACATATGACTGTACATGAAAAGCTGCTATAATTGAATAAAGAAAACAAACAACCCAATAGAAAAGTAAGCAAAGACATGAACAACGATTTTGCAGAAGACAAAGCATTTTTGACAAGTAAACTTTAAAAAGATGTTCAATCTCATTAGTATTCAGGAAAATGTAAATTAAAACCATACTCATTTCATACCCACCAGTTTGATAGAAATTAGGATGCCTGATAACAAATGTGTGAGAGGATGTAGATCAACTGAAACTTTTCTTATTACTTACTTGTCATAGTGTAAATTGGTATAACCACTTCAAAATTCAATTTTAGAATTATCTTGTAAAGAATAAATTTTTTATAGCTCAAGTGCTAGTAACTTTTCTAAAAGATATAAACTTTAGAGGAACTTTTAAACATTTGCTCCAAAAAGCATGTATTAAAACACTTGAAACATTGTAATTTATAATAACAAAAATCTGGAAACAACTCCATTATCTTTCACCAGTTAAATAGGTAAAAAAACATTGTGGTACATTCACATTATAGAATAGTAACAGGCAGTTAAATTAGTAAACCGCAGCTCTCTACTATCAATTGATCTAAGATCCTTTCTGGATATTAGAAATGTAATATTGAAAATTTGAAAAAGCAAGTCTCAGAAAACTTTATACGGTACATCATTTTTATAAAGCTCAAAAATAGGTAAAACTAAACTATTATTTAAACATACATACATATATAATAAAGTTATAAAATAAGTAAGAAAAAATAAACATAAAAGTCAGGATAGTAGTAACTGTTGGTGAGGAGAGAGGTATAGTGCAAAGAGATAAGGGGTGGGAAAACTGAGAAATAACTAAGTATAGTTATTTTATTGTTATGCTTCACAACTTGTATATTTTAAACATAGTGTTTTGTAAGTATAAAATGCTATATTAAAATTATTTAAAAAATACACTTTTAATTAAAGAAAGATTGTAACATATTCAACCACCTACATGTGTTTACAAAAACCTATAGGCAAATAGCAGCTAATGGCTTCATCTTCTTGTAAGCCTAGCCAGTTTTGTTAATTTTGAAATTTTTTTAGAACGTTTGCCTTTTACAGTTATCATCCAATGCAGTAAATGTATCTCTCTTTTATTTCCTAACTCACATTAATGTCAACTCAAATTTCTAGAAAAGCGGGTGATCTAAAATCTTTCTTTTTGGGGAGGAGTATCATGTTTTCCTTTTATCTTTCTAAGAATCCATGGAACTTAAGCGTTTCGAAAATAGTGATCAGACTTACATAAAACCTCCATAAAGAGAGTCCAAAATGTGGTTAGCCTAATTTTGATTTTGTTTCCTGTTTCCTTTTGAGGACAACTAGCCTAAACTGTTCAAGAGAAGATACTGGTTATCTGCTAATTCACTGAGGCAGACTGTATTTTCAAAAAATGGACATAATAGATCCCATTCCACATGCTCTCCACATAGTGTGCCTCACCCCCATTAAGAAGTAAAGTATGTACTCCCTCACCTTAAGACTGAGTGGGCCTTTGTGATTGCCAAGACCAATATAGTGTGGTGAAAGGGAAGCTGTGTGACTTCTGAGACTAGGTCACAAATAATCATACAGCTTTTGTCAGGCTCTCTCTCTCTTGGGGTGCTTGCTCTTGGAATTCAAAGCATTAGGCTGAGAAAAAGCCTAGACCACTTACAGAGGCTATGTGTAGGTATTTTAGTCAACAGTAGACAGCCAATATAAACTGACTGGCACGTGAGTCTGGCCACAATTATATGAGAGTCTTGCATGGGAACGGCCTAACTAAATGAATGATGAAATAATTGAAATAACAGAGATAAATGATGAGTTATTGTTGCTTTATGCCACTAAGTTTGGGGTGGTTCGTTATGCTACAAACTGAAACGTCTAAGTTGCAGTTCAAGGAACTATTAATATGAACAGCTATAGTTATGCAGGTGGACAATTCTACCTACTCAATGTTAGGCTGAGGGAAGGGCACCAACACAATTCCCAGGGACACAGCACATCCTAGAACTTGGCCCTTATACTTGCTTACACAGCTGTATCTTGAGAAACTTGCTAACCAGGAGTCAGAAGTTGTCTGGCCATCAACCTCCTAAAAGACCCCTAACCACTGTCCACCTTTTCTTTCTGATTATTCATAAACCTAAGATTCTGCTGGATTTCCTTTTTCAACCCTTAAAACATATAAAGACTCTCCATCTATTAGAAAATAAGGTTACTAGTGCATCCTCTTTCAACATGGCCTCCTAGGTTTGGACACAGAGCTCAGATTGTTACAGTGTGAAGTTTCTCCTGCTGTATTTCTGTGTTGACAGAGTTGTCCTGATTGTCTGGGGTGAAGAGGCTTTTTATGAATTTTTGCATTGGGAGAGGGAGCCTCTTTAGACTGCAAAGATGATTTGTGTTTCCAGTGATAACTAGGGTGACAATTTAGCTCTTCCCTCACTAGAGCAGGGAAAGAAAAACGCAGGTTTAACCAGAAGGATGACTCAAAAAATGAGAAACTACCCTATCATACTTTGACTCCAAAACCTGAAGGCTACAATACATATGAAGGTAATACTTAGGTCTAAACAACAAGGAAAAAAAGTTGAGATGCTATCTTTATTAATAATAATTTAATTAAATTTTTGAGTTTTTTAAGAAACTAATTTGGCTGGTAGTTCCTCTTCTTATGTCTTTGAAATTGATAAGGATAGGAGCAAATAGTATTACCTCATTTATATTTGCTATAAACTTTTCCTTTTTATTACTTTGAATTTAGTAGAGAAGAAAGAAGAAATATATATATATGAATATCTATGAAAACATATACAAAATTTTCATATATATAATATATATAAAATAAATATATATATATGAAAAACAAGTAAAGAGTCATTAAGTTTATCAAAATATAAATGCAAGCACTTCCACCTTTTGCCAAGAGTGAAAAACCTAACTTAAAGGAGAATTGTCAGGATTTGGCAATGAGATGGATAATGGTACATGTTGTTAAGTTAATTAAACAAGCAAACCATTGCAGTGTGGTAGCTCTAATGTCATGGTGGCTACATGAGCAAACCCAAACCTAAGACCGTAAAGGCTTCAAGGTTACAAAGTCAAAACGCTAAGGACAATCCATCACAAACAACCAACTAAGCTTTAAGCTGTAGCTTGAATCAGAACTTTCTTTACTTTGCTCTCTTTTTCACTATGAGAGTCTCTTTATGAGTTCCTGTCAAGGAAGCTCCTAACCTCTTCTGGTTTGGCACTGCCTGATTTAAATTGATTTTTGTTCAAATAAACTTAAAGATTTTAATTTGCCTCAGTTTATATTTTAACAATGTACAAGAAAATAGAAAATAGATTAAGATGCTCTTAGGAAAAAAAAATGTCTGAGGTTGTAACAGGAAAACAAGTGTGGAGAGAACCCCTGATTGGGCTCATGAACCCCAGAGTGTTTAATCATTTATCTGATGGTCCTTCAGGATGAAATCCTGGCTTAGGTTTGTTTGGTCTTCCGGCCTTCTAGAGAGGTCTCTATTGACAGTTGATCTTTTGATTTCCCATTTCTGAATCTCATAGGACAAAAACTGTAGCCAGATTTAACTAGCTTAGTTCTAGAAAAGAAGAAAAAACAGCATTTGATGCTGAGTTGGGTTCTTGACTACAGGAAGAGCTGCAGAATTTCCTGGGATCTGAGACAGTGGCCCTTAGCTAGAGCTCACATGGACTTTGTAACCATGGTTTTACAAGGTCCAACTGTACAGAAACAGAATATTTATTTAAAAAATAAAACCTGACAAAGAAGCCACTCCTGTTTCTACTTGTAGTGAAAAATGCCACAGGAATCCCAAAGCGCAAGCCCACGTAATCTCGTAAATGTGCTCTACTCATAACGAGGTCCCCTGGCACTGGCTTTCTGCTTCCTTCTAGCCCCAAGGTGACTTTTAAGGGTGCTTAGGGAATGGCACCAAGAAACCTTGAGAGATGATCCTCAGAGAGCCTTTCTTTGGTATCGAAAACTCTTTCTCCAGCTGGAAGGAATATCTAGAATCCTCTAACTTTTCTTCTGCTTCCATCCCTTAACTGGCCCTGAGACAGATGAAAGACCGCATTCAGATGCCTCTCTTCATGACCTTGATTTGTGAATACTTGTGACCAATGGGCTACATCTCTGACCTCTATCTACATTCTTCTATTGAACCACAGATTTTCAGGATGAAAAGTGAGTTTTGGAAGAAGACTTCAATGATTTATGCAGGGAGCCATAGGAGGAATAAAATACATGTATAGGTTTTATTGTTGTTAAGGGTCAAATTATTTTAAGCTAGAAAGGGTTCTAGTGTCTATAAATATTTGTTTCTCTTTTCCTTGATGTGCCACTTTCAAAGATCCCCTGCTAATCCTAAGAAATCATGACTTCCCAGGATTAAAGAGGATTTTGACTAATATGGTAAAGAATGTGGCTGTGCCACTTATCAGCTATGCTTCCTTGTCTATATTATTGTCCTCAGGCAAATCATAATCTACTGAGAAACTGTTTATAAAGCCTCATGGAGAATGTTTACAGTGATTCACAATGGAATACACATCAAGGCCAAACAGCTTTCTCTGTCTAGAAATGGTCCCTGACAACTAACATAAAATTTGTTTTTTTGTAACCTCATACCATTTCCTTTTATATGATGCTCTGAGGAATTAAAGCATAGCTGTGCAGTAATCCTCTATATAATCACTGTGAAACATTTTGCAGATTTACTTTATTAAACATTGTTTATTTCTGAAAATAGATAAATTTAATTTTAAAAGGACTGAAAAAGCTTACCTTTGAAATTTATCCAATAGTAAATCATTTTGTAATGTGGCTAATTTGCTTTATTTTTAGCAAAATATACTTTTTTGGCAACTCCACCTATTCTATTATTGAATTAATTTTTTTTTTAAGTAACCTGTTACTACTAGTAGAGTAAAGGCTACTAGAAAAATTGGACTACCAGTATATTTTCCAATTAGATGTTAATAGTGTCATGTTTTTTCTAGTGTTATAATTCCAATGTTAAAATTTAGCTCAATTTTTTTAGTTGTTTGTTTCTGTCACAGGCACAGACAGCTGGAAAAAGGAGATGAAGGTTAAAAACATTTATGGTTTCTCTTAAAACAAACAAACAAACAAACAAAACAAAACAAAACAAAACAAAACACCTCACTGTGGTGCTCCAGAACCCTGTTTCCTAGTGAGCAATTTGATGGAGCAATGACCTGTAATGATTCTACTAGCAGATATTTGTGCCTTATATTTGTCACACTGGGGTCATAAAGAGTTGGAATACATAGTCCCTATTTTCAAAGACTCTACAATCTAGTCATGGTGGGGGCAGTTCTATAATGTAGTTTTATGTAGTTAGAGTAATAATGAAATCAGGATCAGAAGACATGGATTCAAGTCATGCATGACTTTTGCCCTTCAATATCTGTGTACCCTAAACAGAGCTGATCCTCAGATTCTGCATCTGAAGAGAAACAGTAACCCTTGTCCTTCCTGCTCCATTTGATGATAATAAAAATTAAATAATTTATATGAGCATGTTTTGTAATCATAAATACATTGTAAGTTACTTTCAATACAAAAGAGTCAGTAAATGGTTTTATGCTACCTACATTACCTACATGTACAAGGACATGTTGGGGTGGGGAGAGAAAGAGTGAGAGAGAGAGAGATACAGAAGAAATAATTTTACAGAGGTCATGGGCTTTGTGTAGCTTTGAAAAATTAGTGGTATTAGGAAAGAAGATTATAGGACAGAAATTGAGAGGAGCAGTACCATCAGAGTTGAGAATGCAATGTGTAAACAATAATGACAAGACCTCTACCTGAACCTTAGAAGCACAGGAATTAGTGGGTAGCTACAGAGCCTAGAGCTCTGCATGACACACTGAACTTGAACATATTCAATAATTTTTAAAAATTCTAATGTGAAGTATGTTATATTTCAGTTTAGAATGTTTCTATCAACAGTTCTATGATATTGTTCCATCATCCAAGATAAGGAAATTGGTCTCAGAGATGTTAATTCCTTGTCTCAGATAAGTTAGCATGTGATAGAACCAGAATATGGGTTTATAACCATTGACTCTAAAAACCATGTACTTTCTGAGTGAGAATGTTTCTCCACTCTCTATTCCCAAAAGAAGTAACCATGAATGTGAATATAAATAAGAAAAGATCAAGGTAGATTAACCAAAAGAATTTTCCCAGCTTGCTATTTAACAAAAATCATCCATGTAGTTTCCTTTCCTATAATTTTTCTAATTTTGCTATTTAACAAAAATCATCCATGTAGTTTCCTTTCCTATAATTTTTCTTTCTTAGATACTATGTATGATTTAATGAAGAAAGAGAACCACACTTTGGTGAGTGAGTTTACTTTCCAGGGTTTCTCCAGCTTCCATGAGCACCAGCTCACCCTCTATATTGTATTTCTTACGCTGTACATATTAACTTTGGCAGGCAATATCATTATTGTGATCATCATTAGCCTTGATCGTCACCTCCACACTCCCATGTACTTCTTCCTCAGCATGCTGTCAGCTTCAGAGACTGTGTATACACTTGTCATTATACCCAGGATGCTCTGTAACCTCATAGGCCTTAGTCAGTCCATCTCTTTGGCTGGCTGTGCCACTCAGATGTTCTTCTTCACCTCTTTGGCTATAAACAACTGCTTCCTGCTCACAGTGATGGGGTATGACCGTTATGTGGCTATTTGCAATCCCTTAAGGTACTCTGTCATCATGAACAAGAGGATGTGTATCCAGTTGGTGTGGGGGGCCTGCAGCATTGGCCTAATTGTAGCCATGACACAAGTGTCAGCTGTATTTAGGTTGCCCTTCTGTACCTCAAAGGTGGCCCACTTCTTCTGTGACATTCGACCTGTGATGAAACTCTCCTGTATTGACATAACTATCAATGAGATCCTGACTTTGATCATCAGTGTGCTGGTGATCCTGGTTCCCATGGGATTGATTTTCATTTCCTACATTCTCATTACCTCCACTATCTTCAAGATTGCCTCAGCTGAGGGCCGGAAGAAGACCTTTGCTACCTGTGCTTCTCATATCACTGTGGTCATTATTCACTATGGCTGTGCCTCCATTGCCTACCTCAAGCCCAAGTCAGAGAACATCAAGGATCAGAATCAGCTGATCTCAGTGACCTACACTGTCATTACTCCACTACTGAACCCTGTGGTGTACACCCTAAGGAACAAAGAGGTCAAGGCTGCTCTACTCCGGGCCATTGGCAGGAAGCTTTCCTGACTAGATGGTTCTGTTTCAATGAGAGTCTTAGAAGATTCTCTAGAGAGGAAAAACTAGTGCCAGAATCCCTAGAATTAAAATGCTGGAGTGTATTAAACAGTGGTTAGGTGAGATAAGAACAAAAGGATTACAAATGTAGCCACTGGCAAAATGGAGAAGATTCTCCAAAGTACAATCAAGCCTTCATCTCACAAGAGAACACAGATAGAATAGGACATCAAAAATAAGAAAGAAGTTGATGATATTGAGAAGTAGATGGACTGTCTGGACAGCATGGGACAGAATGAGATTAAGATAGCTGAATAAATTAATGAAGAAAGGCTGCCCAGGGCAGAGCTAAAGTTTTAAAACATTCTTTTTTGAACATGGAGTTTTTCCTTACACATTTAGTGCTACATGGGTTTAACACCTACCCGAAGTCATTCCTTCATAGACAATTCAAGTTCCTTACATCTTAGACACCATAAATAAATATGTGATAACAGAGATAAATAAACATCTACAAAATTAATCAATCCTTGAATTCTGGATCTTTTTCACATAAGCTTCTGATTGGCCATATGAGAAAATGCAGATCTAAATTTTCAGGATCATGTAAGAGAAACATTTTGGGAAAGTGATTAAAATCTCTTGGCAATCTAGTTAAAGAAGGATGTAGCACCAAGTCATCATAGTAACATTGATATTATGAGAACATACAAAAGTTGTTGGTGATATTATCTCTGACTAACTCACCCAGTTTAAAAAAAAAATTGGATTGCCTATGAAGATGCTTTCAAAATAAATAGAAGTTACTAGTGGAAGGGAGTAAAAGAGAATTTACAGTAGGAATTAGTGGAGCAAGAATATTGGGAGGGTTTGGATGAGTAGCCATCTGGTAATTTAGCGACAAAACAAAAGAAAAAGACTTAAATCATCAATTCTATCATTTAAGATCCTCTAAGACCTGAATTAATATGCCATTTTCACTAGTTTTATCCACTTCCAGCCTCTTCTCTACAACCTGTCATCTAACTCTACACAGCCTACAAGCCAGTAACACCTAGTGACTTGTGGTTTCCCATTTCTCATTTTACATTTTTATGCTTTTCTACAATTTATTGCCACTGAAGGGCCCTTACTGCCTCTTTCACTGTCCACTCAGCCAGGGGGGTTCTTCTACTCACTTTGAAACACCAGACTGAAGCTTTTATATGAACCCTCTAATAAAGAAGAAACACTCTCACACTCCAAACTTCAAACTTATACATTTATATATCACTATAGTAAACATTACTATAGTAAACTCAGTAAATACAAATTCTTATGCTGAATATGTAAAATGGGCAATGAGTAACTAGGTGGAGTCTTATTTAGGTGGACAGTTCTATCCACTTATATCTCACTTATGCCAAGTGATGTTTTTCATTGATTACATTCTCTTTTTTGTTAATTTCAAAAGTTAGGATTGTGTACAAAAATTTTAATTTCATAAATAGCCCATTATAGCTCAGTCTTACATAAATTTGACATTTTTAAAAAAAATTTATGCTGAAATCCAAGAGAACCCAAAATGGAGTTATTCCAAGCTCTCCAATGGTCACTTTTACTTTACTCAGTAAATACAAAGATTTTTTTTTCATTTTAGACCATACCTTTGAAAATATTGCCCCATCCATCCAGTCTCTCAATAAACAATTTATATCTGCAAAATTAGTCAGCTACTAAAAATACAGGTAACAGTTTTTAGAGGTCGACAGAGTGAAGTGAAGTGAATATAACATAAATATTGTAGGAAAAGGACTCCATTTTGAGGACCTGGCTCTATTTCTCATTCACCATATATACTTTAATGAATTATTTAACTTCTTTAAGCCTCAGTTTCCTCTATAAAACTTCCTTGTGACAATAAGTGTGAAAATACTTTATAAATGACAAAACTGGGACAAACATTCTTTATTTTTTTAAAGGAAGATAAAAGCTATATAATATTTGTACACTTCTAATTATATCTATCATACCTAGAATGTTCAATCTCATCCATTCAAGGAGGCTACTGCCTCAGATATTTCTGACTTTGCCTTTTAGACAGCCTGTCGTCACTCTTATTTCTACACTTGGTTCAAGATAATCTCTTTACCCAGACATCCTGAAGAATGAGGGGAAGTTTGCTTCTGGATGATCCTTCAGACACATGCCAGTCATTTAGCCTGAAACAGGGCTTCAGTGTATCACAACAAAGAAAAAAATACTCCAGACACATGGGCTCCACCCTTCATTTACCAACCAGCCTCTTTTGTTGAGAAGACCACAAAATCAGAAAACTTGAATTTAAGACAGACACATCTTTGTTCCTTCTCAGATATATACCCCTAAGGAAGTAACTGAATCTTTCCTTATCTGCAAAATAGGATTACCAATGCCTGCCTTGCCTTTTCCATTAGGCTTTTGTAAGAATCAACCACACTAGGATAAACACAGTAAAAATTCCTGCAGTAATCACAGGAAGTGTTAAGAAATATAATGTATAACCATTATCATTATTATTATTATTATTAGCCAACATGATTCCTATGTTCTTACCTCTTCAACTTTTCCAGGCCATTTATATAATTTTGCTGCATAATTTTTGACCCATAACCTCCCTCCCACATTCTCTTAAATTCTAATTGTTAGTGTATCCTTCATTAAGTTGGCAGGTCATACATTTGTAGTACTTTACAAAAAAATATTTCCAATTTTGCATTACACTCTTTTGTTAGCAAATCCAGCAGTTAATGCCTACATTCCTGCTCCACATCACACATCTACCCTCCTTCCAGTTCAGTGGGTTTCAAATTCTTTATCATGACCCATGGCTCCCAATAAGAAATGTATGTTATAACATAATACGGTACACATTGTCTATCTCTTTATGTATGTGTGTGTACATATTATATATACAAACATTCACAAAACTGTACTTAATCTTACAATACATTACGATGTTTTTCATTCTAGTCTATTCTGTTTTATTTCATTTTATTTAAATAATGAAGAGAGGTTCATCTAACACATATTTTGACCAAATACTAAATAGATGAGAGTTAAAATAGTGACTGAAGTCAATACTAAAGCCTAATATCAGACTGGGATGCTGAAATAAAAACAAAATCTTATTTAAAAAATTAAAAACAATGGAATTTTATTTTTAAATATTTAGTAATCATACTTAAACTTTTGATATTCCACAGGAGAGAACTCAATCTTCATTGTAGCTGCTAGATTGTTCTAGCAGTAACTAAAACACACATCTGGGATAATAAGTAGATGATTCACATTTCAAGTAAGAAACTAAGATTGTTAAAGAATCAAAATATCTTGGAAGAAGTATCTCAATTTTCTCTAACACTTTCTTCTTTTCTTCACATTTTTTATTATATATGGTTAAAAGTAATTTATCCTGGATATTGTCATATATGATTTTGGTGGCAAAATTGAAATTTCACTGTAAATTCGTCAATAATACTTGATAAGATTCATAGCTTAAATGGAAATAAGAAATAAAATATGATGCATAAAAGTTGTTTTATTTGACATTTCAGTCAAAATGGCAGAGTGTGTAAATGCTGTGCATGCCTCCTCCCATGAACACATTAAAATTGCAACTGAATTCTGAAACAGTCAACCTAGAGAATGATCTGAAGGCTAGCTGAATAGAACTCCTATAACTTGGGATATAAAGAGGAGACCACATCAAGACTTATAGGAAAGGCAAAAACGTAAAATAGGTTGATCCCACACTCATGTGTGGTAGTTGAGCATTGGGAAGAATATATTAGCTACAGAGGCCCCCTTCCCTGGAGGAATGAGGGGCCCCAGCCCCATATGGAAGCTCCATAGCCAGGGTTCCAGTGCCAAAAAGAGGAGCCCCCACAAAATCTGGCTGTGAAAATAAGTGGGATTCTGGCCATCAGGATGGGATGGAAGGCAGTTGAAACCCAGACGTCTCCAGACTTGCTTGCTCACAGGCACTCACCCTGGGCTCTGGTGAAGGGACAGCAGCTCAGGAGATGCCAGAGACATATAGAAAAACACCGAGTTGTATGGCTTCAGAGCAAGGGCTGGAGGGTCAGTGGCCATTGTCCCTTTGTTGATCTCTCCTCCTATATAGCCCACAGGTGAGCACCACCTTGCCTGTGTTGAACTTTCCCTCCACAAGGCCAAATCTTCACTGGCCCAGTGAGATTGGCTTGCTCCACCCCAGTGACTCCCTGAGATCCCAACTCACAAATCACCCAATGCCATTTTGGTTGGTTATTGGGTAACCAGCACCACCTCACACTCCCAGCAGGAGGTTCCTTCTATAGCAATCAACAGACCTCAACTCACACCATGAGAGAAACTTTCAGTGGAAGAAAACCAACCTAGGCCTGAGCTGCAGTATTTCTTGAACAAATCTTGGGGGTCTGCGAGGGCCCAAGGCAGTCAGTGGCTGGCCTCAGTGCGAGATGAGACTTCTGCAAGTGGCCACAAAGTCAGCACTGCCAACAAATCTGAATCTGCACCAACCTAGGGAACACCACTTGCCCCATGCCGGTGACTCTCTGTGACCCTGCCTCACCCAACTCTGGTACCACCTAAGGCTCATTCAGTTGCCAAGCCTTATGAGAAGCTAGCAGGCAGCCTCAGGGGGCCTGGGCCTTTTGCTGAGCTGCCCCAGGGCTGTGGTACTGGTGGCGATCAACCTCTGTTCACCATATGACCTCTCCCAATATTTTAAGGTCCTGCTTAGGCAGAGACCAAGCGCAGATAGCTTTATAGCTCTTCCAGGTAGCACTGGGCTGGACACAGGCAGCAGCTAACTTTGGCCTGAATGGGAGCCCCTCTCAAGGGGCTTCAGAAACAACACACTCATAAGTTGGCATTAGACTTCACCTTATTAGCCCCAAAAGTGGTACACCCAAAGAATAGTCTCAGCAGGGACACAAATCTGCTGGGGTGAACTGCATTCCATGGGGTCAGCTCTCAAACAATAGCTCATACATTGTGGGCATGGCCAATCTTCACAGCCTGAGAGACAATCTTACTCACTGATGTGCCAACAACAATCAAGGCTTAAATACAACAAGAAGACGTACACAAACACTCAAGAGTTGCTCCTGGATCACCTGGTGCAGATGGTCAGAGAAACTGCACCACTGGGCCACATAGGACACCTGCTACATAAGGCCACATGGCTAAGACTAGGAGAGGTAGGTAGCAGATTTACCTAATTGATAGAAACAAAAATAGAGAGGCAGCCAAAAGAGAAAACAAAGAAACATGTCTCAAATAAAAGAACAAAAGAAAACATCAGAAAAAGAACTGAATAAAATGGGGGCAATTAACCTATCAGATACAGAGTTCAAAACACTGGTTATAAGGATGATCAATGAACTTAGGTGAAGAATAGATTATCTTAGTGAGAACTTCAATAAAGACATAGTAAGCATTAATAAGAACATAGAAATCATTTTTAAAAATCAGAAATAAAGAATACAATAACAAATTAAGAATACACTAGAAGGAGTCAACAATAAATTAGATGAAGTGGAAGACTGAATCAGCAATTTGGAAGACAAAGATAGTAGAAAATATCCAATCAGCAAACAGCAAAAAGAAAAAAGAATTTTGAAAAAATGAGGATCATTTAAGGGATTCCTTGGACAACATTAACCATAACAATACTTGCATCATAGGAGTACCAGAAGGAGTACCAGAAGGAAAAGAGAGAGCAAGGGATTGAGAACTTACCTGAGAAAATGATGACTGAAAACTTTCCTAATATGGTGAAGAAATTACACACACACACACACACACACACACACACACATATATATATATATATATATATATATATATATATATATATATATATATATATATATATATATCTCCAGGAAACACAGAGTCCCAAATGAGGTGAACCTATAAAGACCCACATGAAGACACATTATAATTAAAATGGCAAAGGTTAAAGACAAGGAGAAAATTATGAAAGCTGCACGAGAATAACAGATAGTTACTTACAAAGGGGCTTCCATAAGTCTGTCAGCTGATTTCTCAGTAGAAACTTTGCAAGTCAGAAAGGATTGGCACCAAATATTTAAAATGATGAAAAGCAAAGACCTACAAACAATACTACTCTACCCAGCAAAGCTATCAATCAAAATTAAAGGTGAGATAAGAAGTTTCCAGACAGGAAAATACTGAAGGAATTCATCACCACCAAGCTAGTAGTATTACAAGAAATGTTAAAGAAACTACTTTAAGAAAAAGAAAAGGAAGAAAAAAAAACCCATAAATATGAATAACAGAATGGTAATAACTATGTACCTATTAATAATCACTTTAAATGTAAATGGAGTAAATCCTCCAGTCAAAAACATAGGGTAGTTGAATGGATAAGAAAACAAGATCTCTACATATGCTGTCTACAAGAGATCCACTTCAGATCAAAAAACACACACAGACTAAAAGTAAAGAGATGGAAAAAGATATTTCATGCAAATGGAAATGAAAAAAAGCTGGAGTAGCAATACTTATATGAGACAAAATAAACTTTAAAACAAAGGACAAAATGATAAAGGGATTAATCCACAAAGAGCATATAACCTGAGTAAACATTAATGCACCCAATATAGAAGCACCTAAATATATAAAGCAAATACTGATTGACATAAAGGAGCGATCGGCAGTAATATAGTCATGGTAGGAAACTTTAACACCCCATTGACATCAAGGAATAGGTCTTCCAGACAGAAAATCAACAAGGAAACAGTAATCTTAAATAACACTAAATCAGAAAAATTTAATGAATATTTTCAGAGCATTAAACCCCAAAGAACACAATGACTCAAAATCTATGGAACACAAAAGAAGTAGTCCTAAGAGGGAAATTTATAGCAATACAGGTCTACCTCAAGAAACAAGAAAAATCTCAATGAAACAATCTCAGTTTACTCTTAAGGACATGAGAAGAACAGCAAACAAAGCCTAAAATGAGTAGAAAGAAGGACATAATAAAGATCAGAGTGGATAAATGAAATAGACTCTAAACAATCAATACAGTCAATCAATGAAACCAAGAACTGATTCTTTGAAAAGAAAAGCAAAATTGATAAATCTTTAAGCAGAGTCATCAAAGGAAAAAAATGGGGGGGGGGAACCCAAATAAATAAAATCATAAATGAAAGAAGAGAAGTGACAACTGACACCACAGAAATACAAAAGATTATAAAGAAATAGTATGAATAGTTATATACCAACAAATGGAACAATCTGGAAGAAATGAATACATTCCTTGAAACATACAATCTTCCAAGATCAAATTAAGAAGAAACAGGAAATCTGAACTGACTACTACTAACAAAATCATATCAGTAATGGAAAAACTCCCAACAAACAAAAGTCTTGGACTGAATGGCTTCACGGGGAAATTTTACCAAACATTCAAAGAAGAATTAACACCTGTTCTTCTCAAACTATTTCAAAAACTTCAAGAGGAGGAAAGTTTCCTAACTTACTCTATGAGGCCACAATTATCCCGATTCCAAAACCAAACAGACATTACAAAAAAAAAAAAAATTATGTCAATATTCATGATAAACATAGATGCAAAAATCCTCAACAAACAAAATATTAGCAAACTGAATTCAGCAACACATAAAAAAGGTCATACATCATGATAGAGTGGTATTTATTCCTGGGATGCAAGGTTACTTCAATATCTGCAAATCAATTACATGATACAGCACATAAACAAATTGGATAAAATCATATGATTATATCAATAAACACAGAAATAGCATTTGACAAAATCCAGCATCCATTAACGATAAAAACTCTTGGCAAAGTGGGAACAAATGAAACATCCCTCAACGTAATTAAGGTCATATATGACAAACCTACAGCTAACATCATACTCAATAGAGAATCGCTACAAGCATTTTTCTTAAGATTATAAACAAGGTTGTCCACTTTAACCACTTTTATTCAACCTAGTATTGAAAGTCCTAATCAAAGCAATCAGACAAAAAAATTAAAAAACATAAAATGGAAAGAAGTAAAATTGTCATTATTTGCAGATGACAAGATAGTTTATACAAAGAACCCTAAAGATTCCACCAAAAAACTGTTAGAACTGATCAATGAATTCAGTAAAGTATTAAGATACAAAATTAATATTCAGAAATTGATTGAATTTCTGCACACCAATATAAAATTATCAGAAAGGAAAATTAAGAAAACAATCACATTTATGATTGCATCAAAAACAATAAAATACTTAGGAATAAACTTAACCAAGGAGGTAGAAGACCTGCACTCAGAAAATTATGAGACATTGAAGAAAGAAATTTAAAAAGATACAAATAAATGAAAGCAGAAACTATGCTCTTAGATAGGAAGAATTAATGTTGTTAAAATGTTCATATATCAAAAACAATGCAATCCCAATGCAATGAAATGACATTTTTTTTACAGAACTAAAACAAATAACCCTAAAATTAATATGGAATTATAGAAGATCTCGAATAACCACTTCGATTTTGAGAAAGAAGAATAAAGTTGGAGGTACCACACTATCTGATATCAAACTATACTACAAATCAATAGTAATCATAACAGCATGGTACTGGCATAAAAACAGACATGTAGAACAGTGGAGCAGAATAGAGCCCAGAAATAAATTTATGCTCATACAGTCATTTAATCTATGACAAAGGAGGCAAGAATATACAATGAGGTAAAGACTTCTATTCAATAAGTGGTGCTGAGAAGACTAGACTGTGCAAAAAAAAAAAAGTGAAACAGGGCTATCTTCTTACACAGTATACAAGAATAAACTCAAAATGGATCAAAAACTTAAATGTAAGACTCCAAACCATGAAACTCCTTAAAAACAAAAGTCAGAAAAGTCTCTGACATTGCTCTTAGTAATATTTTTTTCTGCTATATCTACTTCGGCAAGGGATAAAAAAATAAATAAACAAATGGGCCATCCAACTAAAAAATGTTTTTGCACAGCAACAGAAACCATCAACAAAACAAAAAGACAAGCTACTGATTAGGAGAGGATATTTACTAGTGATATATCTAATAAGGAGCTATTATTCAAAATTTATAAAGAATTCATACAGCTCAGTAAAAAAAAAAGAACTCGAATAATTCAATTAAAAAATGGACAGAGCCAGAAGTGACTTCAGAGACATGGCAGAGTGAGAAACGCACCCAGATCACTTCCCTTGAAACAACAATAAGCCGAACATCTAAAATTCAACAAAAAATACCAAGACTGCACGCCAGCATGTCTGAGCATGGGATCTGTGCATAAGAGCTATCACAGGTCAGAACCACTGGGTGTCAGGTGGTGGACTGGGAGAAATAAAGAAGCTGCCTCTCGCAGCTGGAGCTCCTTGTAGAAAGAGGGGATTGGGGAGATGGTGCGGTGAGTTCCCTAAACATGCCTGCCTGAGAGAGCTGTAAGCTCTATGCCGCCACGGGCAATGCCCAGTCATCAGGGCAGAAAGCAAAGAAGCAGGGACAGCAGAGAAACAACAGTTGATTTTTACAGCTGCGGTTGCAAAACTGAGGCTGAGCCACAGCCCCTATCCCTCGATCCAGAGAGCCCTGCCTCTCGTACCCTCTGAGATTGAACATTGCGAAGCCCCAGAGATTTCTGAGCAAACACTACCAAAACAATCGCTAACATTGACAGGGACTGAGACTGAGAGTAGTGAGCATGATTAAACATATATAAGAAAAAAAAAGGCATTATTAGGCTTTATATAAAGCCTAATTGGATGCCACCTACTGGAAAACTAAAGAAAAACACCTTCTTTGCAACAGGCTAGTGAGACTTTTATATAATAAATCTTCTTTCTGGAAAAAAAGAGGAATACATTTCCATTGGTGCCCAGGTGGAGAAATAGTCCAATAAACACATGAACAACCAAGGTGACAAGGCATCTCAGAAAGAAAGAGAAAAATCTCCAGAAAATAAGCTTACAGACATAGAAATATGCAGCTAAAATGACAGAAAATTCAGGATGGTACATCTAGAAAACTCAGTGAGACCCCAAACAATTCATATCAACAATTTCAAGAACTGAAAAAACAACTATATGAGCAGAATGAGTTCTTTAGCAAGGAGATTGAAACCCTCAAAAAGAACAGAATAGAACTTCTGAAGATAAAGAACACACTGATAGAGTTGAAAAATAAAATAGTAAGCGTGAGAAATAGAGTGGACCAAATGGAGGAAAGAATCGGTGATATCGAAGACAGAAATCTAGAAATAAATCAGAAGGAAGAAGAGAGAAACCAAAGAATGAAGAATAATGAAATAGAGATACAAGAACTAGCTGATACCATCAGGAGAGGAAACAAGAATAATGGGAATTCTTGAAAGGAAGGGAAAGTAGCAGGGACTAGAAAGCATTTTCAGACGAACAGTTGACGGGAATTTCCCAAAACTAAGAAATGAGCTGGAGCTTGAAATTCAAGAAGTCACCAGAACACTCAATTATATCAACCCAAAAAGGCTTTCACCAAGACATATTGTATTACAATTATCAATAATGAATGACAAAGAAAGAATTCTCAGGGCAGCCAGGGAAAAGAAGACAGGAACCAATAAAGGAAAATCCATTAGATTATCGTCAGAATTCTCAGCAAAATCCTTGCAACCCAGAAAGGAGTGGAGTCAAATATTCAAACTATTTATTAAATGAAAGGAACTACCAGCCAAGAATAATGTATCCAGCTAAGATTTCCTTTAGATATGAAGGAGAAATGAAAATCTTTCCAGACATACAAAAATGAGAGAATTCTCCACTACGAGGCCTGCATTACAGAAAATACTAAAAGGGGTCAGTTAACCTGAAACAAAATGACATAAAAAAATGCATAATTAGGCATAAGGTGACTAGCAGGCTGATAGAAGCAAAGGAGTGCAACCCTTACTAAGAACAAGAAACTGTAAGCTTAAACAATAAGAAGAGATTTGCTATAGCAAGAAAGTAATGAACATTCAGCATACATAGGGACAAAGTCAGACAACAATGACCGAAAAGGAGAGGATTCAAAGATCCAAATTTAGAAAGAGGAATGGAGATAAGACGCACACAGAAGAAAAGAGACAATTGTATATATAACTATCCTTTACATATTCGGAATGGTAACTACCCGCCAAAGATTCAGAAAATAAGAAGGACAAGAGGGAAAATCCACAAAAGCCAACCAAAATAAAGAAAACAGAAACACAAGAACAAGGAAGCAATGGAAACATCGAGCTACCAGAAAGCAAAAGACAAAATGGCTATAAGAAGACCTCATAATTCAATAATCACCCTAAATGTAAATAGACTGAACTCACCAATAAAAAGGCACAGAGTTGCAGATTGGATCAAAAAACAAAACCTAACCACACGCTGCCTCTAGGAGACACATCTCAGCTCCAAAGACAAATATAGACTCAAAGTAAAAGGGTGGAAAATGATATTTCAAGCAAATGGCATTCAGAGAAAATAGACTTCAAAATTTAAAAAAAAAAAGATAAAGATACTGAGGGACATTTCATAATAATAAAGGGAATCATGAACCAAGAAGACATAACATTTATTAATATCTATGCTCCCAATCAGAGAGCCCCGAAATATGTAAAGCAATTACTAACAGAACTAAAGGGAGAAATAGACCAAAACAATATCGTAGTAGGGGACTGAAATACGCCACTGTCAGATATGGACAGATCATTCAAACAGAAAATCAAGGAAATAACTTCCTTAAATGAAACATTAGACCAACTGGACACAATTGACATGTACAGAATCTTCCATCCCAAAATAGCTGCTTATACATTCTTTTCTAGTCAAATGCAAGATTCTCAAGAATTGACCACATACTGGGACACAGAGATAACCTCAACAAATGTAAGAGAGTTGAAATCATACCAACCATATTCTCTGATCATAATGCTTTGAAACTAGAGATCAACTGTAAAAAGAAAGGAGAAAGAACCACAAATACATAGAGATTAAACAACATGCTACTGGGTCAGAGAAGAAATAAAAAGAAAGATCAAGAAATACATAGTAATGAATGATAATGATAGTACAACATATCAGAATTTTGGGGACATGGCAAAAACGGTCATAAGAGAAAAGTTCATACATTACAGGCCTATCTCCAAAAATAAGAACAAGTTCAAATAAACACTTCATCTTCAAAAACTAGAAAAGGAAGAACAAATGAAGCCTAAAGTCAGCAGAAGGAAAGAAATCATCAAAATTAAAGTAGAAATAAATGAAATTGAAAACAAAAAAGTGATAGAAAAAATAAATGCAACAAAGAGTGGGTTCTTTGAGAAGGTTAATAAAATTGACAAACCTCTGGCTAGACTCACTAAAGAAAAAAGAGAAAGGACACAAATAAACAAAACCAGTGGTAAAAGAGAGGAAATTACGACTGACATCGCAGAAACACAAAGGATCATACAAGAATACTATGAAAAAGTATATGACACCAAATTTAATAACCTAGAAGAAATAGACCAGTACTTAGAAAATTACAACCTTCCTAGACTAAATCAAGAAGAACTGGAAAATTTAAATAGACCGATCAGCAGTATGGAAATTGAAACAATCATCAAAAACTTACCAAAAAGTAAAAGTCCAGGACCAGATGACTTCACCAAACATTCTACCAAACATTCAAAGATTTAATACCTATTTTCCTCAGTCTTCCAAATAATCGAAGAGGAGATAATACTTCCTAACTTGTTTTATGAGGCCAATATTACTCTGATACCAAAACCTGGTAAAGTTAACACAAAAAAAGGAAATTACAGTCCAATAAATCTCATCAACACAGATGCGAAAATCCTAAATAAGATACAAGCGAAGCAAATTATTAAAAAGTATTAAAAAGATTATACATCACAATCAAGTAGGCATCATCTAGCCCAGAGGCACAGGGATAGTTCATCACACACAAATCTATTAATGCGATACACTATGTAAACAAATTAAAAAATAAGAATCATATGATCACATCAATAGGTGCAGGAAAAGCCTTCGACGAGATAGAGAGCCGATTTATGATCAAAACACTTCATAAAATCGGTATAGAAGGAAAGTACCTTAACATAATAAAGGCCATATATGACAAGCCCTCAGCCAACATTATACTTAATGATGAAAAACTAAAAGCCTTCCTTCTAAGATCAGGAACAAGACAAGGCTGTCCACTATCGCCACTCTTATTCAATATAACATTGGATGTCCTAGTGAGTGCAATCAGGCAAGAGAAAGATTTAAACGGCATCCATATAGGAAATGAAGAAGTCAAACTGTCACTATTTGCAGATGACATGATTTGCAGATGACATGTTTCTAAAGACTTCACAAAGAACATTACTAGAAACAGTAAACAAACACAGTAAAGTTTCTGGATATAAAATCAATGTTCAAAAATTCCATAGCATTGCTATACTCTAATAATGAATTGTCAGAAAAAGAATTGGAAAAAATAATTGCTTTTGTGATTACCTCAAAAAGAATAAAGTACCTAAGAATAAATCTAATGAAACTTGTGAAGGACCTATATAACGAAAACTACAAGACCCTATTAAAAGAAATCAAAGAAGATATAAAGAAATGGAAAGATATTCCATGTTCTTGGATTGGAAGAATCAACATAGTTAAAATGACCATATTATCTAAAGCATTATACAGATTTAATGCAATCCCCATCAAAATCCCATCAGCATCTTTTAAAGAAATGGAACAAAAAATTGTCAGATTTGTATGGAAACACAAAAGACCCCCGAATTGCCAAAGCCATCCTCAGAAAAAAGAATGAGGCTAGACACATCACTCTGCCTGACTTCAAATTATACTACAAAGCAACAGTAATCAAAATGACATGGTATTGGCAGCAAAACAGGCACACGGACCAGTGGAATAGAATTGAGAGTCCAGAAGTAAACCCATATTTATATGAGCAAATAATTTTTGATAAAAAACAGAAACAAAAACATGCAGTGGAGAAAAGAAAGCCTCTTCAATAGATGGTGCTGGGAGAACTGGAAAACTACCTGCAAAAGAATGAACCTAGACTGATGTCTATCACCACACACCAAAATTAACTCAAAATGGATTAAGGACCTAAATATAAGACCTGAAACAATAAAATGCATAGAAGAAAACAGGAACTAAACTCAAGGACCTTGTACTTAAAGAGGATTTTATGAATTTGACCTCAAAAGCATGGGAAGTAAAAGCTAAAATAAATGAATGGGACTACATCAATCTAAAAAGCTTCTGCTCAGCAAAAGAAACTGTCAACAAGGTAAAGAGACAACCAACCGAATGGGAAAACATATTTGCAAGCAACGCCTCTGATAAGGGCTCAGTATCCAAAATATACGAAGAACAATAATGACAACTGCAACAACAACAAAAACCAAATAATCCAATTTAAAAATGGGCATACACTTCTCCCAAGAAGACATACAAATAAATGGTCAACAAACATATTAAAGGATGCTCAACTTCACTAGCTATTAGGAAAATGCACATCAAAACCACAATGAGATACCACCCTACACCTGTCAGAATGGTTATTATAAACAAGACAAGTAATAACCTGTGTTGGAGAGAATTTAGAGAAAAAAGAACCCTCCAACCCTGCTGATAAAAATGCAAATTGGTACAACCACTGTGGAGAACAGTACTGAGTTTCCTCAAAAAACTAAGAATAGTTATAGCCCAAGCCCTTGATCTCATTGATAACCCATTCATTGTTTAGTAGCATGTTATTTAGCCTCCATGTGTTTGTGTATTTTTCTTTTTTTTCTCTTGCAATTGATTTCTAGTTTCACACCATTTTGATCAGAGAAGACTGTTGATATGATTTCAATCTTCTTAAATTTATTGAGACTTGTGTTGTGTCCTAACATGTGGTCTATCCTTGAAAATGTTCCATACGCACTTGAGAAGAATGTATATTTTGCTGCTTTGGGGTAAAATGCTCTGAAAATATCTATTAATCCATCTGGTCTAGTGTGTCTTTTAGGCCCATTGTTTCCTTGTTGATTCTTTGCCTGGAAGATCTGTCCATTGGTGTCAATGAGGTGTTCAGTCTTTTACTATGAATGCATTATTGTTGATCTTTCCTTTTATGTCAGTCAATTGCTTTATGTATGTAGGTGCTCCTATGCTGGGTGTGTATATGTTTACTAGGATTATGTTCTTTTGATTTATCAATTCCTTTTTTCACTATGTAATCCCCCCTTTTTTTTTTTTTTTTTTGTCTCTTATTATAGCCTTTGTTTTAAAGTCTATTTTATCTGATATAAGTATCACCATCCTGGGTTTTTTTTCATTTCCATTTTTTTTTATCTCTTTACTTTCAGTCCGTGAGTGTCATTTGATCTGAAGTGGGTCTCTTGTAGACAGCATATGCATGAGTCATTTTCTTATCCATTCCGCTACCCAACATCTTTTGATTGGAGCATTTAATTCATTTACATTTAAAGTGATTACTGATAGGTACATAATTACTGCCATTTTGTCATTTGTATTTGTTATTTCTTTTTTCTTTTTTACACCTTCTCTTTTTACAGAAGTCCCTTTATCATTTCTTGTAATACTGGCTTGTTGGAGATAAATTCCTTAAGTTTTTCCTGTCTAGAAAGCTCTTTATCTCACATTCCATTTTAATCAAAAACCTTTCTGGGCAGAGTATTTGTGGTCGTAGATTTTTGTTTTTCATGACTTTGAATATTTCTTGCCAGTCCCTTCTGGCCTGCAAAGTTTCCATTGAAAAATCAGCAGACATTCATATGGGGGTTACCTTGTAAGTTGTTTTTTCTTGCTGCTTTTAAGATTCTCTCTTTGTCTTTGACCTTTGGCATTTTAATTATGATGTGTCTTGGTGTGGGTCTGTTTTAGTTCCTGCTGTTTGAGACTCGTTGTGCTTCCCGGACTTGTATGTTGAATTCCTTTGCCAGGTTAGGGAATTCTGTCATTATTTCTTCAAATAGTTTCTCAATCCCTTGCTCTCTCTCTTCCTCTTCAGGTACTCCTATGATTCAGATGTCATTACATTCATAAACTATCCTCATTTTTCTAAATTATTTTTTCTTTTTGTTGTTCTGATTGGGTGAATTCTGCTACCTTGTCTTCCAGTTCACTGATTCGATCTTCTGCTTTGTCCAATCTACTGTTGAATCATTCTAGTGTATTCTTCATTTCAGTTATTGTACTTTTCATGGGTCTTTTTTATGGTTTCTATGTCCTTTCTTATGCTGTTGAGGTTCCCATTTGTTCTCCCCATAAGTTCATTGAGCATCCTTATAACCATTATGTTGAACTCTGTCTCTGGTAGGTTGCTTGCCTCCATTTCATTTAGCTTATTTTTTCAAGTTTTCTCCTGTTGTCTCATTTGTGGCATGTTTCTTTGTTTTCTCATTTTATTAGCCTCTCTGTGTTCGTGCCTATGTGTTGGGAATGTTTTTTTGTCTCTCAGCCTTGGCCAGATGGCCTAATGTTGAAGGTGTCCTGTGTGGCCCAATGGCACACTCTCTCTGATCCCCTATACCAGGGGCTCTGGACATGATCTTTGCATGGGTTGTGTGTGATTATCTGTTGTTGCCAAACCTTTATTGTTGTTAGTGGATCAGTGGATTGGCTTAACACTCGGGTGACAAATTATGGGAATTGGCTTGCACCCACAGGGTAAGAGTTGCTGTGTGGAGGCTGACCCTATGAGTGGAATTTGCCTTAGCAGGCTGTGTACTTGATGCAACCACCCTTTTTGTGTACCACTAATGGGACTAGTTAGGAGTTGCTCTGTTGTGGTCTGGTGCCAGCCTCCAGATGCATTGATTTTGTGGCCCCTTGGGAGGGGCACCCGCGTAGGCCAAGGTCAGCCACTGATTTTCATTGCTCAGGGATACCCGGTGGGAACTACAAAGCAATCCACAGATGGTTGTTGCCTATGCTGGATCTATAGGTAAGTGGAAGAGACAGTGCTACAGGCAGCAGTCGGTTATCCCCCATCTCTGACCTATGGCAGTTTAGCAGAGGGACCAGTGCTCCTTAAAGCCTGATACTGCCTGTTAGTTGGCTGTAAGTCTCTGAAACTGGATGAGCCTCTGAGTGCTATGCATGGTGGGTGGCACAGGGATGCTGGGAGTCTCCTAGGTCTACAGAGTAAATTTCCCCTGCCACTGCAGTTTCAGTTCACATGCCAACACTATCTCTGTGGCTCCCTGTATACAAGTTTCCACTCGTAGCAAGGTCAGCTGTTGCCCACCTTGGGCCTGAATGCACCACCCCAGGGCATGGGCAGCTGCCTATCAATGTGCGGCAGGCACTTTGTGTATTAGATGAGGCAGGAGCTCAGGAAGTCAAGGGTCATCAGGCCAATATAGACCCCTGCAATTCCCTCAAGAGATATTGCAGCTCGTACAAGCAGCAGTGGTCTGCCCACAACACTCATTGTGCTAGCCAAGGTCTGTTGCCAGCGAAGACTGCATAACCCCAGAGCCAAGTGAGGCACAGGAGGCTCTCTGTCAATGGTCTGCAGGCACTTTGTGGCTCGAGTGAAGTGGGATCTCAGGGAGGCAAGGGCCATCAGGCCAGTACAGCCTCAGCTTTGCTGCAACTCTGTGCCTGGGAGTTCTTGCTGTAGTCACAGACACAGTGAGATCAACTGCCATCTGAGGTGGTCCCACAGACCCCTTCTCTCTCTGGACGCAATATTGCCAACTCTTGAAGATAGCAGAGGTCTGTCTGCCACTGATTTCTATGCAGTGCCTGCCCTGTATTAGCCAGTCTCTTGCCTGTGTGGATTGAGAGATCCAGCAAAGAAGGGCAGGGCTGTGGCAGTTCACTGTCAATGGGCCACCTGAGGCAGTTTGTGAGTAGTAGGCCACAGTCTTAGAAAGACAATGGCATAATCAGTCTTCCTGCAACTTTGATAATCATTCATGCATTCCCACAGAAGTCTGAGATCACAGCAAGACTAGCTGTTGTCTAGGACTGGCCCAGATCCCCAAGATCTGCCCAAGTTCATGTTGGCAGTAGTGATCTGCCTGAAACTATCTCAGAAATGGGGCTCATAGCGTGGGCTGCCAGCTGCAAATGCTTGGCCTTGCATCGGAGCAGGGCATGGCAGCCATCCAGCAACAAAAGCCTTGGGCAATCTGCAGGTTGGGTGGGGTGGCCTGACCTCCTCAGGCCAGCACTTCCTAATGGCCCTGTGGGAGGGGTCTGCACAGGGAAGCTGGCATGGTCTGTAGATTGCCCAGTATGGGGGCTGGACTAAGGCACAATGGGGGCTGCCCTTCAGGCCCTTGTTCTGGCACCAGGTAATGCAGACTTTCTGAGTATGAATCCTACAAGAGCCTCTAACCCACCACTGGTGTCCCGGGTGAGCATCCACAGGTAGAAAGCCTGTGTGTGGACCCTTCAAAGGGGTGTTTAGGGTTTCAGTCTCCTTCCATCTCACCCAGATGGGCGGATTCCCCTCTGGTTTCTACAGTCAGAATTATTGGAATTACCTCTTCCCTGGGCTGGGATCCTGTGCTGGGGAGCCCCCAAATGAGACCAGGACCCCCCCTCTCCTTCAGGGGAGCTTCTGCAGCCTCGCTCTCCCTCCCGGTGATCTTACACCACCCGTGGGTGCAGGTCCAGCCTGACTGGTGACTTTGCCCCTCCTACTGGTTTCGATGTGGCCCCTTTATATTACCAGAGGTAGATGTTATAATCAGCTGGACTTCAGGCGATTCTCCATGTTGATTGTCTTATAATTTGGTTGTAATTTCAATGCTGACCTGGGAGGATACAAACCCTGCTTTTACCTAGTCTACTATCTTCCTCCAAATCTAGTTGTTATTTATTAAAAAGCTAAACAATTTGATGGTCATTGACATCAGTTTTTGGCAGAGGCTCCTAAGAACAAATTATATGCCACTTTTGTCTTCTTGGGCAAAAATGTTTTAGTATAATAATGTCATGTTGATAAAGATAATAGAATAGTAAAGCCATATTATTGAAAACAAATGAATAGTAAAGTCATGTTAATGTAGTCAGTAAGCACACTCCCTCCTTTCACTCCTCCACCTTATATTCCTTCCAGGAAATATATAGTATATAAAAACACAGATGTGCCTCGTATATAGAGGCTACTATACAAACACACATGTGCTTATGTACACATTAATACTTTTCCTACTATATTTAACAATATTTTGGACGCCCATCCATAGAGGACTTAAAAAATTATCTGAATTTTTTAATAGTGGCATAATCTTTCATTTTCTAAATATGCCATTATTTATTAACTCAGCTTATTACTAATGGATGTTTTGGTCTTTTTCCAGCTATTGCCATTATAAACAATTCTATAAAAGCAAACTTCGTAAACATGTCATTTCACATAATGGAAGTGAAAATACAAAGTCAAAGGCTAAATTTTCGTAGTGTGCCATATTTTTCTTTATTAAGTTTTTACTAAGTGATTTTTCATAAAGAATGTGTCAAAATGCACTTTCTTATTATTGTGCCTCAAAGGGAGAATAGCATGTAATGAGAAACAATGAGACTCAGTGACTAGAAGTATGGACTCTGGATTAAATCCTGTTTCTTCCAATTTCTAACTGAGTGACCATAAGCAAGTTATTTAAATTCTCTATTTCTCAGTTTCTTTACATATGGGATCTAGATGAACAGAAGCACCACAACTAGGGAGAGAAATAATTAATCAGGCCTGCAAAGCTAGAAGGTAGGAGGGGTCAAATAAGTGAAGCTTCCTGGTCCCAAGAGGCTAAGTGGGACAGAGGCTGTGGTAGTGGCAGCCAACTGCTGCAGATGCCTCTTAAAGGGGCTATGTCTGTGAGCAGACTTTTGCAGCGAAAGAACTGCTCGCTTTGAGCACCAGCGCCCAGTTGGCTGTTTGGGGGGCACCAGGGACTTACAGGGGGACACTGAGTTGTCGGAGTGAGGGCCAGAGGCAAGGCTTTCTCCCAGACAGAAATGCCAGTGATATCTATTGTTCCTCTGTTGAGCCCTTCCCTCTCCCAGTGTGTAGACTCAGCGCTGCCATAGATGAGACATCATGAAACCAGAGAATGGAGGTCGCTCTGCCCAGAAGATTCCCTGAAACTCCACTTGCCCCCACTCATGGCCCCGCCCAAGCCACATTCAAGTGTGTCCTTGGTGAGTCAGGTGCTCCTTGCTAAGAAGCGCCAAGACTCTGTGGCAGCTGGCCTCAGTTTCTGGCATGTTTTTTTGAGGCAAATTAAGCACAGCACCTGTGGATTGTTTGTTGAATCTTAGCAGGTGGCCCTGGAGGAGCACAGGCTGGGGCTAACCTTGACCTGCAGCTGAACCCCTCTCAGGACTATGCCACCAGACACGTACTACACAAAGCCACACTAATAAGACCAAGAGACTTAGGAGCTTTGCTTAGTACATAGAAACAGACACAGAAAGGCAGCCAAATGGGAAGACAAAGAAGCAGAACACATATGAGAGAACAGAACAGAGATCTGGGAATAATAGAGTTGAGCAATCTAACAGTTGCAGAGTTCAAAACACTGGTTATAAAGATGCTCAATGAACTCAGGGGAAGTGTAGATGAACTCAGTGAGAACTTTAACAAAGAGATTAAAAATGTAAAAATGGAAATGGAAATTATAAAAGGAAACCAGTCAGAAATTAAGAACACATTATCTGAGATGAGAGGATATTAAAGGGAATAAATAGAGTGGATAAAGAAGAGGATCGAACTACCAATATAGAGGATGGGAAAGCCAAGGACACTCAATCATAATGGCAAGAAAAAAGAAGCCAAGACTATAATAATAATTTAAGGAGCTATGGAGCACAATTAAATGTAAAAATATCCATGTCATAGGAGTAACTGAAGGAAAACAAGACGTTGAAGAGCTACTTGAAGAAATAACAATGGAACACTTCCCTAGCCTGGTGAAGGAAATAGACATATAACTCTGTGGGGAGCCCCGGGTCTTCGGGCCGCGGAGGCTTGGTTGCAGGACTGGGTGTTTTGCCTGCCTCCGACATTGCGGAGCCCTACTTCCCTTAACTTTCATCACTTCCTCCCCCTAAGCACACACCCCTTAGGCTGTCAATAACCCTCACACCATCCCCTTAGACCCAATGGGCGTGTGGCACCGCCTACTCGGACCAGCCAAGAGCCAATGCGCTTGTCTTCCGCCAGCTAGCCCCGCCTCCCTTTGTTAGCCCTGTATAAATATCCCCGCTGAAAAATAAAGTTTGAGGCTTGATCAGAATACTGTCTTGCCTCCGTCTCTTTGTGTCTCCTGTCTCGCCTTCATCCTCCATAGGTTCCTCCTCGTCCCGCGTTGTTTTGTCCCGCTGGCCGGGACATAACTCCAGGAAGCTCAGAGCATCCCAAGAAAGAGGAATCCAAAGAGGCCCACATCAAGGCACATCATAATTAAAATACCAAAGCTTAAATACAAAGAGAGAATCTTAAAAGCAGCAAGAGAAAAGCATTTAGTTACCTACAAGGGATCACCTATAAGACTGGCAACTGATTTCTCAAAAGAAATTGTGCAAGACAGAAGGGCTTGGCACAAAATATTTGACCTGATGAAAACCCAGGATCTACAACCAAGAAAACTTTATCCAGCAAAGCTATCATTTAGCACTGAAGGACAGATAAAGAGTTTCCCAGACAAAAATAAGTTAAGGAAATTTATCAACACCAAGCCAGTATTACAGGAAATGTTGGAGGGACTTCTTTAAGAAGAAAAAACATGTATCAAAAACAGGAATAAAGAATGGTGGTAACTACATTCCTATCAACAAGTACCTCAAATGGAAAGGAATTAAGTGCTTCAACCAAAAGATAGAATGGCTGAATGAATAAGAAAACAAGACCCTTACATATATTGCCTACAAGAGACTTACTTCAGATTAAAAGACACACAGAGACTAAAAGTAAGGGTATGGAAAAAGATATTGCTTTGATGGTCTTAGGAGGTGTTGCGCTGAAATGAAATGGGTTGGATAGAAAAAGACAAATATTGTATGATTTCATGTATATGTGGAATCTAAAGAACAAAGTAAACAACAACCACAAAAAAGCAGAAATAAACATAAATACAGAGAATATTTTGAGGGCTACTAGATGGGAGTGTGTTGCATAGTAGCAAAAAAAAGCAAAGAGATTAAGAGGTACAAATGGATAGTTGCAGAATAGACATGGAGATGTAGAATATAGCATAGGGAAAATGGTTAATAATGTTTTAATAAACATGTAAGGGGAAAGAGGGGTACTAGATTTGGTGGGGTGATTGCTTTGAGAGATATGTGGATCTCTGATCACTATGCTGTACAATTGAAACCAGGATATTATTGTATGCCAACTATAATTGAAAAAAAAACTCATTGAATTGTACAATATAAATACAAGCAACTAATTTTTTATTATGTTTCAATAAAGCCAAAAATTGGGGCGGGGGCGAGCGGGTAAGGTAATAGCCGAGATAGTGAGGCACAGTTGAATGATGCAAGTGTCACAGGGGGCATCTAGTTAGAGGGTCCAGCATTTATAAAGATCTAGATGAGGCAACAAGAGAATTACTGGTGCTCAGTGGTTAAGTACAGATGCTCCAGAGCCAGAAGACTCTATGAGAGAATCTTACTTTACCTTGGTCAAATCTAATCCTCTCTGTAACACACTTTCCTCATCAATATAATGGATAATATTAATACTGCACTGTATTTAACAGAAAAATATTATAATACTCGAATAAGTTAATGCATAAAACATGGAGTAAAATGAATGCCACATAGTAAGATCTCAAAAAATGTCAGCCATAATTACTATTATTATTATCATCATTATTAAGGATAATCTTGTCATGTTTATGGAATAAAGAGTAGTTCTGAATGGTTTTAGAGCTGTGTGGTTCATAGCTGCTTTAAAGAAGATAAGTCTTTGGTGCTTACTATTATTAAAAAAACGGTAACCTGGCTAAGAATCTGGGGTTGAACCATGCCGTGGTCTATAGGATTTTCCAAAATACAAAAGTGAAATTTGAGCAAACTGAATATGTGATTATGTACTTCCTAGTATTGTGTGAATTGAATGAGCCTCTATTAACTCTGTTCGCACTATTCATAATGTGTGAAGTGAACCACATTTTTTCTTTGCTTCTCTACCTCAGACTTCGGAGTCTCTGTCTTATTAAGCTACTTGCTCATGAGATCCCCTGCCATCTCATGAGGGCATTTCCCAGCTCTTCCCTGAACCTTCTCTAGGATGGAGAGTCACCTGCACTGCATGAAGGTAAACAAGGATTTACGTGAGTATTCATGCTTTTGTTTTTACTGCTCCCTGATCAATACTATCCTTTAAAAAAAAAAATTAATCTACTGCCATGCCACCCTGAATAAGCCTGATCTCATCTGATCTCAGAAGCTAAGCAGGGTCGAGCCTGGTTAGTACTTGGATGAGAGACCACCTAGGAAAACCAGGTGCTTTAGGCAATAAAAATAAATAAAAAATAAAAATAAATTTTAGACATATATTTAAGAATAGCCCATAGTAGCTTCAAATCTACCTTCTTGTTAATTAATAGCTCAGAACGCTTTATACTTTAATCATATAGCCTCCTGCACCCTTCCAAAGCGTGCCTCTGAAACCCTCCCAGAGCTAGTAGCAAGACCCAGGGGAAACTAAAACAGTGAATACTCCAGGAACTGAGAAGAAACATGCTGCACCTGGTCTCAGTGACAAGGGTGGAGATATAGAGGCCAAGCAGCAGAAATTTGGTTGCTAGCATTACTAGAAAAAAAAAAAGCCACAGGCATGAGCGGCCTCTCCCAAACCACCCTACTCCCCACCCATCCAGGCTGATTTTGGAGGAAGCAGCACTATGATGCATCTGGCTGCTGGGGTAGCACCCAGACTTCAGGAACGATTCAGAGGCTCAGATCCCCATCGCACATCACATTCTCCCATGGGGGTGGAGACCTGAGACTAAGGTGACCTGGTCACAGAGGAGACAAAACACCTCCCCAGGAATTTGACAATTTTTTTTTTTTTTTTTTGGCCACAAAGCAGAGATCCATGAGGCCTGGGCAGTTCAGGAGGCTTGTGCACCACCTACTGGAAAACAAAAGGAAAACCTTTTCTTATCAACCTACTAAAGAGAGATCATTCTAAATAGTAACCAATTTAAAAAAAAAGGAACAGAGTACATGAATGCCTAGGTGGAGAAATAATCCATCAAATACTATGAACAACCAAGGTGACAAAATAACTCAGAAAGAAAATTAAAAATCCCCAGAAAATAAAGATATAGAAATATGCCATTTAAATGACAGAGAATTCAAGATTGCAGTTCTGAAAAAAACTCAACAAGATGCAAAAAATTCTGATTGGCGGTTCAATGAACTCAGAAACGAAATCAATGACCAACAGAAATACTTCACCAAGGAAATTGAAACTCTAAAAAGAACCAAATAGAACTTTTGGAGGTGAAGAACTCAATAAAATAGATGAAGAATGAAATAGCAAGCTTAGAAAATAGAGCTGAACAGATGGAGGAAGGAATTAGTAATACTGAAGACAGAAGTATGGAAATGATGCAGATGGAAGAAGAAAGAGGCTTCAGAGTAAAAAAAAAAGTGAAAGAACTCTACAAGAACTATCTGACACCACGAAAAAGTAATATAAGAATAATTGGTATAACAGAAAGAGAAGAGAGGGAGAAGGGAACAGAAAGCCGATTCAAATAGTCATTGAGAATTAAGAACTAGATCCTAGAATCTAAGAAGCAAACAGAACACCTAACTATCTCAATCCAAAAAGGCCTTCTTCAAAACACATTATATTAAAACTGTCAAAAATTAATGACAAAGAAAAATCTCAAGGCAGCCAGAGAAAAGAAGACAGTAACCTATAAAGGAAATCCACTAAACTATCATTGAACTTTTGAGCAGAAACTCTACAAGCTAGGAGAAAGTAGAATTAAATATTCAGACTATTAAAAGACAGAAATTACCACCAAAAAATAATACATCCAACAAAGTTCTCCCTTAGATATGAAGGAGAAATAATGACCTTTCCAACATGCAGACACTGAGGGAATGTTCTACCTCAAGGCTTGCATTATAGTATTTACTAAAGGGGATCATTCTACCTGAAACAAAAGAAAAAAAAATACAAAACTATGAGTAAGATGACTAACAGATAGACAGAAACAAAAAAATTGCAACCCTTATTAAGAACAGGAAGTTATCAACTTAAATATTGCTTAATGGTTAAAGTAGATAAAAACATTTTTAAAAAGAGAAGAAGACAATAGCCACTGCAACTTAGAAATGAACTCATAGCATAAATAGGGATAATTTGAGACAACAAAAACAATAAAAAGAAAGGAAGTAAATGTCTGAATCTGCAAAGAGGAATTGAGATAAGACACGTGCAGGAAAAAAAAAAAGCTACTGTATATATGAAACTTTCTTTTACATGAACTTAATGATAAACACACAAAATAAAATCCAGAACTGAGACATATAACATAAAAGAGGAGGGAACAAGGAAACCATCAAAAAGGTAACGAGACAACCATCCAAAAGGGAAAATTTATTTGCAAGCAAGGCCTCCGATAAGGGCCTAATATCCAAAATATACAAAGAAGTTATACAACTCAATAACAACAGAAAAACAAATGATCCAATCAAAAAAGAGGCAGAAGACCTGAACAGACACTTCTCTCTAGAGAACATACAAATGGTCAACTAATATACGAAAAGATGCTCAACATCGCTAGCTATTAGAAAAATGCAAATCAAAACCACAATAAGATAGCATCTCACACCTGTTGGAATAGCTATAATCAATAGGACAAGTAATACCAAATGTTGGAGAGGATGCAGAGAAAAGGGAACCCTCATACACTGCTGGTGGGACTGCAAATTGGTACAGTCACTATGGAAAACAGTATGGAGGTTCCTCAGAAAACTAAGAATTGATCTATCATATGATCCAGCAATCCCTCTATTGGGTATTTATCCCCAAAGACTTGAAAATCCGAAAAGATATTTGCACACCAATGTTCATAGCAGCACTATTCACAGTGGCCAGGACATGGAAGCAACTGATGTGTCCTACAATAAATGATTGGCCAAAGAAGCTATGGTACATATATACAGTGGAATATTACTCAGCCATTAGAAGAGATGAAATACTGCCATTTGCAACAACATGGATGGACCTTGAGATAATCATGCTAAGAAAAATAAGCCAGGCAGAAAAATTTGAAGATCACATGATATCACTTATATGTGGGCTATAAATCTAAAAGCCGCAAATGAACAGAACAAAAAATAGAGACTCATGGACAATAGACTAGTGGTTACCAGAGGGTGTTGGGGAGAAGAAGGAAAGGAGGGAGGTAGATGAGCTAAAAGGAGTCAAATATGTGGTGACAGAAAGAAATCTAACTATGAGAGGGGAAGGCACAATGCAATATATATATGCCTTGCTGTCAAATTGTACACCTGAAACTTACTGGATTTTGTTAACCAATGTCACCAAAAAAAAAAAAAATTTTTTTTAATTTAAAAAAGTGAAAAGAGGGAACAAAGGAAGAAGTAATAGAATACTACCAAACTAAAATGGCAGACAGAAACACAAGGGCAAGGAAACAATGGAGACACCAAGTACCAGAAAACAAAAGATAAAATGGTTATAGAAACACCTCATATATCAATAATCACCCAAAATGTAAATGGACAGAACTGACCTATAAAAAGGCACAGAGTAGCAGATTAGATCAAAAAACAAAACTCAAACATATGCTGCCTTCAAGAGAGAGATCTCAGCTGCAAGGACAAATATGGACTCAAAATTAAAGGATGGAAAATGATATTACAAGCAATGGCTTGGAGCAGGTGTAGCCATACTTATATCTAACGAAAGAGACTTCAAGATAAAAAGGATAATGAGAGACAAAGGACACTTCATAAAGATAAAGAGGACAATGGATCAGGAAGACATAACACTTATCAATATATATGCTCCCAATCAGGGAACACCAAAATATATAAAGCAACTACTAACAGAACTAGAGGGAGACACTGACAAAAACACAATCATAGGAAAGGACTTAAATACCCCACTAACAGCTATGGATAGATCATCCAAACAGAAAATCAATAAGGAAATATTAACCTTAAATGACATATTAGACCAATTGCATATAAGCAACATTTACAGAGCCTTTCATCCCAAAACACCAGATTATAAATTCTTCTCTAGTGCACATGGAACATTCTCAAGGATAGTGTTGGGAAACAAAACTAGCCTCGACAAATTCAAGATTGAAATTATATCAAAAATATTTTCCTACCACAGTGCTTTGAAAATGGAGATCAACTGCAAAAAGAAAGTAGGAAAACCCCCAAATATGTGCATATTAAAGAATATGCTACTAAAAAAGCAAACGAGTCAAAGAAGAAACAAAAAGAGAGATCAAGAAATACATAAAAACAAATAGGAATGAAAATACAACATATCAAAACATTTGAGATACAGTAAAAGCAGTAACAAGGGGATAGTTCATATCATACAGGCCTCTCAAGAAACAAGAAAGATCCCAAATAAACAACCTAAGATTATATCCTTAAAAACTAAACAACAACAACAAAAATAACAGAACAAATGAAGCCCAAAGTCAGCAGTAGAAAGGAAACAAAAATTAGATCAGAATTGAGACATGCCAATATGTCATAGAAAGTAGATGCTGTGCATGCCTCCTCTAGCAACCACACCAAAATTTTAGCAAAACTACAGAGCAGCCATCATTGAGAGTCTCCTGAGGTCTGGCTGAACAGAAGTCATACAAATGGAGACATACATAAGAGGTCACCTCAAGGCTGGTATGTGGGGTGGAGACGTGAAATGACCCAGTCCCACAACTGCATGTAGCGGTGGAGATCTGGGAAGGTTATCTTGGCTGCAGAGACTCCCCCCACATCTGAGGAGTAAGAGGTCCTGGCCCCTCACTAAGCTCCCCAGACCAGGGTTTTAGTACCAGGAATAAAGGTTGCCACAATCTCTGGCTGGAAGAAGAAGAAGAAGAAGAAAGAAGGAGAAGGAGAAGAAGAAGAAAAGAAGGAGAAGGAGAAGGAGGAAGGAGAAGGAGAAGGAGAAGGAGAAGGAGAAGAAGAAAGAAGAAGCATCCATTGTTCCTTTATTGAACCCTCCCCACTCCCAGCTTGTGGACACAGGAACTATCATATCTGAGACACAGGAACTATCATATCTGACATACCATCAATCAGGTGATTCCCTGAGATTTCACTTCTCCCAACTTCAAGGCCCACTCACGCTGCCTCCTGTAATGTATTCTGTACGAATGGCCTATTTTGGCTCATGATGCAGAATTTCCTAAAATTTCTAAAAGACTCACAAAACTCAAAGAAGCAGAATCTGGCCTCAGCATGCCCCATACCTCTTGCTGAGCAACATCAAGCTAGGCATTAGCAGCAGCCACTCTTGGTTTTGGGTTTGACCTCTTGAGGCACCTATAAGCCCAACGTGAATGACAGCCATCTGTGGATTACTTGGTGACTCTTACTAGGTGGCCCTGGAGATGCACATGCTGTGGCTAACCTTGGCTTGAGACTGAATTCCTCCCAGGATACCCTTGGGCTGGCACACCCAGTGACCTGCTTTGACTGGCAACAGAGCCACAGAACCACCCAAGGCTGCATCTGAGAAGGACACATCTGAAGGAGAGAATGGGCAGACACCAGAGCCCTGCTAAAGTGTATTCTGTTCTGTAGGGTCGGTCCATCACCATCTAATCCTTATAACCAATCAGCCCAAAACTCAATCCCTCTCATCAAAGTGAAAACAGAAACCAAGGTTCAGCTACATCAGGAAAGCACACACAACCCACAGAAGGGACACACCTTGAGCACCTCGCTCAGATGACCAGGGAAGACTGTGCCACTGGATCCCACAGGACATCTACTACATAAAGCTACTTTCCTAACAACAGGAGACTTAGAAGCTCTACTTAATATAGAGAAACAAACATAGGGAGGCAGCCAAATAAGGAGACAAAGAAACATGACCCACGTGAAAGAACCAAATAAAGCTCCATAAAAAGAACTCAACAAAGTGCAGACTAGCAATCTACCAGATGCAGAATTCAAAACCTAGTTATAAGTATGCTCAGTGAAATTAGAGGAAGAATAGATGAACTCAGTGAGACATTAACAAAGAGATAGAAAACATAAAAATGGAGATTAAAAAAACATAAACAGGAGCCAATCAGAAATGAAGAATATAATATCTGAGATGACAAGTATATTAGAAGGAATCAACAGATTGGATGACGAAGAGGATCGAATCAGCAATTTAGAGGATGAGGTAGTGGAGGACACCCAATCAAAACAGCAACAAGAAAAAATAATTTTAAAAAATGAAGGTAGTTTAAGGGGCCTCTGGGACATCAAGCATTACAACAAGCAAGAAATTGAAAACCTGTTTGAAGAAATAATGACAGAAAACTTCCCTAATCTGGTGAAGAAAATAGACATATGAGCCCAGGAAGTTCAAAAAGTCCCAAACAAGATGAACCCAAGGAGGCCCACACCAAGACACATAATAATTAAAATGCCAAAGGTTAAAGACAAAGAGAGAATCTTAAAAGCAACAAGAGAAAGCAGTTAGTTATCTACAGAGGAGCTCCCATAAGATTATCAACAGATTTTCAACAGAAACTTTGCAGGCTCGAGGGCTTGGCATAAAATATTCAAAGTGATGAAAAGCCAGAATCTACAACCAAAATACTCTGTCCAGCAAAGCTATCATTTAGAATTGAAGGACAGATGAAGAGCTTCCCAGACAAAAAAAAAAAAAAGCTAAAAGAATTCATCACCACCAAGCCAGTATTACAGGAAATGTTGGAGGGACTTCTTTAAAAAGAAGAAAAAATATGTATCAAAAACATAAATAAAAAATGGCACTAACTACATATCTATCAACAAGTACTTCAAATGGGAAAGAATTAAATGCTGCAATCAAAAGATAAGGTAGCTGAATGGGTAAGAAGACAAGATCCTTACATAGGTTGGCTACAAGAGACTCACTTCAGATTAAAAGACACACACAGATAAAAGTAAAGGGATGGAAAAATATATTTTATGATGGACCCAGAGGGTATTGTACTGAGTGGAGTAAGTTAGATAGAGAAAAAAAAATGCCATGTGATTTCATGTATATGTGGAATCTAAAGAAGAAAATCAACAACAACAAAATAGAAAGAAACTCATAGATATAGAGAACATTTTGAGGGTTACCAGATGGGAGGGAGATTGGGGGGTTGTCAGTAAAAAAGGGGTAAGGGAATAAGAAGTACAAATTGGTAGTTACATAACAGTCATGGAGATATAAAGTGTAGCATAAAGAATATAGTCAATAATATTGTAATAACTATGTACGGTGTCAGAAGGGTACTATATTTATTGGGGTTATCACTTTGTGAGTTATATAGATATCTAATCACTACATTGTACACCTGAAGCTATTGTATGCCAACTCTAATTGAATAATACAAAATATTTTAAAAAGGAAATATCAAGAACAATTATTTGCCAACCAATTGAAAAACCTGGAAGAAATGGATAAATTACTAAAAATATACAATTTTCCAAGACTGAGTGAAGAAGAAACAAAATTTGAACAAACTGATAATCACTAATAAAATTGATTCAGTAATCAAAAAACTCCCAAAAAACAAAAGGCTTGTACTGGATAGCTTCACAGGTGAATTTACCAAACATTCGAAGAAGAAATAACACCTATTCTTCTAAAATTATTCCAAAAAATTCAAGAGGAAAGAAGGCTCCCAAGCTTATTTTACAATGCCAGATACAAAACCAGAAAAAAAAATATTATTAAACAAAAATAACTATAGTCCAATATCTCTGATGGACATAGATACAAAATTCCTCAACAAAGTATTACCAAACTAAATTCAGCAATACATTAAAAAGATTATACACCATGGCCAAGTGAGATTTATTATGGGATGCAAGATTGGTTCAATATTTGCAAATCAATTAATGTGATATACCACATAAACAAAATGATCGTATCAATAGATGCAGAAATATCATTTGGCAAATATCATTCAGGATTTATTTATGATAAAAACTCTTAGCAAAGCAGGAATAGAGGAAACATACTTCAACATAATAAAGGCCTTATATGACAAACTCACAGCTAACATCATACTCAATGAAAAAAAGCTAAAAGCATTTTTCTTAAATCAGGAACAAGACAAAGATGGCCACTTTTACCACTTTTATTCAACATACTATTAAAAGTCCTAACCAAAGCAATCAGACAAAAGAAAGAAAGAAAGAAAGAAAGAAAGAAAGAAAGAAAGAAAGAAAGAAAGAAAGAAAGAAAGAAAGAAAAAAAGAAAATCAGACCAAAAAAATGAAATAAAAGAGATAAAATTGGAAAGGAAGATGTAAAACTGTCATTATTTGCAGATGACCTAATACTATATATAGAGAACTCTAAAGATTCCACTAAAAAACTGTTAGAACTGATCAATAAATCAGTAAATTAGCAGAATACGAAATTAATATTCAGAAATCAGCTGTATTTTTATATACCAGTAATGAACTATCAGAAAGAGAAATTAAGAAAACAATTTCATTTATAATTACATAAAAAACATAGAAATAAATTTAAACAAGGAAGTAAGAGACCTGTACTTAGAAAACTATAAGGCATTGAAGAAAAATATTAAAGAAGATACAAATAAATGGAAGCATATATGGTGCTTATTAATATGAAGAAACATCATTAAAATGTCTATACTACTTAAAGCAATCTACGAATGCAATGCAATCCTTATCAAAATACCAATGGCATTTTTCATAGAACTAGAATAAATAACCCTAAAATTGATATAAAACTCCAGAACACCCCAAATAGACAAAGCAATCTTGAGAAAGAACAACAAAGTTGGAGTATCACAACACCTGATATCAAACTACACTACAGAGCTATAGTAATCTAAATTGTATGGTATTGGCATAAAAACAGACGTAGATCAATGGAACAGAAATTGAGAGCCCAGAAATAAATCTACAACTATATGTTCAGTTAATCTATGACAATGGAGGCAAGAATATACAATGGAGTAAAGACAGTCTCTTCAAAAAATGGTGTTTGGTAAACTGGACAGATACATATTAAAAAATGAAACTAGACAACTTTCTTATACAATGTACAAGAATAAACTCAAAATGGGTTAGAGTAACTCTTCTAGGTGTTCTCGGGAAACTTCTAGTAAGAAACATAGGCAGTAAACTCTTCGACATAGCCATGACTATTATTATTATTATTATTATTATTATTATTATTATCATTATTATTATTTTGGATGTGTATCCTCAGATAAGGGAAACTGTAGAAAAAAAATAAACAAATAGGACTACAATCTAATTTCGAAGTTTTTGCACAGCAAAGGAAACCATCAACGAAACAGAAAGAAACCTATTCTATGGGGAAAACATTTACCAATGATACATCTGATAAGGGGTTAATATCCAAAATAAATTTAAAAACTCAGAGAACTTAACATCATTCTGATTAAAAAATGGGCTGACAACCTGATTAAACATTTTTTTGAAGAGGACATACAGATGGGAATGCATATATGAAAAGATATTCAATGTCATTAATCATCAGAGAAATGCAAATTAAAATCACAATGAGCTATCACTTCACATCTGTCAGAATGGCTTTCATCAATAGATCAACAAACAACAAGTGTTGGTGAGGATGTGGAGAAAAGAAAACCCTTATGCCCTATTGGTGAGATTGCAAATGGGTGCAAAAAATCAAAAATAGGATATGACCAAGCAATCTCCCTTCTAGGTATCCAACAAAGTCCAAAACACTAATTTGAAAAGACATGTGCATCTATATGTTCATTGCAGCATTATTTACAATAGCCAAGATATGGAAGCAACCTAAGTGCCCATCAATAGATGAAAGAATAAAGAAGTGGTACATATACAAGAATAGACTCAAAATGGATTAAAGACTTAAATATAAGACCCCAAACCATAAAACTCCCAAAAGAAAACATAGACAGTAAATTCTCTGATATTACTAACAGGAATTTCCTTTTAGATATATCTCCCTAGACAAGGGAAACAAAAGAAAAAATAAACAAATGGGACTACATCAAACTAAAAAGGTTTTGTACAGCAAAGGAAACCTACAAAACAAAAAGACAACTGACTGGGAGAAGATATTTGCTAATGATACATCTGATAAGAAGTTAATATCCAAAATATATAAAGAACTCAAGCAACTCAACAACAACACAAAAAAAAATCCAATTAAAAAATGGGCAGAAGACCTGAACAAATACTTCTACAAAGAAGAAATACAGATGGCTAATAGACATATGAAAAAATGTTCAAGGTCGCGAAATGCAAATTAAAACCACAATGAGATATCACCTCACACCTGTCAGAATGGCTATCGTCAATAAATCAAAAAACTACAAGTGTTGGCAAGGATGTGGAGAAAAGGAAATCCTCATACATTGTTGGTGGGATTGAAAATTGGTACAGCCGCTATGGAAAACAGTGTGGAGGTTTCTCAAAAAATTAAAAATGGACATACCTTTTGACCTAGCGAGTGCATTTCTGGGTATTTAACCAAAGAAAACCAAAACAATAATTCGTAAAGATCTACGCATCCCAGTTTTCAAGGAAGCACAATTTACAATAGCCAAGATATGGAAGCAACCTAAATGCCCATTAACAGATGATTGAATAAAGAAGTTATGGTTCCTATATATAATGGAATATTACTCAGCCATTAAAAAATTGAAACCCTACCATTTGCAACAACGTAGATGGACCTAGAGGTTATTATGCTGAGTGAAATAAGTCAGACAGAAAAAGATAAATACCATATGATTTCACTTATATGTGGAATCTAAGGAACAAAAAGAACAAACTAATCAAAAACAGACACATAAATATAGAGGACAATTTGGTGATGGACAGAGGAGAGGCATGGGTTTAAGTCGCTGAAAGAATGGGGTGAAGAATTAAAGAAGTACTAATTAGTAGTTGATATCTGGGCATGAGGATGGGGAGCATGGCAGAAGGAATGCAGTTAGCATTAATATGATGGCTAGGTGGAGGGTCAAGGGAGAGAGAGAACAATTGTGGGGATCGTTTCACGAACTATATAGATGTCTAACCAATGTACTATATACTTGAAACTAATTTAAATAAATAATTTTTTTTTAAAAACACACAAAAAAGAAGTGAAATATTAGTCATAAAAAATGAAATCTTACCATTTGCAACATGCATGAATCTATAGGGTATTACACTAAGTAAAATAAGTCAGAGAAAAACAAACACCATATGATTTCACTGATATGTGGATTCTAAAAAACAAAATAAAAGAAACAAACAAAACAGAAACAAACTCAGGTACAGAGATTATATTGATGGTTGCCAAATAGGAGGGGGGTTGGAGAATGAATTATGTGAGGAAAGATTTAAGAGGTATAAATTAATAGCTACAAAATAGTCATTGGGTTGTAAAGTATAACATAGGAAAAATATCGGTATTGTAATAACTATACGTGGTGTCAGATGGGCACTAGATTTATCGAGGTAACCACTTTGTAAGTTACATAAATTTCTAATCACTATGTTGTACACCTGAAAATAATATAATAATGTGTATGAATTGTAATTGAAGAATAAAAAATTATCTTTAAAAAATCAAAATGTAAAAGATCAAATTACCAAAACACATAGCTGGTGGAATCATTAATGTATTTTCATCTCCTCTGAAAAATACTCCATCCACTTTAGACTCTTTTTCAGATAAATGTACAGTAAGAATCATATTTTTTAAAAAAAACAGTCATTTTTAGTTTATAATTTCAATATCATGATTACTTTCCTTTCTCATGATTTGCAATTCCATTCTATTTCTAATTTCAAAAAGCTACATATTTAAATAGAGCTACCAGAAAATCTGTGAAGAAGGGACATTAACAAATAAGGCCCAGGATTAACTGGTTATTTAAACATCTTGATAAAAACTGCTGACCAGCTTTTTAGCTTCCTTTAGCTGCTCCTTAAAGGATTTCAGGCAGTTCTATTGAGGTTATACACTGGCTGTTTCCAATCAGTGATAAATATACTACGTATCTATCTCTAAGCTGTGGGTCTCTAGGTCCTTATGGCTTATGAGTCTTTTTCTAGCTTCTCTTGGGTAAATATTTGATGGCCTTGAAAGAGATTGTGTGACACTGAACCAAATTTCTAGCAACTATTTCATACTTGTCAGTCTCTCTCAGTTCACTTGGCTTGTCAAAGACACCACAATAAAATGCCTTGCTTCCAAGTATTCATTTCTCAGTAAGCTGGTTCTTAGAAAGGGAGCCTTTCTTACTTTTGAGATCTTGAAGAGATAGGCATAAACTGGGCACCAGAACTAGGAATTACTGAAGTTCTCCTTACAGTTAACCTTGATAGATTTGATAACTGATTGTCATTCAACCTTTGGAAAGTCCCATTTTAGGCTAGCATTATGAAGGACAGACAAGGCTGGGTCTGCTGACTGTCTAAACGTTGGGAGAGAGAAAGAGAGGAGATGCAGGAATGACTCCAATGAAGTCTTTCTGATCTTCCTCAAGGAGAGGTTCTTTGTTTTTTCTATACAACACACAGTTATACCTTGGAGTCTGATGTGGACACACAGCAAAACTGCCATGTAGTACACATGCCATGTCCCCAGTTTCTGCTACATTCAAGTACCTGGAATGTGAGAGACACTCAATGAATATTTGTTGAAGGGATCAGTAAATGAATCGATCACAGTTTCAAATTGAAAAGTGCCTCAGGCAGAGATCCTTTAGCTCTTGCGGTACAGAGAACCTGAAGTGTGAGTGGCTTGCCTAATGAAGCTTCACCCTTAAATGTGATTGGGTTCTAAGGCCTTCTCTCCAATGATGGCCATGAGGCAAGAGCTCCTCTTCATCCACTCAGCAGAGCAAGACGATGTCTTGATGCAAAGACTTTGATCCTGTGGGAAACCCCAGACTGCCTGTGTATTGTTTATGTGATGGAATTGATGAGCTTCTTATTAAATGAGATCCTCAGACACCATAGTATTTGAATTTTGCTACTGCTACCTTGGGAACAATTATTGTAGCTTTGAGGAGAGGGACCCAAGAGTCCTGGAACACGAGAGAATGGTTCTTTCTGATGAACTGCAATCCAGACTTAAAGGGATAGAGTTATGGGGAGGTACAGGGAGCCTGGTGCTGTATTCTATCTGTTACTCCCAGATCTGACCAATTAGGGAAAGAGTTTAACCAAAAGAACCTAGTGGATTTAAAGTTTTTCTTCTAGTCCTCCCCTTCAGCAGATTCTCTGTGTGTCGTGTCTGCCACGACACAGCAGGAATGCTGGCAAGCATGGTTCTATGTTCTCAAGCCTCACTCTCCTGAAGCCTACATGAGTCTTAGTCCTGTCTGGTGAGATATAAGTCATACTCCAGGATTCAGTGAAGCAGTCTAGAAGGAGCCTCATAGACCTTGCCTCAAAGTAGAGATCACCTCCTCATTTTCTTTTCTCTCCTGGGAATACTGTCAAGTGGGAAAACGAATGTACAGCGGTGCCACAAAACTTAGGAAATAAAATTTAAAAAAAAACATAAATATTGAAGAAAAAATATTGAAGAAAAAAACACTCAGAAAAGGTTATCTGGGCATTAGCTTTAAAAATCTCAAGTAGAATTTTCAAAGAGCTTAATTGGTTAATTTGTCCCAAAATATAATTTTCAGGGTATCACACTGAGTGAGCCAGGAGAATTGGGAACATTGTCTAGTTCCTACCACTCTCTATCACAGTCCTAGTCTGTGGAGCTTGGAGACAAGAAATGGAACATCTGACTCTGGTTGGATGAATCTATTTCTCCTCCTTATACTAGAAAAAGCATATTACCTAAACATAGAAGTTTTCATCTTTTCCTTTTTTTCCTGCCCATATATCCACCAGAGTCCAAGAAGTTCTTAGTGAATGGCTGGCTAGAATTTCATGAGTGCAGGATCCAAAGTAGGAGTCCTGGACACAGGCATGCTTATAGAATTGCTGCACTGAGAATACCTTACTCTTTTCAGTCAACATCCAGATTCTCCCTCCAATTTTGGGGATTCATACCCCTGCTTGAATATTGTGTTTCCTTCCCTGCTGTCTCTTTCCTTTAATTTCTCCAAAAGACAGAAAAAACATCCTCTAACATGTGGGCTGCTATACAAATGCTATCTAGATGAAGACTGACCACCTTCTAACCTTGAGTCAGACTTGGGAGAGAAGAGAAGATAAAATAACGACCCAACATATTCATATTTTTAAGACTATGCTCATCTTTATCAACAGTTACCATTTATTGATGGCATACTCTATGCCAGACCATCTACTAAATGCATTACAGGCATCTCCTCATATAATCCTTCCATCAGTCTTCAAGGTAGATATTAGTACCTCTTCATCTCACAGGAAAAAAAAAAAGCTGGGGTTAAAATGCGTTTCTAAGGTCATAAGTGAAGTAAGTGGACTTGGGGTTTGATCACAAAGATTTTTGGTTCCAGACAAACCCCACTCCATCTCTATACATTTTACAATCCAGAGTTGGAAAAGAAAAGGGAAATGAGGACTGAACTTTGTAATCATTAAAGATTAGAGAAATTAATGACAAGAACCATCCATGAATAAGAAAGAGAGAGGGAGGGAGGGTGTGAGAGAGAGAGAGAATAAATGTGTGTGTGTGTTGTGTGTTTGGGTGGGTCTGACATACAAGTAGGACCCAGGTCTATGGGGAATGAAGATGGGGAGGACAGTTAAAAGGAGAGAAGCAGAAACTTAATGTATTGTTTGTCTGCTATGTATCAAGGATTGTGCTTGGCTATTTACAAATAATAATTCATATAATCTTCATAGTAACATTATGAGTAGACGTTATTCTCTTCATTTTATAGATGAGAAATAGAAACAAGTGAAGTGGGCAAAGAAGATCAAGCATTCCACCACTTACACTGAGGTTAAAGCCAGAGATTTCTATAAAATTAAATATTTTGTTGTTTTTATCACTGTTTTCTTATAGTTACTGGTACTTCAAATCCCTAATAAGTTTTAGACTCTTTATTGTGCTTAACTAGAAACTGGCAAATAGTAGCAGAATCTACTTTCTACACAGAAAGAAGACTCAGGTATTAAAACAAGAGTTATTTGGAGAACATAGGAAAAAAGCAGGGCTGACAAGAGAGCTGGCTCTGGATCAAAAGATGTCCCCAGTCCACACACTAGTATCTCTTCAAGAAAAAAAAGAGATGTCTCCTACCACTGCCTTATTCCAGACATTAGTCATTTTAAATTTGACCCGTGAGAGGGGGCAGTGTTATGTACCTTAAATTTGACCCGTGAGAGAGGGCAGTGTTATGTACCTTGATTTACTAAGCCTTCTGTCCAGAACCGAAGCTGGCCTCTTACCTCCCAGAAGTGTGACTTATGTAGAGATCTGTCCCTAGTTTGAATCGTCCCTAGTTAGGAACATCCCTTTGCACTGGCTCTCTGACATATGATAGGCCAATGCTGGTCTAAAGTAGATGAGTTTTGATGGAGTTCCAGAACTGTGTACACTCAGTCTGGTGACTTCTCTGGTCTACATCTGCTTCTAGCCAAGTTTGATAGGTACTTCCACTACTTTTTTTACATATTTACATATTTACTCCCCCACCCCCATCTGTCTCTAATACCCAGAGGAACTTGAGAAGTCTTTTCAGCATTCGGCAGTGTCTAAATGCTGACAATTTCTGAAATGCAAAGCTATACACATTTTGAGTCCCTGTATATGGCTGAAGATGAACCTGGACCAGCCTACTGTTTCCAGCATGAATGTTCAACCTTCCTACTTTATATCTCTCAAACCCAAATTCTCCTCAGAGCCAAGATTCAATGTCATAGCATTCACAGAGTTTACCTTTGAGGCCTCTATTTTTGGATGGCAGTACAGACTCATTCTCTTTTGGTCTTTTTGGTCTTGTACCTATAACCCTTGCCTGCAATGTTATCATCTTGACAGATATCTGCCTTAACTGTCAACTTTATACCCATATGCTACTTCCTGAGTGTGCTATCCATTTCTGAGACCTGTTATACAGTGGCTATTATCCCTGGAATGTTTTCCAGTATCCTCATTCCCCAACAAGGCAGCTCCATTTCAACTGTGCCACCTACTTCTTCTATCTCACTTTTGTTGTCAACAAGTACGTCCTGCTGATGGCCATGGGATATGATCACTACATAGCTATCTACAACCCCCTATGGTATTCAGTAATCATAGGCAAAAATACTTGTATACAACTGGCAAACATATCCTGAAGCATTGGCCTGAGCACAGCCAACATTCAAGTCTCTTCTGTGTTCAGCCTGCCCTTCTGTGATACCAACATCATCTCCTGCATTTTTTGTGACATCTGACCCTCAGTAAAGCTTTCCTGTGCTGACACTACCATAAAAAAATTTATCACTTTGTTCATCAATCTGTGTGTTCTTGGTCTGACTATGGTACTGATCTTTACCTCTTTTGTCCTGATTGTTACCACCATCCTCAAGATTACCTCTGCTGTATCTGCTCAGGGTTGGAAAAAGCCCTTTTCTGCTTGTGCCTCATACTTGACTGTGGGTCATTGTTCACTATGGCTGTACTTCCTTCATCTAATTAAAACCCAAATCCCCAAATTCCCTGCAGGATAGACTCATCTCTGTGAACTACACTGTCATCACTCCCCTACTAAACCCTGTTGTATATGGCCTGAGGAACGAAGAGGTCAAAGATGTCTTACTCAGAGCTTTGGGCAGAAAGCCCCTTGCTTATGTGTAGTCAATCCCAATGAGAATAAATTTTAAAGAGTTTGGTGAGGTGTCATAGGGAGCCAGTCAGATAAGAGATTGTATGAGGGCACCAGGTACCTGATCTGAGAAGCGTCTGAGAATGAAAATGATAGAGTGAAACAAAGAAGAAAAAGATTAATGAAAAATGAAATGGATAGATTTTCCAAGATTGATAGATGGGATTACAAAGCTTGGTGAAAATTGAATAAGATAATGTTAGACATTATTCCTTTTATCCTTGGCATAAGATATTGTAAACTAGCAGTGAGAGTAGGAAGAATATAATCATATCATATCACAGGAATTTATATAATCTAAAGCTGGCTTCAGCATGAAAATCAGGGACACTAAAATAGCAAGCTCTTCTTTATTTACATATAACACTTCCTATGCTACATTTTACACTATGATTTAAACATTTTTTTCACTTCATTAATTATTTACCTTTGCCTACTACTACATGTATAAACCCTAGACAGCTATGTAAGACACAAACTATAATAGCCAGTTTACAAACTGGTTGAGAAGTGTAAATTCTGAACAGTTCAAACAAAAAATGTAAAAAATATCTTCCTGTATATTTGAGAATTGCAAAAGAAGAGCCCCTTTCATAATCCTTCCTTTATTTTTAGACACCCTGGGTAGTATAATGAACTTGTCATGGTTCCGCCCAGATCTCCTTTCCTGGGCTGGCACACCCATCTCCACCTTGCCTCAAGATAGGACCAACTCTAGAGTGAAATTCTGGAGTCTTCCATTAGATCAAGCTGAAGTTAGGCTCTAACTGAGATCACATTCTCATGTAGCTCTTCCCTCATCCTTCTTTTTTCACTCCTTTCCTTTGAGAGTACACCCTCAATCAATCACTTGCACCTGGGTCCCTGTTTCAGGCTCTGCTCCAAAGGAACCTGACCTAAGCCAGGTGGAATCTATCACTCAGGGTTCATTCTTTGAGTGTTCTCCCTGCATCTGTTGCACCTATAACAGTGTCTAGTACATAGTACTTGCTCAAAAATTATTTTTTAAAAGAAAAAAGAAATGAAGAAAAGAACAAAGGAAGGAACACAGCCACGGGCAGTTAAAATACAGTTAGCACCAGCAAGAAGCTCTTCTCCCTCTTTTATTATTTATAAGTTTCAGTCTGTTTTTCCCTCCTTTGTGATATCCTTTTTGCTTTTATTGAATGCATCTAGATAGCAAGCATTAATTTAAGCATTTTACTCATTTAATCCTTACTATAAATCTATGAGGTAAATACTGTATTAAACTTATTTTACAGATGAGAAACCTGAGACCTGAAAAGATTAAGTAAATTCCTCAAGATCATACAGCTAGTATGCAACAGAATCAGTATTTTAAAAAGGCAACCTAGCCCCAGAGTCTGTAGTTGCATTTTAAGTTCATGATGAATATTTTAACCAACTTTCTTCTTTATAATAATTAGAAACCAGGAGAAAAAGGAACTCTCTACATTGTAGATTTACACATAGCTCAAACCTATCAGAATGTCTTGGTTCTTCGAAATCAGTCTGGAAGTTCGGATATTATGTACTATAATATGCTTTTTCCTCAAAATCTCGGTGCATCCTTTATCCACTTAGCACAGCTGGAATCATATACTATAAAAGAAAGCTGAGTGGATAAAGATGTAAGGAGAAAGGAAATCTAAAGTGAACACTGAAAAATGATAGTACCCAGAGCCCATCAGATTCCTAACCTCTATACCTATCCTCTGTCTAATAGTTATTACATGCCCTGAGCCCCTTCCAAGAGCTGTTGACCTGAAGTAGAAAATACTTAAGCAGTGTGATATTGTAGATGAAGTATAAGCTTCATGGTCAGAGTCATGAGTCTCAATTTTAGGTACACCATTATATGTATGTGTCCTAAGGAAAGTTACTTAACAGCTTTGGCCTATGTCTTTTATCCGCACACTGGGGCTGACAATATAAACTTCCCAGGGTTATTGTGAGGAGTTAAAACTGTTGTGGACATAAAGTTTCCTGGCACATGGGAAGCAGCAGTAGCCATTAGCACCTCCTTCACCACCAGCACCCACACACATTGCTCTCTAGGTCACTCTGAGGTCAACATTAAGTCATCCTTATATATGGACATCAAGCCCCAATTTTAATGAGTTCTCATTTGTAGAGTGAGTTTCTTCTTTCAAGCAGGGACTTTGTAGATGAACTTTCTTTTATAGTCTATGATCCCATGTTTCAGTAAAAGGAATATGACTGTTCTCCCAAATTCTTCCAAGAATTACTTCCTGGATATACTCGCCATGTGTTAATAAACCACTCAGGTGCATCTCTGCATTTCTACCCCAGACTCCCTTTCCCTGTGCTCCACCCCTTTACTAGACTACCACCTGCTTCTCATATCATCATTCTCTCGTTTCTCCTGCTTGCTTCAGAGTCACTGCAAGGTGTCCCAAGATTTATGTGTGTGTCAATCTTTATATGCAGGCTGAATAAATACTTATAAAAACATGTGCAACTATTTTTAAGTTATCATAATTTATTTGAAAGGAACAATTACTAAATTTATGGTTCTCTTTTGTAGAATTTATTATTTCTATTAATAGGTACGAATAGCACAACTATTATTCAACTATTTTCAAGCTGGAGATCCATAAAATAATTGAAATTAAAAAAGGAGTTTTCACATGCAAAAAAAAATGGAAACTCCAGTTTTAAGTGGCAGGGATAGGATGAGGGACAGTGTGAAAAGTGATTTCAGCGCTATAGATTGAATTTTTCCCCCACCCAAATTCATATGTTGAAGCCCTCACCCCCAATGCAATGGTATTTGGAGATGGAGTCTTTAAGAAGTAATTAGGTTTTAATGAGGTCACATGGATGGAATCCTTATGATGATATTGGTGCCCTTTAAAGAGAAACACCAGAAAGTTTTCTTTTGCTCTCTCTCCATCATATAAGGATGTAGAGAGAAAGAAGCCATCTGCATCTCCAGAAAGAGAGCTCTCACCAGAAACTGGATCTTCCAGCATCTTGATTTTAGATTCTCAGTCTCCAGAACTGTGAGAAATAAAAGTCTGGTGGTTAAGCCACCCAGTCTATAATATTTTGAAATAGCAGCCCAAGCTAAGACATTCAGGTATAATGTTGACATCAGCTAAATAATCTGTGAGCCATATTCAAGGCTCTGAAAGACTTGCATTGACATTTCTAAAGCATCATTAAGATGTCTAAATCTGGGATCCTAGATTAGTAAATGCCATAAATAAACTACAATAAGAACTACTTAAATACAGTCCCCATGTAAAGCTGTCTGAAGAACTAAAGGACTTTATAGCAAGTCTTCTTGGCTGTTTTGCAAGCTTTGTTTTAATAGTAACTCCACATGGTCATTTCTGGCTAGTGCCAAATTCCAACAGACTCACTCTAATGGCAGAGGGTGCTTCTCACAATCTCCCATCTGTAAAATGGGGATAATATCACTGACTTCATAGGATAATTGGGAGGATTAAGTAAGACAAGAAATAGTTAAGGTGTTCAATAAATATTGGTTGACTCTGAAGCTAAATACCTCTTCTTTTCCCCGGGTACCACATTTTTATACCACCTACCCAATGCCCCATTTCCAAAATCTAACTTACCCCAAAGTAATATCATCTGAAGCATTGAGCTATTTTTGCCCAACTCTATTCATTTTCTGTTGAGATCCCATAGCCATCAATAATATCTAATGGTAGAGCATTAATATAGACATCATTTTGTTTGACTTATCTCTTACAATAGGAAACTATGCATATTTGTAAATAATCAAGGAGTTGGTGTGAATAAACCTGATGATAATAGTTTATGAAATGATTGGTTCTGTCCTCTCCCATGACCTACACATTAATTCAGTTACAATACCTCGACTGTTTCTAATATCTCTTTCCTCTCTGGGCCATTGCTACACCTCTAGATCAATTCCAGTTGCTCTCTGGCCTGACCTGTTACATCAGCAATGTAGCTGATCTCCCTGCCTCTTCTCACCAACCTCAGTCCATCTTCACACTGCTGCCAGATCAATCTACCAAAATCCAGTGCTGAATTATGTCTTTTTCCAGCAGAGAATCAAAATCATCAGGTAGCCAGGAAGAGGGTACAGTAGCTGGTGGTAAAGGCTGGTGGTCCTTAAGAGACAAGTTACTAAGGGACTTTGAAGCCCAATGAACAAAAGGCATAAAATGAAGTTACTTGAGAGGCCCTTAAAAGTGATAAAGTCTAAATACTCTAAATTTGTTCATAGCTTGATCTTACTTTACTTACAGAATTTTTTTCTATAATCAACCTGAGTCTAATCAAGGGCTATCTCCTCTCTATTTCACTAATACATGGTATTTATTTCAATTTATTATAATGTCTGTCATCTGCCACCAAATGATGAGCTTCTCAAAGGCTGATGAAACATCTCATTGTTCCAGCATTCCCAGCAGCTAGCACAGGCCCAGCATATGCTGAGTGCCTGAAGAATGAATGGGCACAGGTAAGCTGCATATGAGAAAACACTAAAGAAGCAATAAACTAACTCATGGAAAATATTCAAGGGAAGTATATAAGATTTTCAAATAGAAAAAAAAGAAGTAATTCTGGGTAAAGAGAACAGAATATTCAGCGGCTCCTCTCTGTTTCTTAGCCCTTAAGAGAAGATCTGGGTTTATAGACTGTGCACTTCTGACTCTGAATGCCGCAAGACGAAAAGACAGGTAGCATAAACTGACCTCTGCACAACTATGCCTATATTTGACTACTTTTATTTCGAAGAGAAAATCCGATTTTTAAACAGAGTAGAGTTCCTGCACATGAGGAAAAGTGCCTAAACTTCCTGAGATCCAAGATGATATGACTCTATACTTGAACTGCCTAAATTTCTAAATTATGGATTTCCAAGGCACTTCCTTAAAACAAAACCAGAAGCAAATCACCACAATGTGTTTATGCAAATAAGTAAAATTCACCCAAATAAATCAGTTTAGAGACAGTAGTTTGGTCAAGATGGTGCTTGCCTCCTCCTATGACTGCATTAAAATTCCAACTAAATTGTAGAACAATCAACCTGGAGAACCATCTGAAGACTAGCTGAACGTAATTCCTATAACTAAGGACATAAAGAAGAGGCAACATCAAGATTGGTGGGAGGGACAGTGGTGTGAAACGAGCTTGCCCTGTACCTGTGTGTGGTGGCTGAGCATCAGGAGGGATATCTTGGCTGCAGAGGTTCCCCCAGATGAGTGAGGGGTGTCAGGCCCACATCGAGCTTCCCAGCCAAGGTTCCAGTGCTGGGAAGAGGAGTCCCCACAAAATCTGGCTGTAAAAATCAGTGGAGATTCTGATCATGCTAATGAGATGGAAGCCTGCTGGAAATCCAGATTTCCCTTAAAGAACCAGTGCAGAGACTAACTCACCCATAGGCAATCATCCTGGGCTCTAGTGGAAGAACAGTAGCTCAGGGGGCGCCAAAGATATACAGGGAAAGACTGAGTTGTGTGGCTTCAGGGCGAGGACTAGAAGGACAGCTGCTATTATCCCTGTATTGAGCCCTCCTCCTGTACGGCCTACAGGCAGGTGCCATCTTGCCTGTGTTGAGCCCTCTCCCTACACACACAGTCAAATCTGAATCTGCATTGGCCTGGTGAAATCCAATGACTCCACATGGTGACTCACTGGGATTCTACCCCACCCAATTCATAACTTGCCGGAGACATATTTGTGGCTAGGTAACCAGCCTCACCCTTCCTGGTGCAGGCCACCAACTCCAACTCGAGCTGCAGTATTTCTTAAATAACTTTTGGGAGTCTGCAGGCCTGAGGAGGTTAGAATCTAGCCTCAATGTGATCTAAGACTTCGGTGAGTGGCCACAAGCTCAGCACTGGCATGAAATCTGAATCAGCACTAACCTGGGGAACATGACTTGCCTCAACCTGGTGACTTTCTGGGACCCCCACATCACTCAACTAGTGTACAGACCAAGGCTCTCCTAGCTACTCAGCCTTATGGGTAGCCAGCAGGCAGCCCAAGGCCTTGGGGTAACCTAAGTCTTTAGCTAAGCTGTTCCAGGGCAGTTCCTGGTGGCAGTCAACCTTGGTTCACAAAATTGCCTCTCTTATGTGCTTCCAGGTTTAGCACAGGTAAAGAGCAAATGCAGATAGCTTTGTAGCTTTGTAGCCTTGGGCAGTTCACAGACAGTGGTCAACCATGGCTTACATGGGAGCCCTTCTCAAGGGGCCAGGAACCAGCACATCTGGAGGCTGACATCAGACCACAACAAAGCACCACCTAATTAGCCCCACAAGCAGCACACCCAAAGGGTGATCTCAGCAGGCACAGAGCACGATGGGGCAAATCCCATTGCATGGGATCAGCCCTAACACAGCAGCTCATATGCTGTGGGCATGGCCAGTTCTCATGACTGATCAGCCTGAGGGCCAATCCCATTCACTGACATGCCAACAGCAGTCAAGGCTCATCTACAACAGAAGGACATACACAACTACACAAGAGTCCTTCCTGGAGCACCTGACACAGGTGATCAGAGAGACTGCACCACTGGACTACACAGGACATCTACTACATAAGGCCACTCAACTAAGACAGGGAAACATAACAGATTACCTAATGAATAGAAACAGAGAGAAATGAGAAAACCGAGAAATGTCCCAAAATAAAATAACAGTAGGAAATGTCAGAAAAAGAACTAAATGAAATAGAGGTAAGCAACCTACCAGATACAGAGTTCAAAACACTAGTTATAAAGACACTCAATGAACTTAGGGGAAGAATAGATGAACTCAGTGAGAACTTTAACAAAGAGATGGAAAACATAAAAACAAAAAAAAAGTCAGAAATGAAGAATACAATAACTGAATTTAAGAATGCCTTAGAAAGAATCAACAGTAGATTAGATGAAGCAGAAGATCCAATCAGTGATTTAGAAGATAAGGTAGCAGAAAACACTCAATCAGAACAAGATCAAGAAAAAATAATACAAAAAGAAAATATATATATGGATAGTTTAAGGGGCCTCTGGGACAACATCAAGTGTACCAACATGTGCATCATAAGGGTACCAGAAGGAGAAGAGAGAACAAGGGATTGAAAACCTATTTGAAGAAATAATGACAGAAAGTTCCCCAAACCTAGCAAAGGAAGTAGACATACAAGCTCAGGAAGCACAGAAAGTCCCAAACAAGATGAACCCAAAGAGGTCTATAGCCAGACATATTGTAATTAAAATGTTAAAAGTTAAAGACAAAGAGAGAGTCCTAAAAGTAGAAAGAGAAAGGCAGCTGGTTACTTATAAGAGAACTCAGCTGATTTCTCAACAAAAAATTTTCAGGCCACAAGGGATTAGCATGGTAAACTCAAAGTGATGAAAAGCAAGGACCTATAACCAACACTACTCTATCCAGCAAGGCTATGAATTAAAATTAAAGGTGAGATAAAGAGGTCCCAGACAGAAAGGAGCTAAAGGGATTCATCACTACCAAGCCAATATTCCAAGAAATGTCAGAGAGACTTATATAAGAAGATGGGGGGGAAACATAAATATGAATAATAAAATGCCAATAACTACATACCTGTCAATAATTACTTTAAATGCAAATGAATTAAATGCTCCAATCAAAAGACATAAGCTAGCTAGATGGATAAGAAAACAAGACCCATACATATGCTGTCTATAGGAGACTCACTTCAGATCAAAAGACACACACAAAATGAAAGCGAAGGGATGAAAAAAGATATTTTAAGCAAATAAAATTTTTTGAAAAGCTGGGGTAGCAAGATTTATATCAGACCAAATAAAGTGTAAATCAAAAGCTATACTAAGGGACAAAGAAAGACATTTGATCAATCTAACAAGAAGATCTATCCCTTGATGTCAGTGGAGTGTTAAAGTCCCCTGATATGACCGTTTTACTGTTGCTCTGTCATTTGATGTCAGTCAATATTTGATTATATATTTAGGTGCTCCTGTGTTGGGTGTATACACATTTGCTAGGCAACCTTAAACGGCACACTAGACCAGATGATTTTAATTAATATTTTTAGAGCATTAAATCCCAAAGAAACAGAATACATATTCTTTTCAATTGCACATGGAATATTTTCCAAGATAAACCACATGTTAGGGCACAAAACAATAAATTTAAAAGTATAAAATCATTTCAAGTGTCTTCTCAAACCACAGTGGTATGACACTAGAAATCAATTACAAGAAAAAATAAAGCTAAAAAACACACTGTTTGTGTAACTAAATGGAGACTAAATAACATTATACTAAACAGTGAATGAGTAAACAATGAGATCAAGGAAGAAATCAAAAGATACCTTAAGACAAATGAAAATGAAAACATAATGACCCAAAATCTATAGGAAAGGACAAAAGCAGTCCTCAGAGGCAAATTCATAGCAATGCTGACCTACCTCAAGAAAAAAGAAAAATCTTAAATGAACAATCTAACCTTACACTTAAAGGAATTAGGGAATAAAAAAACAGCAAATAAAGCCCAGAGTGTGTAAAAGAAAGGAAATAATAAAGATCAGAGTAGAAATAAATAAAATGGAGTCTAGAAAAACAGTACAAAAGATCAATGAAACCAAGAGGTGGTTCTTTGAAAGATAAACAAATGATAAACTTTTAACCAGACTCATCAAGAAAAAAGATGACTCAAATAAATAAAATCAGAAATGAAAGAGAAGTGACAAGTGACTCCATAGAAATACAAAGTAGTATAAGAAAATATTACGGTTATATGCCAACAAATAGGACAATCTGGAAGAACTAGATACATTTCTAGAAACATACAATTTCACAACTGAGTCAAAAAACAACAACAAAAAAACCCAGAAAATCTAACCTGACCAATTTCTACTAATGAAACTGAATAAGTAATCAAAAAATTCTCAATAAATTAAAGTCCTGGACCAGATGGCTTCACAGTTAAATTTTCCCAAACATGCAAAAAAGAAATAGAATAAATTAACACTTATTCTTCTCAAACTATTACAAAGAATTAAGAGGAAGGAATGCTCCCAAACTCATTTTATTAGGCCACTATTACCCTGATTCTAAAACCGCACAAAGACATTACAACAAAAAATTATAGGACAATATCACTCATGAACATAGATGCAAAAATCTTCAACAAAATATTAGTAAAGCAAATTCAGTCATATATTAAAAAGATCATACATCAGGCCCAAGTGAGATTTATTCCTTGAATGCAAGTTTGGTTCATTATTTGTAAATCAATTAATGTGATACAGCACATAAACAAAATGAAGGATAAAAATCATATGATCATAGCAATAGACACAGAAAAAAGCATTTGACAAATTCAAGCATCCATTTATGATCAAAAGTCTCAGCAAAGTGGGAATAGTGGGAACATACCTCAATATAATAAAGGTCATAAATGACAAACCCACAGCTAACATCTACTCAACGGGGAAAATCTATGAGCATTTTCCTTAAGATCAGGAATGAGACAATGATGTCCACTTTCACCTCTATTTTTTAACATAGTATTGGAAATCTTAGCCACAGCAATTAGATAAGAAAAAGAAATAAAAGGCATCCAAATTGGAAAGGAAGAAATAAAACTGTCATTATTTGCAGATGACATACTATATAGAGAGAAGACTAAAGATTCTACCAAAAAAAAAAAAAACTTGTTAAAACTGATAAATACAGTAAAGTAGCAGGATGCAAAATTAATATTCAGAAATTGGTTGCATTTTTATGCACCAATAATGAACTACCAGAAAGAGAAATTAAGAAAACAATCTCACTTAAAATTGCAACAAAAACAATAAAATATCTAGGAATAAATTTAACTAAGGAGGTAAAAGATCTATCCTTGGAAAATTATAAGTCATTAAAGAAAGAAATTGAAGAAGATACAAGTAAATGAAAGCATATACTGTGCTCGGAAATAGAAAGACTCAACATCTTTAAAATGTCCATACTATTGGAAACAATCTATAGAACCTTAATGTGTGCAAATGAAATAAAAATAGTTTAGGAGATTAAGATACCAGAATGGAATGCAGGCTGAGGCAAAAGAAGCTAAATGTATTACAAATGTGCAGAAAAGGAAAGGTGTTGACCTAACTTGGGAAATGAGTGAAGTCTGTAAAACTAAAGGCAAGAGCAACTATGCATTAGCACTGTCTTCCAATTTTTAAAATTGTTTCCTACAATGATTCAGATTAAGAATTTTTAAAGTTCTATAAAGCACTGAACAATTCAAAAAATGGATGACAGATGGTTGAAACTAGGTTTTTAATCATCAGAATGGAAAGTTACAGACAAGACACAGGAGAAGACCAGAATGAACTCTATAGTAATGAATTATAGAAACCCAAATCTTGGTTTCTAATACCATTCTCCAATAAAAGGAACTAGAAATCATTGGGTAAATGGCTGATTCTAGAAATAGGGTAGGGAATGTACAAGGTGAGCCTGGAGAATCTCGTAGTGCCTAAAAGTAAGAAAATGCTTAAAAGACAACTTAGTGATTTGGATAAGTTAAAGGGACACAGGAGCCAACTCAAAATGCTTTCAGTAGCCAAGCTGGAACAACTTGAGCAAAAATAAAGTAGTACAGATTATAAACCAAAAGATAAAATAAATATTCACAAGTCCATACTGATGTGATATAAATTAGTTACTAAATAATAAATAAATGAAGGAGAATATACAAATCTCCTGGGCAGAAGAATTCTAAATAATTTTTACACATACTCCACCCTCATTGATGTAGAACATAATTTTTTTCTTATTAAGAATAAGCTGCAGAGAGCAAACTGATTGTTGCCAAAGGGAAAAAGTCTGGGGATATGAGTGAAAAAAGTAAAGGGAAGTAAGAAGTATAAATGTCTAGTAATAAAATAAATAAGCCATGGACTGCAGTGTATAACAAATGGAATATGTCAATACATTGTATTAACTTGGTACAGTGACAGACAGGTACTAGACTTACTGTGGTAATCACATCGTAAGACATATAAATGTAAAATCATTATGTTGTACACCTGAAACTAATAATGCCAACTATATTTGAATTACAAAAATTTAAAGAGTGAACTGCGCATAGCAATTTCCTTCCAAAAAGTACAGTGGGAAAGTGGGATAAAAAGAGCAACTTAACAGTTCAGAAACCTGTAAAACACTACCTCATCCAGGTAATTAAGAGTAACATCAATAGTGATGTCATATTGATAGCTTGTTCCTAAATATGTGATGAAAATGGCACTTTTCCTCTGTGATTTTTCTCCCCCAAATCTTTAATCCTTGCTAATTTTCTTTTCTTTGAAGTCTATTGTATCTGCTGTTAATATAGTCATTCCTACTTTCTTTTGATTGAAGTTTGCATGATTATTGTTTTCCATCCTTTTACTTCCTATCTGCCAAAATAACTATATTTAAAGCTAATTTCTTCTAGATAGCATATAGTTGGGTCATGCTATAAAATCCTCTCTTCTAATCTTTATTTTAATGTGGTATATTAGACTATTTATATTTAATGTAATTATTAATATATTAGGGCTTAAGTCAATATTTTATTGTTTTCTATTTTTTTCTATTTTCTTTTTTCTTTTTCATGCTTTCTCATGAAAACACACTTTAGAATTGAATTGTATTTTGATTTTTCTATAGCATTTTAAGTGTATCTCTTTTATAGCGTTTTTAGTGGTTGCTCATTTGGGTAAATAACAAGAAATGGGATTGCTGAGTTATATGGTGAGTGTATGTTTAACTTTATAAGAAATTGCCAAACTGTTTTCCAGAGTGGTTGTACCAATTTGCTTTTTCAATATTAGAATTTCAGTTGCTCTGCATCCTTGTAAGCTGTTAGTATTGTCAGTATTTTCTATTTAGGCCTTCTGAGAGGTATGTAGTTGTATTATAATTATTTTACTTTATATTTCTTTAATGGCTAATAACATTGAGCAGTAGTATTTCATGTGTTTATTTGTCATCCTTATATCTTTTTGGCGAAGTGTCTATTCAAATATTTTGCCATTTTTAATTGGATTGTTTGTCTTCCTACTCTTAAATTTTAGATCTCTTTATAAATTCTGGAAACAAGTCTATTGTCAGATGTTATTTGCAAATATTTCATACCAGTCTGTTGCTCGCCTTTTTATTCTCGTATTAATTACTTTCACAAAACATTTTTTTAATTTTGATAAAGTTCAATTTATCAATTTTGTCTTTAATGATTTTGTTTTTGATATCATGTCTGAAAACTCCATTGCCTAACTCCAGTTCATGAATATTTCCTTCTAAAAGTTCTGTAGTTCTAGGATTTACATACTGATTTAAGATACATTCGAGTAAATTTTTGTATAAGATGTGAGAGTTTTTTTACATATGGATATCCAATTTCAACATCATTTGTTGCAAAAATTATCCTTTCTCCACTGAGTTGCTTTTGTGCCTTTGTCAAAAATCAATTCTACATATTTGTATAATATTGACTGTCCCATTAAGGAACATAACATGTCTCCTTTAAGATCTCCCCCCTCCAAAAACACACACATACACACATACACATACACATACACAACAACTTTTGTGTTGCTTCTTTTTGTCTTCATCTGATTCAATTATTTTTAGCAGCAAGCAGGTCTTATGCTGTTCCACTGTGTCTTTGAAGTCTTCTCTGAAGAGTGAGAAAAGTTCTCAACCTACATTCTTCCTCATTACCTGAAAGCAGAGACAGTCTTGTTTATGCATGATAGTGCCCCTCATGAAACCAGCTTGCCCTGGATGTCCTCTTCCAGACATTCTACTAAGAAGCTATCTCTCTCCAGACTCTTCTTTCACCTCCTCTATCCCTATACAAATCCTTCCACAGAAGTTCTTTCACGTAGAAATTATTTTATATGAATGAATTCCTGTGGGTCTAATTTTGACATGTCTGAATCCCAGTAGAAACACAACTTAGCTTCAAACTGAGACCCTCATACTACGTTCATAATATTTTTCCATGTTTTCAAAATATCATCAATAATGTGATGACTGAAACCTGAACCAAAGCGATGAGAGCAGAAATGGAGAGGAAATGTTATTACGAAAGAAAAATCATACTCCGATCCCAGGTTCAATATGAAGCAAGAGGAAGAAGGTGAAATTGATGCAAGACGGGGCAAATTTTCCTGAGTTGGTGGAGGTGTTAAGGGTGTGGTTCTGGGTAAAGATATGCTAACGGCCAACTTCTGCTTCTGTAATCTGCTTGCTTGTTTGATGATTAACTAGGGTGTGGTTAATCTGTTTGCTTGTTTTATGTTAAAGCAGGGTGTGGTTCTAGGCTTTATGAGCTGCCTCTTTTGGGAGCTCAGGGCTGATCTCCTCGAACCCTGCAACCCTGCGTGGTAGAAGGTCAGTTGCCGGTCAGCTAATAAAGGCTCATAATTCAGCTCAATTGGCTCCGTGGGTCTTAGAATTGATCGCGCCACAACAGAGGGAGATCAAGCCCAGCACCAAGAGAAGAGGGTCCTTTGGCAGAGAATGTAGAAAGAATTCAACACATATGCCAAAGTTAGAGTCAAAAGGAAAGTCTATTAGAAAAGGAATAACACTCCAGACAAGGTATGGGCTCCTCTCAGAGGCAGAGAGTGAAAAGGACAGTGAGAGAGAGAGTAAAAGCACTGAGAGGTAAGAATATGTAGACGAAAGGCCTGTTGGCAGTTCCTAGCTTTTAATCCATAGGTTCCCCATGGTTTTAGCCATAGGGAATGACTCTTGGTTCCTGTTTCTCCTTCACAGGTGTGGGGAATGGGGGGTTAGCAATCCCAGCAGAAATCTTCCTTTGTTCTGAAGATGTCCTCCTGGCTTGCCTGCTGGACTGATCAGCACATTGCAGTCTCTGAATGTGGCTTGATTAACATTTTAATTTTCTTGCCTTCTCCCTACATTAGAATGAAAGATCACTGTTATCTTTCTCAGTGAAAAAACCATGAAGTGATTCATAAAAATATAAAATATGAATGAGTTCAATTGTAAAAACATATTGAGTTTGAGGTAATTATGAAGACTTTAAGTGGAAATAACTGAGCAGAAAGTTGGAAATACAGGTGAGAACCTATGAGAATATAAAATGGGGAGCAATCAATATAAGGTAAAAAAGTAAGCTGTTGAGACTGGACCATAACTTGTAAAATTCTTAATCTTTTAGCAGGAAATGAAATGGAACATCTCTTGCAGAGTTAATCTTTTTAGTAAATCTAGCTAAATTTTTTTCCCTTCTTTTTTTGGAAAAAGGCTCCCTCCCTCAAATCCTGATAATTGCCTTGGTGACTCAGATCCTCTGGATATTGATAAGGGTCATCAGCCCATTGTTAAGCAGAAATGGTGTTAAACCAGGCAGGGCCCTTAGAGTCTAGGGGCAGGGCGAGGGGCGGAGGGGTACTTTAAGCCAAAGGTCTTTCATTTTACTCTTTAGGAAACAGTATTAACCAAGCCTGTCTCCCTTTACTCACTTAATAGGCGAATCAATAATAGAAATTAATAGACGTATGATTTAAATAATGAGCTTGTATTTTCTTTTCCTTGTCTAGGGACTGAGGTGGCACTTCAGCAGGAAACACAAAACCCCACCCTGACTGAGGCATGAAGGGAAAGAGCTCCATGAAAGCCCTGTAGGCAGGGACTATGGCCATTCTGAGCAGGAAGCAGATACAGAAGAAGAGACTGCCCGTCCCTCAACATCCATACTGATAATAAGGGGGTTCATGGCTCTTAGAAAAGAGCTAGGCAGGAAAGTTAGTTAAGGGGTTTCAGGTCTGCCTGCAAAGAGACTGAGGTCATCCTATCCTAGAAGGGGTCCGCCCTAATCTGCCCACAATTAAGCAAGCCAGAGACACTTTTTAACTCACACAAAGAAACCAGTAGGAAGAAATTTAGGTACCAGATTAAGCCAGTCACTCGCACTTGTGCAATGAAGACCTCAACAACCTTCAACTCACCTGAGTCTCATTATACCATCATTATAATATGATGCATATGCCTGGAAGTTCATTAATATCATTATAACAGACTGAATTCTGGGAACAAACAATGTGCAGAAGGCAAAATGATGAATCACTGAGCCCTGTCAATCTTAGTTGTCAATCAAGGAAGCCCATGCCCCTAAGAAAAGTAAACACCCACAGGAAAAGGATAAAAACCCCAAAGGCTTTGTTACCAGGCCTCTTGAGCCACGCTTCTCTTGCTCAGGCCTGCTTCCACATGTGGAAGTGTACTTTCCTTTCTAATAAACCTTTTCTTTTCTACTGTACTTCAATGTCTTGCTCAATTCTTTGTTCGAGACATCAAGAACCTGGACAACACTCCAGGAAAGGACTCCACTCTCCAGTAACACTAAGAGATTTCTTATATAACCAGGAATCTCACAGATTATACACAAGGTTTTCAAAGGAACGTTTTCGAAAGAAGTATTTAGGTTTCTAATTACAAGGTGATATATGCCTATTCTGAAAAATTAAGATAAAATAAAAATGCATAAAGAAGAATATAGAAATTATTCAAAAATCCAACTAACTGAGCATTACAGTAAGCAAACATTTCCTATACTCTTTTTTACATTATTGAGATAATACTTTATATGGTCATGTTCTACTTTATCACTTAATACAATAAAAGTTTTTTTGTCTCCTGTTACAGACTCTTCATAAGCATAATATTTAAAGGCTTCAAAATATTCCATCATTTAGATGTCCAACATTTTCTTTAGTCATTAATAGTTTTTAAGCTTTGAAATGCCATCTCATTTTTTCAGTACAAAAAAAATAATTGCAGGAAATCATGACATATTTTTTTAAATTATTTTGACTCATTATCACATGAAACATTTAATATAAATACCAATTTCAGTTAAATGCAAAAAGTTGATGTTTCACTGGATTCTAATATGTTCAGTTCCCCTATGCATGTAAAATTCCCACAGTGCACAAAAATGATCCAATAATTTTTTTCTGGTTAATGAATACTAACCTAGAGCTAATCCTCTCCTTAAGTGTATTATCTCCAAATCTCTCTTCTATTAACTCTGTTTCCTTTACAAAAAAAAAAATTCTAATTATTTTCAGTCATTTTCTGCCATAAAGTTTACTCGGTTTTGTTTATTTACAGGTATCATATATGATGATGAAAGAAGAATGTCTATCTTTTATATTTGAACAGCCTATTGCTATAAGATATTATCTAAGGCTTTTCTGATGTTTTCTCTTGGGACTTGATTCTAATGAAATGTGCACAGGGGGCTGGGGTACATCAAATCTTAGGTAGATAGTTATAATTTTGGGTTAAAAATTTATTGATCAATGATTTATAAAATTTTTTTTAATTAAGGCAATTTTTAAAATATGTAATCTGAGTATAATATAGTTTCAAAACAGAGTATTTTCTCTACAAAGTTTCTCCTGCTCTTCGTTCTATACCTTATTAGAGCTCTATTTTTGCCTCCATTATCCCTCTTTCATCTCTGAAATTATAGCGCAGATCCGCAATTTGGCCCTTTTGTGTAATGATCGGTTTAGAAGAAACATGAGAAAGATCTAGTACTGAAAAGGCAATTTCAGGAATTTTCCCTTGAGTTAATCAGCTCTTTGTTCTGCTTCTGTGGACCTGCTTACTGCATAGGCCTAGGCTGTGGGGCAGAGTGATTTCCAGATCTACTGAAGACACACCCTCCCCTATGATAGTTCTGTCTCAATAACAGACTTATTACTTAAATTCCTAAATTATGTGCTCTGTAACTGCCCATAGCCCATGCTAACTGTAACAGTGCAGATATAAAAGCAAAATTGCACCTCAGCTCAGGACCCAGATTTTCAGAGCACTAGCTCCGGTGGGACTGCTTGTAATAAATCTAAATTCTCCCTCTCTCCAATTGGTTTTGGGATTTTGGATTGGTTTTGGTATTTTCCCACAACGGTACTAAGTCTTTATTTAATAAATGAGGTAACTGAGTTTTGAAAATTTCAAGAAACCTGTCCAACAACATTTAGCTAGCTAGTCCATGGATAATTTGAAACTAATATATTTTCCAAAATACTGTGTTGCATCCTAAAGATGGATAATTAAAAGTTAGCTGAAAATGTATTTCCCCTAGAAGGGTAAGTCGTTCAGTGGGAAAATGTGGGATGACTTGTGCCTTTAATTGGGTGGTGAACACACGATGCAATATACAGATGATGTATTATTGAATTGTATACTTGAAATTTATATAATTTTATTACCCAATGTCATTCCAATACATTTAACAAAAAATAAAAATATTTTTAAACTACAAGTGCAACAACATGAATAAGACAGCCTAGGAGCTAGAACATAAGTCTGACTTATGATTTATTTGCCCCCATCTTAGCCATAGTGATAGAATGGAAGGAGGGCATCTTGAATCCTGCCTTATCATTTCAATCACTGTGATTATTTTAATAATTTTGTCCTTCCTAGCAATCTTCTTGGACTACATATGTGCTGGCTGGAAAATTACTGCTTGGCTATCGCCCATGGGAACATAGGCTATTGCCCATGGGAACATAGGCTATCGCCCATGGGAACATAACATTCTAACAATAAGCTTTCTGCTTCTGCACCCCCACTTGCACGCCCGACCTGTGGGTTGACAGGTAGTGAATAGGAGAAAAATAGACCTTTGTGTTTAAGACAGAATGAGGAATGGGATTTAGGGCTTAAAAAAACCCTGTACCTCTACATTTTGGGGCTGCTTAATTTGGGGTCTACGTACCCCTGGCAGACCCAGCTGGCTGAATAAAGAGTATGCTTCCTATAACTCACTGGTTTCTGGTGGTCCATGTGTCTAACGGGGGCTGGCGGCTACAACAGGTATTTTCAAGGGCTATAGGTTAAGGCATGCTTGCCAAGCCATAAAAACTTGTACATATTCTCTCTTACCTCAGAGTATAACTTCCAATATATTTTTTAAAATTAATATGACACTTTAAGTGATTCTTCCCAAAATAATTGAGATCTTCCCCAAGGTGATTTATCCCCATTGTTATTCTCATAAATAACTGGAACTTAAAAAATGTCAGCTTATCTTACTGAAGAAATAAAGAGAAAATCCAAAAGAAAAATATTAAGTTCTGCCTTTTGGAGTACCCAATTACACAAGTCAATAAATGTTCAACAACAAGATACTTCTGTTCCTCCCATTTTGATTAAGTACTAAGCATCATGTTTTGCATGAACCAATTCACCATTAGGTATCTATGGAAGGAAAAAAATATCTATGGAAAGGAGAAATTAAGAAAGAAGAGGAAGAAGGAGAAAGTATTTGATCTATAGAAAAGAAGAAAAAAAGAACCAACAAGCTAATGATGTGTTGAACATTTTGTTGCAGGATACTCAGAGACGGGACACTGAGGCAATAAGCAGGAAGTAGAGTTTATTGGTGCTGGTGCTGGCGCAGCAATTCACATCCAAAGGCTGAGCCCCTATCGCAGCAGGGCTTTCCCTTTTATACACATCTTATACTTCCTCATAGTTACAGACTTGCATGTCCTTTCTATATAAGGAAAGTATATTTTGATTGGTTGGCGAGCCATAAGAGGAGTAACTGACCAGGGCCGGTGGTCTGTGCCACGTCAGCTGTGACACAGAAAAGTCCCTTACCTATTATGGGAAGGGAAGTAAACAACCTTCAACCATTATAGGAAATGGTTAGCTCGGCCTCTGCTACCACAATTTGACTTATATTCTTATTTTAATCTAATAAATAAAATAGGAATTTTATCTGTACTTAGCTATTGAAGGAATGAAGCTCAAAGTTCTTATATAGTTAAGGGACCATATAAGAGAGATTCAGACTGCTACCCCTGTTTTCTCTACCATATTTTTCTTGGATTACTGTAATGGCTTCTTAAGAGATCTCCTTGCTTCTACTCTTGCTCCACTCATAATAGCCACTACTCAGCAATCAGAGCCTTTCTAAAATGTAAATCAGGTTGTGTCACTGCCTCCTGCTTAAATAATTCTAGTGGCTTCCCTTTGTATTTAGAATAAAATGCAAGTATCTTTTCCAGGTCTACAAAGACCTACCCAACATGACATTAACCTATATCTCCAACCTCATGCTCATTCTCATTTACCCTCTAGCCACATTACTTTTCTTTATTCCTAAGAATACAAAGCCTAAATCCAGTGTTGTATCTCTCAACTTGCTATTCCCCCTGTCTGCCATGTTCTTTCTCCTAGATCAGGGGATGGCAAATTATGACCTTCAGGCCAAATTCAATGACTCCATCCCTGCCTGTTTTATAAATAAAGTTTTATTGGTACACAGCCACACCCATTCATTTGTTTTATCTATGGATGTTTTCGCACTACAATGGTAGAGTTGAATAGCTAAGACAAAGACCACATGGGCTACAAAGCCTAAAATATTTATGGCTTGGCTGGTTCCATCTTGTCATTCAGAAGAAGTTTGATCTCAAAAATCACTTCCAAAGAGAAGCCTTCCTTGACCATCCAGTCTAAAGTAGCTCCTTGCCACAAATCATATCATCCTGTATTATTATCTCTATAATACTCATCTTATCATTTATTCCTTTACTTGTTTATTATCTAACCTCCCTCTTTAGAATGTGTGTTCCAAGAGAGTTTCAACGCTCTAAGTCTTATTTACAACATTTCCAATTACTAATATAGAATAATCTCTTGATAAATATTTTTAATAAATGAATCTGTGATAGAGTGCTTAGTTTTTATCATTCAAAAACTCAATACTTTCCACTCTTATGATATTTCCTAACAACAATAGAATATTCTGGTCATGGGAAAGAACAGTGTAAAATTAGAAAATTTTGTTCAATTCTGCAGGTCTATTTAAGATTCAGTAGAAATAGATATTGTGCCATCCTTAAGAAAACCATGAAGTCTATGAAATGCAGAGAACACATTTGTAGAGTGTCCTCCAACTCAATTGGCAGTGCTTGTCACAGATCTATCTATCTGCAACAACCAGACAAAAGCATCTAGAAAGTTTCCATGAGGAGAAGAGTTTGGTCTGGATGAGACTTAGAAAACACTTCAAGGGAAGCAGTTCGTCTTTTGAGCTCAGCAACTTTTCTCCTTACATCTCCCCTTTCTTGCAGTCATGCAATCTTTATACTCCTGCTGATTAATCCTGGTTTATCCAAGATACCCAGTTCAAAGCCCATGCTCCTGACATTCTTTTTCTTTTAAAGTTTATTTATCTTGAGACATTCATCTGCTACTGAAAGTTGATAGTAATATACTTGTGACCAGAGAGTAGGGTTCCCTTCTTGGCACATTGTCCAGGTTCTTGATGTCTCAAGCAAAGAATTGAATAAGACACTGAAATACAGTGGAAAAGAAGAACTTTATTACAAAGGAAAGTACAAAATATACAAAGAACTCATAGAACTCAATAACAACAACAACAACAAAAAAGATCCAATTTAAAAATGGGCAGAGGACCTGAACAGACACTTCTCCCAAGAAGACATACAAATAGTCAACAAACTGAAAAGATGCTCAACATCACTAGCTATTAGGGAAATGGAAATCAAAACACAATGAGATACCATCTCATACCTGTTAGAATAGCCATTATCAATAGGACAAGTAACCACAAGTGTTGGAGAGGATGCAGAGGAAAATGAACCCTCATACACTGCTGGTGGGACTGCAAATTGGTACCACTATGGAAAACAGTATAGAGGTTCCTCAAAAAACTAAGAATTGATCTACCATACGATCCAGCAATCCCTCTACTGGGTATTTACCCCAAACACTTGAAAACTCATATCCGAAAAGATATTTGCACACCAATGTTCATAGCAGCATTATTTGGTGGCCAGGACATGGAAGCAACCGAAGTGTCCTTGATGATGGGATAGAGAAGCTCTGATACATATGTACAATGAAATATTACTCAGCCATAAGAGGAGATGAAATACTGCCATTTGCAACAACATGGATAGACCTTGAGATAATCATGCTAAGCAAAATAAGCCAGACAGAAAAAGTCGAAAACCACATAATATCACTTATATGTGAGATATAAGCCTAAAAGCAACAAATGAACAAGACAGAGACTCATGGACATGGACAATAGACTTGTAGTTACCAGAGAGTAGTGGGGGAGGTAGGAGGATTTTATCCTTTCTAGAATAGGATGACCTCAGTGTCTTTGCAGGTGGACCTAAAACCACCTATCTAACTTCCCTGCCTAATCCTTTTCTAAGAGCCATGAACACCTTATTAGTATGGATGTTTAGGGATGGGAGGTCTCTTCTTCTGTATCTTCTTCCTGCTGAGGAGGGTCATAGTCCCCGCCTATTGGGATTTCATGGAGTCTCTCTGCCTCCATGAAATTGGGTTTCTTACCAAAGTGCCATCTCAATTCTTACACAAGGAAAAAGATACAAACTTGTTACTTAAATCATATATCTAGTTATATTTCTATCATTAATTTGCCTATCAAGCAGGTAAAGGAAATCAGGCTTGATTAATACATATTTCATAAAAGAAAGAAAATAACTTGAGTTAAAGTCTACTCCCTTCTTGGACTCTTAAGGGACTGTTTTGGCCTAAAGACGTCCCTGCTTTATAATTGGCCAAGGAGAATGCTGAGTTTCAATGATCTTTATCAATAGCCAGAGGACCTGAGTTGTCAGTTTCAAGGTAATTATCTAATTTTGAGGGAGAGGGTCTTTCTCCAAAGAAAGGAGGAAGGAAAAGACTTAACTAGATTTACTAAAAAGATTAAGAATTTTGCAAGTGATGGCCATATCACACTGATTAGGTTAAAAAAAAAAAAAAAGCCAGTGATATGTCAACCTAAGTGTTGCCCCTTCTAGTGAGAGCACATTCAGAAGGCAAATTACCTTCAAACATTTTTCAAACAAAATGTTTCAAATCCTATGGTTAACCAAGTTACTAACTTTATCTCCAGGATGCCCCTGAATCTATAATGTACTATCAAACAATTCTTGTTTGGGGTCAGAATGTCTTTAACTAATTAGAATATCTACAACAAATTTACTTATCTGTAAAGTGAGGGAATAGTATTATAAGATCTCTAAATCTCCTTGATTACAGAGACCTATGTTTCTAAGATGACACTAGAGATTTCAGGGCAGGGTAGTAGTGTACGCCACAGAGTATGGACATTGAGGTTATGTAGATCGGAGTTATAATGTTGTTTGGTTTGTGGAAAATTCTTTAATCTTGCACAAAATCAATTACCTGAGTATAATATAGAAAGAACAATGCCCATCTCTTCTGTGGTTATAAAAATGATAATGTGCTAATTGTATATAAAGTACTTAGAGCTGTACCTTGCCAATAAATGAAAACTACTTTTATTATTATTTTTCTAATATGTTCTAGTCTCAATAAATTTATGATAGTATGATACTGAATATTATGTTAGTTATATTTTTTATAAAACTATTATCTTAGAAAAGAGGTGAGACATATTAGCAATAAATTTCAGAGAATGAGAAGGGTTGATAACATGAGACAACAAAGACGAGGCCATGTATCAGAATTCAGGGGCTTAATTGACACAGTGCTGCAAATAAACTTTGACTTATTTTTTACCTTAAATCAAGATAAGGGTAAAAGGGGTCAAATATATGGTGATGGAAGGAAATTTAACTTTAGGTGGTGAACACACAATGCAATCAATATACATATGACATATTATTGAATTGAAACCTATATAATTTTATTAACCAATGTCACCATGATAAATTAAAAGAAAAGAAAACTACTCTAAAAAGGACTATAAGTTAGAAAAATATGAGATGGCCTTTGTCCTTGAACTGATGGACTGCTCCTGATAATGTAAAAGAAGTAGAACCTATTCTATTAAAACTGCAATTTAAAAATAAAGATGTAAGTTGTAAGTAGGCTTTATCAGCCCAAATACAAATGTGGTTAGAGAGTAGCTTTCTTGTGCTAAGGAGACTTATTATATTTACCAAATTTCTTGGCATTGGAAACCTTAACTTTCTAAACTTATCCAATTTATTCTGTGTAATGAAATGAAGAAAATTATATTCCCCAAAATTTCTCTTAGAGAGACTTTATATTTATTAAAAAGGAATTACTTTCTTTGAAGTATGACACCCTGAAGAAATGCTCAAATAACACAATACAACAATTAAATTGTTCCACCTAATAAAAGGATGAGAAATTTTAATGAGAGAATCCTACAGAGGGAGAAAGAAACCAGTAAGACAGGATCATAGGAGTGGATGAAATTAATAGGAAGGAAAGAGAAGCCCTATTGATTAAGTGGCAGAGAAGGGGTTTAGGAAAAGATAAGAAATGGTTATTGGAGGGGTGTTAGGTTGTTTGCTTTGAGTGTGCATTGCAAACTCCTTTCTCTATTTCCCCTAAGAAATCTTTAAGAATGTAATTTTTATTGCTCACCTGTGCTTTAATGGATTATTCTGTAGACCTGAAGAAGTATTCTATGTTCAAGTAAGTACAGAGAGAAAACAGAATGTTCCAGGGAATCATAATAAGTTAGAAAACAGTAGGAATGGGGGAGGGAGAACTAATATGTGAGTCAGACATAATCAGATTTCTTTATGGTTTCTCATAATATTTTTAGCGAAGTTTTTAAAAATTACCTCATTTGTACTATTATACGGCAAATTAAGACTAGAGTGATATGAGAACTCAACGTGTGATAAGAAGCCCCTCCCAAAAAGGAGGCAGAAACTTAGAAAATAGAGTTCGAGCAATAGTTTTGCAGCCTTCCCAACAAAATATCCCCCTGTAGAGACCCATTCAGCCCATCCCTTGGAGAATTTTATACTTTCTTTATCTAAGGTAGTACTGTCCAAAAGAAATATAATATATGTCATGTACATAATTTTAAGTTTTCTAGTAGCCAAATTAAGAATGTAAAAATAAAGAAGTAATTTTAATAATATATTTTATTTAGCCTATTTCTAAAATATTACCATTTTATCATGTAATCAGTATAAAAATTATTAATGAGGTATTTTACATTTTTATACTAAGTCTTTGAAATTCAGTGTGTATTTTATATTTATAGCACATCTCAATTCAAACTGGCCATATTTCAAGTGCTCAGTAGCCACACATGGCTACTGGCTATCATTTTAGACAGCACTGATTTAAAATGTAAATCTTATACACAGTTATAATCACAGATAAGTAGAGGTAATTTTCAACTGGATCCATGGACAAATTAACAGTGAATCCATGTTTGAAAAATTAATTGTACAGCATTTAGATATGAAAAATTTATTTTAAAATTATGAATAAATGGTTTAAATAAGTGGATCTATCATTGAGTATTGCTACATGCAGCTACTAAAATAGGAACTTCCATATACTACCACATTTAATCCTTTCAAAAAACATCTGCCAAAGGAACATTATTGAGATGGAAATGATAGACTTGTGCCCAAAGTCCACTTCATTTTCTTATAGTTTGCCTTTCTAATGGGCAGAAGAGAAAGCTAAATTTTACATTTTTTAGACTCTCTTGAAACTAAGGTTCTCAATGTGATTTAAACTCAGCCAATCACAGATCACATATGAGAGATTTGGAGACTGGAATTGAAGTAGAGACTGCAGTTCTGCCATGTTTGCCACTTCTACTGGCAAGCACAGAAACTGATTTTTCAGCAACAGCATTAAACAGAGAAGCCATTGTCCAGTCTCTACTTATAGATATTGAGAAGCGAGTCCTGAGCATCCTTGTTGCTGGAGAAGATCAGAGCAAATACATAATGATTCTGGGGACAGTTGCGGTATTGGCAGTGTCTTTCTGATTATGCTGACTTTCAAATGCTGTGGATTTCCAGGGGTGGCCATAATGGTGTAGGTCTTGGAGCAATCTACATCCTAATTGTAAAAGAAACAAGAGTTTCCTTGATGACTCAATTCTGCTGGCTAAATGTAGAAATTTTTTCTCAATAATCATGCTAAATTTTGTTCCTTTTTTCCCAATAGCTCCATAAGCCATTCGCACAGAACACCATGCTGACCCTTTGCATCAATGAAGTCATGATGGTCAGGCAGAGGTCAAGGTGGCCAACATACTGGAGGGCTTAGTAAACACATGTGCTACAGAGAGTGGAAAATAGATCCTGAACACTGAGAAATTTTTGTTTTAAGAGTTCCAGTGGTCAGAGGTCCGCCATAGCATCCCCTCCAAAGTAAACAACAAATTGTTGCATTTTGCATTCCTTACCACAAAGAAGGCGGCATTAACATTTGATATACCCTTTTGTGTTTCGGAGGCAATACAGTCCATACCTAGGTATAATACTCTCTCTGGCCCTTATATTACATGAGAAGCTTCCAACTTTGAGCAAGGCCTAGACTAGGAAAGAGCCCTGATGTAGACCCGGTTTGGGGTGCAGTCATCCCTGTAAGCTATATGGTTTGTCAGACTTCACTGTGTTGGAGGTGTCAGTGATAGAAAACAATGCAGTGTAGAGTGTAGAACAAAGTCTAGGGGGAGGAGTCTCTGAAGTTCTGAAGCAAGGTCATACCATTTAGAGCAAAGAATTACACACTTTTGAAAATTCTGCTCCTAGCATATTACTGGGCCTTCCTTAGTAGAGATAAAATGTTTGATAATAAGACACCAAGTGACTATGCATCCAATAACGTCCTTTGAATTGTATCCTGTTTGGCCTTCAAAGTCAAAAAATTATGTAGGCCCAGTAACAACCTAATGTAAGATCCAAATGGTACATCTGGGAGTGAGCACAAGCAGGACCAGGAGGCACAAGCAAGCATCAGAAGCATGCAGCTCAGATCCCTTTGTCATCTTCCATAGTTGCATCAGCATTCCCCTCCACAATTTACTTTAATCGTTCTGTATAATCAACTAAAAGACGTGGGGAGGGGGGAAGTCCAAACTTGGTTTATAGACAAGTTGGCTCATTATATGGCTGCAAGTCAAAAAAATATGATAACTGCATTTTGGCATCATTTAGCAATGGCTCTCAAAGACAGTGGAGAAGGAAAATTTTTCCAATTAATGGAGCTTTGGATGAGACATCAGGTCATTGACTTTGTGCTGTATGAGAAATGTCCCACCATTAAAATATATATGGCCTCATGAGCATATCAAACAGCTTGACTAGTTGTTCAATTATCTTATAGAAAAATGATCAGAGAAAAGGAAATCTGAGTAGAAACATGTGGATGGATATATGGGTGTGGTTGTAAAATATGAAGATCTTTGCCTCACACATTGATGACCACTAGGAAGCAATAACCTCTAAACAACCCAGTAAACAAAATGACTCAGCCAGCTGATATTAGTCAACCGTTTTCAGTGGCTTTCTTAGTCCTGGATTGATGGATACATCTGTCAACCTGGATGCAGAGGTTATGCATGGGCCCAATAACATGTACTGCCACTTACCAAGACTTCTAGAACTACTAATTATCCAATTGCCAATAATAGAGACAAACAATGATCCCCTAGTATGACATTATTTCCCAAAGAGACAAACTAACTATTTAATGGCAAGTTCGTTTAGTGGCAAGTTCACTATATTGGGCTTTTTTCCTTCCTGAAAGAGCCAGCAATTTGTTCTCGCAAAAATAGACATTTACTCTAGATTGGGATTTGCTTTTCCTGCCTGCACATCCTCAATATCTATTATTATCAGGGAGATTGCATAGTACTAGATCTGCAAGCATGAAATCCTGCTCTATTAAAGCATCCAAATATTGGACCTGCCTCACAGCAAAAGAGTACAGGAGTAACCCATGACCATGGGATCCATTATGTATCACATAGTATACAATTTAGAAGATGCCTACCTAAGAGCATTGGAATGCTCTGCCAAAGATATAGCTGAAGTACCAGCTCAGAAATGATATTCGGTGAGGATAGAGTGCTTTTCCCCTGAATGTAGCACATGCTCTGAATCAGAGACTTCCTTATGGTGCTGTGTCCCCAGTAGGAAGAATACATAGATGTCTAACATCAAGATGTGAAACATGGGTAACCCTACTTAGTATTATTCCTAGTAATTCCAATGGAGAATATTTGCTTACCATCTGTTTTATTCTGAGCTGTGCAGGATTGAAAGTTATTAAATTCAAAAGGGGTAAAATCTTCAGAGGATACAGCAAGGGTGCCATTGAATTACAACCTACAACTGCCATCCGGCACTTTTGACTCTTCATCGTGTCCAGCAAGAGAGAATAGGAGTCATCATCCTGACAGAATTAATTAATTCTGATCAGCAGGAGGAGGTAGAAATGTTTTTATATATAGGCAACAAGGTGGAATAAATGTGGAACTCAATGATCCTCTTGGATATCTCTTGGTACTTTATTGTCCAATTGTGATTGCGAGTGGACAAGCACAGAAACCCCTACCTGTGAATGATATGATTACCAGAGACTCAGACAATCAGGTATGGAGGTTTGGGTGACACCACAATAAGCCACCAAGACATTTAGAAGTGATAGATGAGGATAAAGAGAACTTAGAATTGATCACTGAGAAAAGAAATAATTAGTATCAGGTGTGGCTCCAACACTAACTGCAATGATGAAGGCCACAGTTTTCTCTAATAACCTCTACCTTCCAGGTGTCTCTCCAAGAAGAGAGGCTGAATAGAACTCTTGATAAACTACCTCCTGAATGTACATTGAAAATGGATCCATGTAGTATAAGGGATGGACTGTGGAGGACATTGAAATATACTACTTCAGATTTCCCTTTCAAAAAAAGGATTTGTTACCTATATGCGAGGAGTATAGATAGCTAAGAGCCTCAAGATTCTAACCCCCTTAGATCCACCTAGGGTTTTGAGTTCCACACTAAGACTTTGTCAAACATAGACCATGATCTGATGACTCACCTTCCATATCCTTGCTTCCTCCTTTTCCCTTTTGTAGGTGTTTCTCTACAGTAAACTTTTTGCCCTCCTATCACCATCTAGATTATGTTTCCTAAGAGACCCAGCTAAAGCAAAGGGTTACCTTTTTCATGAAGTTTACTTCTTGGTAAATATAAAGATATAGACAAATACATAAATATAAAATATAATGTTAAAACATGACTTAGAAAGAAATAACAAGGGCAAGAAATTGTGAGTAATAGAGGTATTTTTATATATGAGCAGTGCTCTTAAGGTTTCTCTGAAAAGATAGCATATGAGCAGAGACCAAAATAAACACAAATATATAAGATAAACAAATTAATATTTGAAGAGAAAAAGAGAGTATGTTTTTGTCTTCTCTCACATTCACCACAGTAAATTTTCCAAATCAAACTTAACCCCATTTATTCCATTCTTAGCTAATGACCTGGTATTCTACATTATCAAGAATATTAGGGCATTTTGACATGGATTTGGTTAAGTCTCCTCTCTTAACCCAATATCTCTTTATATCTTTAGTCTCCCTTTCTTTGCCTGTAACCCTCTCTCTGGGGACAAAGAAGAGTGTGCTCTCATGGCCAACACTAATCTCTCCAACTGTAACTGAAGATAAGGAATGTAGTGGCATTCTCAGCTGGCAAGAAAAAATTATGCATTTCTGCCTCCAGAGAACACTGCCATTTTCACAGAGTATGGATCAGAAACTGCTGATACTTCATAAAACAAGACAGATGAATCTCAGTGCCACATGGAAAAAGGACATATTCAGTAAAGTTTTTGTTAATTCATCACTTAGTGAATACCTGCATATGTGCCTGGTTTTAGCAATGATAATAGAAAGATAGCCGGGACCCCAAACCTTTCACCAGCTGTCTCTTGCTATCTATTCTTAATAGGGAATGTTAAATATTCATAACAGACCATATTCTTTTAGATTCCTACAAGGCACATTTTTCACAAATGATACTCTAGGAAAATGCATACTTGTCCCCAAATAAAGTACAGTTTCTGATTTTGATGACCTAGGCTGGTTCACATGTGCTGACCACAATGTCCTTCAGCCGGTTTAACTTAAAAGTCTTAGAATGGCCTCTGGGCTTTTTCTATCAAGTCAACTCCAGCTGGGTTTTTTTTTTTAATGAAATAGTAAAATGAGAGACAGATAGATGATCTTAAGAGTAAGAACTTGTCTTTCTATGTCCTACAGTAAAGTGACACAAGGAACTCAGTCCAGGCTTTCCTCTATGCCCATTCTAATACTGTTAGCCTTTCCTGGTACAGGGATGCTCCAAAGCCAGAGGAAGTAGATGTTAATGCTGCTTCAGCCCCACTGAAAATAAGAGAGAGAAGAAGCAGTAATAATCCCAATTGACAACCTTCTTGACAAAAGATATCTAATTTCTTTATCTATATGTTGAAATACAAACCTGCTTCTCCCCTGCTTCTCTCCCCAACATGAACACAAAATCATAGATTCTCCAAGAAACTTAAAAACTTTTTTTTTTAGTTTTACTCTAGAACTGATCGTTTCTTCTGTTATCAGGTGTTTATCCTGCTTTTCATAACTCTTCAGAAAATAAATAACCATATAATAAATAATTGAGAAATCAATGTTACATAAAGTCCAGCTTTTTCTAGGTCCGACTGTATCAGAATTTAAATCCAGTTACTACTCTTGCCATTGTCTGAATAACTCTGAAGGGTTGTAGTCATTTACAAACATTACCCACTTAACAAAATACAGCTCCAGTTTTTTCCTCTCTCATGCAACTTTGTACCTATTTCTGAAATTTTCAGCCATTGTGGAAATAATAATTTGAGCCATGATTATGCTCTTAGACAATCTTATTCACTTCACAACTGGATGAGTATTCTCTCTCATTAAAAAAAAAATCAAGTCTACTACTTATCCAGAACCCAAATCTAACACTATAAACTTTAAAGCAATTTCTTCAAAGTATATAATAACATGCAATTTACAGTGTGTTCATAGGCACCATGTCTACCCTGATCCTCATTAAACCTTGTGAAGTGAGCAGAGCAGGAACTATTAGCTCTATTTTATAGAAGAGTAATGTGTTGCATGTTTTGGTGAATATACCGGACTCCAATTTTTTTCTTCAGTTTTACTGCCTTTATTCCACTCCATTTAGTCTGATCCTCAAAACCCATTTTTGAATAATATGATCTCATCTCTGGTCAAAGATGGTTAAATCAGAAGAGATCCCAACTGGATCACTTTTATTCCCTCAATAAGGAATCTGGAACTGGGACAGAAATAGAGCTTGGAGAAAGAAACGTTAAGCAAAAATAGAGATAGGAGAAAGAGACAAGAAGTGGTGGGTGAAGATGAAATGAAGCTATCCACATGAGCTGGAATTGTAGATGGAATTGTAACATTAAATTTGAGAGATTTTGTCATAAAAACAACCTTCTAGTAAAAAAGAAAAAAAAATTACATAGATCTCAGAGAGAAATAGAGACCAAAAAAAAAAATGAGAAATAGTGCTAAAACTTTAATTCCATGATATAATTTCTTTCTAAGTTCTGGCTATATTCTTCTCCTTGAGCTTTATGGGATGTAGCTATAACTTACAGTATTTTTTTTTCTTCTCCTTAAGCTGGCTAATTGATTTCTATATTAGGAAGCAACATGAAAAATACTATTCAAAGTGGTTAAATTTATCCAAAATCACATTTTAATATAATGGTTGAAAAATTCAAAGTTAAAGTCCAGGTTCCTGACTTCTAGTTGATAAATTATAAAGAGTTATTCTATTCTGGAGACATCCACTTAGATCAAGAGATAAGTGCATATAGAAAGGTTTGTGCATTAAATTCAGAAGCAGAGAGCACACAATTTGAAAAGGCCAAGATGACTGTAGGTTGAATGGTGTTCAAGTGAAAACTGTAAATGTAATTTTATTTGGAAAAAGTCTTTTTTGGATCTAATTAAGTTAAGAATTTTAAAATGAGATCATACCGAATTATGGTGGGCCTAAAATTCAATGGTTGTAACCTTATAAGAAAAGGAGAACATGGAATATGATATACAGAGAAGAAGTCAGTGTAAAGACAAAGACAGAGATTGTAGTAATATATCTACTGGCCAACAAACACCAAAAATTGCCACTAGGTACTAAGCCACTAGAAGCTAGGAGAGAGGCATGTAATGGATCTACCCTGTGGATGCCTTGATTTCAGACTTACAGTCTCTAAAATGTGAAAAAATAAAATTATGTTATTTTAAGTCACCAAGTTTGTGATACAAGCATACCTCATTTTATTGGGCCTCACTTTATTGTGCGTTACAGATGTTTCATTTTTTTTTCATAATTGAAGGCAAGGCCCTCCACCAGCAAAAAGATTATGACTTGCTTTATTGCCATACATGCTTTATCTCCATACCACGCTTTATGGAGGTGGTCTGGAACCAAACTCACAATGTCTTGCTGACATGTCTGTAATTTGTTATGATAGCTCCAGGAAACTAATAGAGTGATTAAAAGTATAAATATACATGATGAATGGAAAGAAATTAGAGAGTGGGAACTTAAGAATAAATTGTGATAGCCTGGAGTATTTAAACTATCATATCCACATGAAAAGCTAGAGGTTAATAGTCACTTGATTTTGTTTTGGTCATTCTTCCTTTTTCTAATATCTATAAAGTGCCAGGTGGGAGCACCTGCTGAGGACATAAGACTAGGAGAAGTCATTTGGCCTTAAAGAGCTCACAATTTGTGAGCTTGTGTTGGAATTGGACTGTTGAGATCCAGGATATTGAAGAGTAATTATTATTCTAAAGGTTTTTTTTTAATTTTTAAAGGATTCATGAGGTCTTTTTTTTTTTTTCTTTTATCTGTTATAATTTTACCAGGGAAGAAATAAAACATCTTCTTTTTCCCTTTCTCTTTAACATCAATATATATCCTATCTACTCCTCCACTACCCCAATCACCCTAAAAAATAAACAGTAAAATGTTACTTACTCTGGAAGCTCTTTGAACAGTGGCTTTTTTTTTAAGTTTCAGAACTAGAAGTCTTTGTGTTTCAAAAATGGAGCCCACCCAGGCTATTAGGATGCTTGGCTCACTAGTGGAAATGATGAAGTCTGTGGCTTTAAGGGGCATGGGTGGCACAGCACTAAGGAAGTTTAATTCCTAATGCCCTAGACAGGGGAGGGGATTTGGTAGATTGAAAGAGCTTGGTGTTATGGAAATCTGCACCTTCTCATACACAGCACCCCAAAAACAGAAAGATTTCAGAGGGAAAAGAGTTGTATAAATACCCATGGGCTCTAAACTCTATGAAAAGAACAAGTTTCATATTATTTTGAAATTAGAATACCTAAGGGCATCCTTTATTTGTTGCTTGCAGAAAGGAGAAAAAGTAGATGACAGGACATGAAAGGTTTTCTTCTCCTATTTCTCTTTTACTAAAAAAGAATAAATTATGTGATTTACAGAGTGATGAGTCAGATTAACATATGGATGATTAGTTCATTTGCAATTTTAATGAAAAATTCAGATTCCTATAGTATAAAATATGTAACACATTTTTATACATAAATGAACAATATATGTTTTATATGATCCCCAGGAGCTGGTTTATCTCAGGAGAATTTACATAACTTACATAGAAGTCAGGTATGTAATGAAAGAATATTCTAGGAGGAATTTGTGACAAATAGCTCTGGAAGAACCTGCATGAATATCTCAGTAAGTGTCTTGCTTCTTCTTAACTAATAGAACCAGAAACAGAGACTATATATATTTAAGTTTTAATTATTTTGTACTCATAAAGTAACTGGATTATAAAAGTTCTACCTCTTTTCATTTCCCTTACTAAGAAAAATAATCCGCCTTATTGTTGAAAATACAAACAACTTGACACAATAGGCATATTTCTTCCTTTTTTTTTTATTGTGAGTCATACTTTTTAAAAAATTTTGATCACAGCTAAATAAAAATATTTAATATTATAATTTCTGTCCTCAACACTAACCAATAGGGATCCCCATGGGCAAGCTGGTAAAAAAGGGAGCAACTTCAAATTGACTCCCAGGTATAGGCATGAAACATCATCATTGTACAAAAGTCAGCCTACTCACACTTTCTTGAACTATAAAAGACCTGAGTCCCAGTACAATCCAGTGATGGGAAGAGAACTGACACTGCAACTTCTCATGGGCTTTGTTGAGTGGGTATTTGGTAACAAACTTAATTCGATTTAGGAAAAATAAAGAAATGTGACATTTATTGTCCATAGAGATCCATGAATTGGTATAAGCCTATTATGGTTGCATGTGGAGAATCTATGCGTACAAAGGATTTGTGTGTTTATTATTCAAAAAATATGGTAATTTGAGAAAAATTTTAACAGTGTTGAGTAAAGACTCATTTTTTATCTCTCATAATGATTTATTTATTATATTTAATAAAAAAATTAGACTCCATATGATCTGTTCATAGCTTTAAAAAATGTGATCTATTATCAATCTGTAAATTATCTTTTCTTTAGTGTTAGATCTTCTAAGAACTCATATATAATACATACTTCTTTAACCACCAAATAAGGAAAGAAAATCCACTAGTACCCAAACCAATTGTACTAAGTTGGGCCTTCACCCTTGTAATTACTGCCACCCCCAACTTCTTCTAAATACTCTTTCCTCCCCAAAAGCCCACTAGAGCATATTTGTATGTTGTGGTGGCAAGCACTTGTTACTCTCTGTTCACAGATGAGTCTCTCTGGGCCTTGAGCTTAATTAAAAGTTGACTTTCCTGCTGATTCTCTCCTGTTTGCTGAAAACACAGTTCTACAGACTTAGTACTGTGGAATTTCTTATTTGCTTTCACTGCTGCTGCTCTTCCCCCACCATCCCAATAGGCCTCACCCTTAATATTTAGAAACTGACTCTCAAAGCATCCAAGATCCCAGTCCCCTTGTCCCAAATTCCACTAGAAAGTTGGCAGTCCCTTTGGTCAGGTTTAGAAAATGGATTTATTACATAAAATAAAGTTGCCTTGAAAACAATAAAATCCTTAGAAGTTTCTGGGGCTTAGCCTTTTAAAAAATATTAATTGAGAATTTATTTATCCATTAGCAAAATAAATTTACTGTGCATATTTTGTTATGGACAATGAACAAAATGTACAAAATCTCTGCTATTTTTCTAGTAGGTGGAGACAGACAATAAATAATTAGCAAATAAATATATATGTTAATGGTAATCAATGCTTAGGAGAAAAAAAACAAAGCAAAACCAGGGAGATAGAAAGCAAGTGCTAAGGTGAGGAGGGTGGTTCCTATTTTATATGGGGATAGTTCAAAGACATCACTAATAGATACTTGTAGCAGAACTTGAAGGGAGGAGGAAGCCAACCGTATAACTCCTGGGAAAAAAACATTTCAGAAGCGAGAATTAATTATTCCAAAGACCTGTGGCAGAACTGTGCTCGGGCATACTGGAGGAATAGCAGAGAAGCCAGAGTGGATGAAACTAAGTCATCTCAAAGAGTAGATGAGTAAACGGACTAGGGCAATGGTCCTCAAACTTGACTATACATTGGAATCACCTGTAGAGTTAAAAAAAAAACAACTGATGCCTGTGACCATCTCTTTAGACTGTGATTTAAGTGGCCTGGGGGCATGGCCTAACATCAGGAATTTTTTTAAAAGTTTGCCCAAAAGAGTCTAATGTGCAAGGAAATTTGGACTATATAAATATAGTATAGTTGCCTAGCAGTATTTTAGCTCTCTGATTGAGATCAGTCAGAGTGGATGTGTATTTTCCTCCAACCAGTTCTGCTGCCTGTATTAGATGCAAAGTAGTTGGAAAGTTGTATTTAATTAAGTTTGAAGGTATGCCAAGTGAGTGCAGAAGAGAAAAAGAGGAACAAAGAAATTGAGAGTATGAAAGTGAGTGATTATAATGAGGGACCAAGGAATCTAAGTGGGGTAAGGAGGGAAGTTAAGACTGGAGGGTGGTAGTGAACAATGTTGTGACCAATGAACTTATACTTCTGCTTCCAGTTACAATGTGTAAAGATTTTTTTTTTTTTTTTTTTTTACCACACTATCAAGTAATTCAGTGACACCAGCTAGGTGTCCTACAAATTCAACTCAATTCTGACAGTATTTATTTAGTGATAGCATTAAATTGTTCAGATTAAGAATTGCATCCCAAAAGATTGCCTTCTGCTTCAGGTGCAAATTGCAAATCTAGGTTGTCACCTGGGCTTCTGACCAACCAGCTATAGATCAGAGGTTCCCATGACTCTCTCCTTAGGTCAATTTATTTGCTAGAGCAGCTCACAGAATTCAGAGAAACATTTAATTTACTAGATTACCAGTTTGTTACAAAAGAATATAACACAGGAATAGCCATATATAAGGATGCATAGGGCAAAGTATAGGAAAACAGCATGAAGCTTCCATGCCCTTTTCCAAGAGTGCCTCTCTCCCGATACCTTTAAGTATTCGCCAATCTGGAAGCTCTCTGACACCAGTCCTTTTCGGTTTTTATGGAGGCTTCATTACATAGGCATGATTAGTTACAACATTATTCATTGGTGATTGAACTCAATCTCCAGCCCCTCTCCCTTCCTAGAGGTGGAGGTGTGGACGGTGAAACTGGATGTGCCAGCATTCTAATCACATGGTTGGCTACCCTGGCAACCAGTCTCCAGCTTTAGGTGCTTTCTAAAAGTCTCCTTATTAATATAACAAAAGACACCTTTATTGCTCTCACCACAGGAAATTCCAAGGGTTTGGGCAGCTCTGTGCCAAGAACAGGACAAGGACCAAATATATATTTCTTATCATAAATTACAATATCACAGAACCTAAGTCATATGGGCTAAAGATTTGTTTCCTTAGGTACTGGAGGGAGAGGTGGAAATGGAGGCAGTGGTTATTTTAGAGAGTACAGAGGGGATGTAGTTATTGATAATAGAAAGATCTAGTGTATAAGTATAGAATGTATGTGTAAGACCATAGAAGTAGATAATAAGAGGTGAGAACAAAAATCATTGGGGGCTAAGACAAAAACTCTGAGACCAGAGTTTTGAAAGAATAGCCTATATGTTTATCAAAATTGCTAAGAATTATGATAGTAGCATTATAGAGAGGAGTAATAACCTGGTTTTAAAAATATTCAAGGAACGAAAGGGAATAACCAGGGGTGTCTAGTTATTCCACAACAAAGAGGGGTCCAGGTAGTAGAGTGTGGTAGCAGGAGCTTTAAAGCTGAAAAATTTTAAGGAAAATGGAGGGAAAATGGATGGGAAGGAGCAAAGAGATACCCCATCCCCAAGCCCAGTTATACAAAGGAAGCAGGAGAGAAAATGTCTCCTATATGATAAAGCTGAAAAAGAAGCAGTGCCCTCCAGGAAGAGCCAGGTTTCAGTGAGAGCAAAAAGGTGAAGGAAACATTCAAGAGAAGAGATTTAAGATATTGGGGACTTTTCCAGCGATCGGTCATAGGTTCTCCATTGGGAAAAGTTTGGGAATTGAGAGGTGTAGGAGAGCAAATTAGTCTGTGAATGAAAATCAGAGTCATAAAGAATTGACTTGGTGTACTTGATGTGGATATGTGGAAAGCCTTTCAAACAGTGCCTAGTTTAGAGTAAGTGCTGTATAAGTGTCAGCTATGATTAATATTATGGTGACTGATGTGAAAAGGGATGTAGGTCACGGTGGTATTATTCCCAATTGACTTTTGGGATAATTGTATTGACGAATCTATAATTTCACGGGGAAAGGTAAGGACAGAGATATTTACAAAAGCACATTGAATCTGGCCGTTTGTAAACAAAAGTTAACAGAAAAAAGGATGAAGAACACTGGATAACCAAAGTCCTATAAAACTAAGAAAAAAAAGCTGTTAAAAAAGAAAATCCATATACTTCTGGAGAAAAAGAATGCTTTCAGTAGACCTAAAATTTTAGAAAATCCTGAGCTAGGAAAAATAGGGTGGCTGTGAGTACTAGGTGAGAATTATAACTTATGTTCACACATTCAGATATTCCTTCTTTCTAAAGGTGATTAACATCCCTCCCCTGGAGGGTGGTCTATACTTACTGACTTGATTCTAATGGAATAGAGCATACAAAAATGATGGCATTTTGAGACTTAGTCAAAAAAGACATTTATTTTGGCCTTCTCTTTGATCTTCTTGGATCACTAGCTCTGGGGAACTCCAACTGCCATGTCCTGGGGACACTAAGCAGCTCTATGTAGAAGCACAAATGAAAAAAAAAAACTGAGGCTCTTCTACAACCACCAACTCTAACTTACCAGCCTGTAAGTCAGCCAACATAAAAGCTGATCCTCTAGCCCTGGTCAAGCCTTCAGATGAGCCCAGGCCACAACCTTGACTTCAAGAGAGATTCTGAGCCAGAACCACTCAGTACAGCCACAGCCAGGGTTCTGACCCACAGAAACTATGTAAGATAAATGTATTTTGTTGTTTTAAGCTAATATTTTAGGGTAAATTTATTATGTATCACTAAATGGCTAATGTGATATATCTGTGCTTTGATGCTAGGCTGGACTTATATATTTTTAGTAGAAACTTTTCCTCATCCTCTTTCTACTCCCTTTTTGGGGCATGAAACATACACCCTTCTAAAGCAGAATGCATACGAATTTAGGAACAGGATGGAGATAGGGAGGGAGTACAGATCTTTCTCTTTACCCACTTAAAGAGCTTTGACTAACAGACATCTCATCCTGAAGTAAGCCGTGCACCAAGCCAAGATAGCAGAAGGTTTGTTGTTCTTCTTGGGTTTTTTTGTTTATTTTTTTTTTAATGACATCCCTCAATGCATAGAAAAGAAATGGATTTTTTTACTATAGCAATGCTCAGAATTTACACTAAGAGGCAGTAATTCTAGGAAGTATAAAAGGTCTGACTACAGATGTTTGACCCTGAGGCCATATCGTCCACGACTTCTCTTTTGTTGTTTTAATTTCTATTACAATTTAACGAATTTTTCTTTCAAGCTACAAAAGCAGTAACTACTTTTGCAATAATAAAGCAACTGCCAGTGTATAAAGCAAAAGCCAACAATCTTCCCCTTTTCCCCATTCACAAAACAATCAGTGTTAATGGTTTGTTCTGTATCCTTTATCCCCATTCTCTATGCTCATGAACAATAATCAAGATACAGTAGTTCTCTTTATCTGCAGTTTGGCTTTCCACCATTACAGTTATTTTTAGTTGACCACAGTCCAAAGATGTTAAACAGGGAATTCCAAAAATAAATGATTTTCAAGTTTTAAATAGCATCCTGTTCTGAGAAGCATGATGAAGTCTTGTGCCATCCTGCTCTGTCCCACCTGGACTATGAATCATCTTTTTGTCTGACATATCTACTTCACTTCATCTTATCACATAGGCATTATATCATCTCATATCAACACAAGAAGGGTGAGTACAGTACAATAAGATAGTTTGAGACCACATTTACATAACTTTTATTATAGTATATTATAATTATTCAGTTATTATTGTTGTTGATGTCTTACTGTGCCTAATTTGTAAATTAAACTTTATCATAGGTATGTATATATTGAAGAGAATATAGTATATATAGGGTTTTATACAATGTCTGGTTTCAGGAATCTACTGGGGATCTTGAAACATATCCCCCGTGGATAAGGAAGACTACTGTACTTGTTTTCTTCTATTTCTTTTATTTTCATTTGTCCTAGACCACATGTATTACTCTGAAATATGTAATTTTTTACTTAAACTATATTACAGGTGTTAATTCATATTAATACAAATAGATCTAACTCATTGTTTTGTATGGCTGCACAATATTTCTTAGTATAAAAAGACCACAATTTATTCAACTATTCTCATATTTATTAAAAATATTTAAGATTTAAAATATAGTATAGTAACCAGCTTTTCAAATATACTTTACCTGCTGGAACCTATATGTCTTTAGACCTTATTCCTCAGTGATTTATGAGTCAATGAGTAAATTTAAAAATTTGTTATAATAGTGTTCTGGCTAATTGTTAAAATGTTTGTAGCCTTTAATGGTTATGCTACCAATATATAGGATTCCCTGTGTCTCCACACGAAAGGGCGAATTATAAACTTTGGCAATTTAGGGTAAAATGGTACCCACAATACTCTTTTGTCTTGCATTTCCCTATTAGTCATGTTAAGTATATTTTCGTATGTTTTGGGACATTGACCATTCTTTTTGTCCTCAGAAGATTTCCTGAAAGTGATAATGAGAGAAGATGGGGCTTTTGTTTTGTTTCTCTTTTTTAAAATTAATAGGCTTAGTTTTTAGAGTAGTTTTAGATTCACAACTAAGTTGAGCATATAGTGCAGAAAGTTCCCACATATCCCTACCCTACACTCACACAGAGCCTCCCCACCATCAACATTTGTTACAATCCACAAACCAACATCAGTACATCATTATAAACTAAAGTCTATACTTTAAATTAGGGTTCTCTCTTTGTGTTGTACACAAAATGTTGACAAATTTATAGTAACATATATCCACAAGAATAGAATCATATAAAATAGTTTCATTGCACTAAAACCACAGATAGTACCAAATCCAACATATAGTATGTTTTTTCCTATGGGTACATACCTATGATAAAGTTTAATTTATAAATTTGGCACAGTAAGAGATTAACATTTATAACTAATGATAAAATAGAACAAATCATAACAATAAAATAAGGATTTCTTGAATACAAGCACTGCAATACTGCAACAGTCAATCTGATGACCTAGATGGATACTAGGTTAACAGGCAGGGAATGTATGCACTGTGGATATTCTGGACAAGGGAATGATTCATGTTCCAGGCAGGATGGCACAAGATTTCAGCACACTACTCACAACAGTGCACAATTTAAAACTTATGAATTATTTATTTCTGGAATTTTCCATTTAATATTTATGACCAAGGTTGACTGTAGGTAACTAAAACTGCAGAAAGCGAAACCATGGATAAGAAGGGACTACTATTTTAGAGAAAAGGAGCCTGCAAGTTAAGTGACAAATCAGCAAAGGTCTAACAATAAAGAATGAATTTCTCCAGCTGTAGAATCAAGCTCATGTAGCAAGTAGTAGATTCTCTTGGGAATAAAAACTTCTCTTTATTGTCGCCTGTCCAATAAAGAGAAAAGTAGAAAAGTATTTAGCCAATAAAATGTCAGATGGGAAAAGAACAGATGAAACCTTTTTATTAGCAATTGTTTGCCTCCTTTTACTGCATGTCCTCCAGCCCACGCACTACCTCTCCTACTTATCTAAGCAGAGTATAAGGCCAACAGCAGTTTGGGCATACGTGGCACCACATCCTTACAAAGTGTTAGCTTCTCACCAGTTAGTAGGAGCTTCTTTCATACAGCTCAGAACTTTCAGGGTTTACATATATGGAATGGAAGGTTGAGGAAGTTGTAGAACATCAATAATATGTAAATGATTTTTTATTTCTGCACACAGGTACAAAGAGTCTGAGCTTCTGAAAGAGACGAAGAGAATGACCCTTGTCTGAGAAATCAATGATAGTTAATTATTAAATATACCAGTTAACTGCATGCATCCCAGCCTCTGTGGCCCAGACTTCAGTAATGAGAAGACCTAGAATCATGTAACAGTATTTAAGTCCAGGGAACAGCCAGAATAAAAAAAAAAGATGGATACAGGTAACAGCTCTGCATCCCAGAAACCCAAGAGTGGATATCCTTGTTTCATTCTTAAAGGGCAGCTCTGCTTGACCTTTCCATTGTCACTGTCGTTTTATCTTTAGCAATGGGAATGTCTCCTGGAACTCTGGCCTATAAACTGTGATACAGACTTTTAGGACATGTGTGTTTGCTTCTCTTACTCTGCTTAGGAGAGTCATTCCTCAGAACAATGCCTACCTGTCATCTATCCTTCTGTCTGTCTGTATATCTATTTATATCTATCTATCTATCATCATCTATTACCTATCTTGTATTTATTTATCTCCCTCCCCCTGACTTCCTTACTTCAATCCCTTCCTAGTGCTTTTTGAGTGCTCACTATGTATCTAAGCATCGCTAGATGCAGATGCAAAGAAATGTACAACCTAATCTCTGGCTTCCAGAAGCTTACAATTCCTCTGCCATGTAAATTAACTATAATTTACATTAACTATAATGTAAATAATTATTAACTATAATTTACATTAATTATAAATTCCCTTTTCAAGTTCCTGTCATGCCCTTCATTACACTCAAACCCTTTTTGCCACAGTCTTTACAGACATACAAGAAACTCTCCCTTTTTTCCTAAGAACTAAAACATCTGATTCAGAGCCTTTTTCTCTTTGACAGATTCATTGTGACATCAATGATAGTAAATTCTGGTTGACCCGCATCTAACTTTTAATGCTGAAGGGATTTAGAGTACTTGAATGCTCAGGATGTAAATGTGTGATTGGTCTTCCTTTCCCATGTCACTGGTCCCAGGGAGAGATTTGGGCAGCCCTGTCCTCATTGTGCTGGATGTCATTCTTTGACTCACTTCTTGATTGCAAACCATCCCCCAATGCATCATCTATAGTCTCCCACTCTCTCCTGTACTCAGTCTCCCAACTTCATTCAGTACCTTCACACTCAGCGATTATACCACCGATTTTATAAGAAGATTTAAAGTGTTTTTATACATGGAGCCCAAAGCCCCATACTTTAACTCTTCCTCTCTGGCCTAGTCTTCTTTGTATTCTTGCTGCTGCCCCAAACCCAAAGATAAGGACAAACTACCCCACAGCTAATTTCTATTTCACAGAATGTAGTCTGAGGAGGACATGTAAACTGCAGATATTTAATAAATGAGGCTGCGGAGTCAGCGTCATGTCAGGGAGAAATACATTCAGTAAGTTGTTAATTCATCTTAAACTTTCATAGTTTAATTTTAATGAAGTTACATTTAATAGTTTTAATTTAATAAATTTCTGTTCTCAAGTTTAAAATCTTGCTATTAATAAACCAATAAATACTTATTGGTGTCTAGTACAAATTTGCATATTGTCAATGATCAACAAACTTTTTAGATAAACATATTTCATACTTAAGGTGAAAAACTGAAAGCTTTTTCTCTAAGATAAGAAACAAGACAAGTATGCCCACTCTTGCCACTCTTATTCAATATAGTACTGAAAGTCCTAGCTAGAGCAATCAGGCAAGAGAAAGAAAGAAAAGAATGAAAAAGTCAAATTGTCACCTTTTGCAGACAACATGATTCTTTATATAGAAAATCCTAAAGTCTCCACCAAAAACTATTAGGAACAGTAAACAAATACAGTAAAGTTGTAGAATACAAAGTCAATGTACAAAAACACATTGTGTTCCTATATACTCACAATAAAATTTTAGAAAAAGAAATAAAAAAATAATAATTTTGTAATTGCGACCAAAAGAAAAAAATACCTAGGAATAAACTTAAGAAACGATGTGGAGGACCTATACACTCAAAACTATAAGACACACCTCCTTTAGGAGGAGTCTGCTGCTGGTGGTCTTATTTTCTTACCCATTCAGCCACTCTATCTTTTCATTGGAGCACTTAATTTTTTTCCTTTTGAGGTACCTCTTAATAGGAATGTAGTTACTATCATTCTTTATTCATGTCTTTCATACATGTTTTTTCTTCTTAAATAAGTCCCTCCAACATTTCCTATAATGCTAGCTTAACGTTGATAAATCTCTTTAGTTTATTTTTGTCTGGGAAGCTCTTTATCTGTCCTTCAATTCTAAAGGATAGTTTTGCTGGATATATTCTTGGTTGTAGATCCTGGGTTTTCATCAGGTCAAATATTTTGTGCCAAGCCCTTCTGTCCTGCACAATTTCTTTTGAGAAATCAATTGCCAGTCTTATAGGTGCTCTCTTGTAGGTAACTAACTGCTTTTCTCTTGTTGCTTTTAAGATTCTCTCTTTGTATTTAAACGCTGGCATTTTAATTATGACGTGTCGTGGTGTGAGCCTCTTTGGGTTCCTCCTTTTTGGGACTCTCTGAAATTCCTGAGGTTGTATGTCTATTTCCTTGAACCTCTGATATAGAGAATGGGGAGGTAAGGATGGTCAATACAAATGGCAAGAAAAAGAAGCCAAGACTATAATAATAATTTAAGGAACCTATGGGACACAATTAAATGTAAAAATATCCATGTCATACGGGTAAATGAAGGAAAACAAAGAGCTATTTGAAGAAATAATGATGGGAAATTTCCCTAACCTGGTGAAGGAAATAGACATACAACCTCAGGAATTTCAAGAAGTTTCCCATCATTATTTCTTCAAATAGCTTTTTGTTTTCTTTCAGTTACCCGTACGACATGGATATTTTTACATTTAATTGTGTCCCATAGGTTCCTTAAATTATTATTATAGTCTTGGCTTCTTTTTCTTGCCGTTTGTATTGAGCATCCTTGCCTCCCCATTCTCTATATCAGAGGTTCAAGCCTCTTCTTTATTCACTGTTTATTACCTCTAATATCCTCTTCATCTAGAATAATATATTCTTCATTTCTGACTGGTTCCCTTTTATAATATCCATTTCCATTTTTACATCTTTTATCTCTGTTAAAGTTCTCACTGAATCCATCTACAGTTCACATAAGTTCATTGAGCTTCTTTATAACCAGTATTTTTAACTCTGCATCTGTTAGATTGCTCAACTTCATTATTCCTGCATCTCTGTTCTGTTCTCCTATGTGGTTTCTGCTTCTTTGTCTTCCCATTTGGCTGCCTTTCTGTGTCTATTTCTATGTACTAAGCAAAGCTCCTATGTCCCCCGGTCTTATTAGCACAGCTTTGTGTAGTAGGTGTCTGGTGGCACAGTCCTCAGAGGGGTTCAGCTACGGGTCAAGTTTAGCACCAGGCTATTCCCCTCCAGAGCCACCTGTTAAGATTTAGCAAGCAATCCACAGATACTGTGCTTATAGTTGCCTCAATAAACCACACCAGAAACCAAGGACAGCTGCCACCATTGAAAGTCTAGATGCTGCTCAATGAGGAGCACCAGACTCTTAGAGGACACAACTGGATGTGGCTTGGGTGGGGCCATGAGTTGGGAGAGGCAGAGTTTCAGGGAATCCTCTGGGTGGAGCAACCTCTGTTATCCAGTTCAATGATGTCTCTGCTATGGTGTCCCTGTATCTGCACAGGAGGGAAGGCTCAAAGTGGAATAATGGATACCTCTAGCACTTCTGCCTGGGAGAGAGCCTCACCCTGACTCTGTGTCCCCCTGTAAGTTCTTAATGCCCCCTGTACAGCCAAACTTGCTCTGGTCTCTCGCTGACACAGCCCCTTTAAAAAGTGTCTGCAGCTGCTGGCTGGCACAGCTTCTGTCCCATTCAGCCGCTGGGGACCAGGCAGCCTCGTATCTTCGCCCCATCCTAACTTTTATTTTTGCAGGCTGATTAATTATTGCTCTCCCTAGTTGTAATGCTTCTGTTCACCTAGATCCCAGGCAACTTTACTTGCCGTTTATTCCATGTCTCCGTCACAACTTTGATTTGATAGGAAGAGGGATGAACAAAGCCTCTACTATCTATGCCATTTTTTCCTGTCTCCTAGGGTTATGTCTTGATGTATTGTTCCTTTTATCATTATGTAATGCCCTTCTTTGTCTCTCATTATAACCTTTGTTTTAAAGTCTATTTTGTCTAAGTATTGCTACCTCAGCTTTTTATTTTCATTTCCATGTGCCTGAAATATCTTTTACCATCCTTTTACTTTCAGTCTTTGAGTGTCAGTTGATCTGAAGTGGATCTCTCGTACACAGCATATGAATGAGTCTTGTTTTCTTATCCATTCCGCAATCATATGTATTTTGATTGGAGCATTTAATCCATTTACATTTAAAGTGAGTATTGATAGATACATAGTTATTGCCATTTTATTATTATTATTAATATTATTTATTATTATTATCATTAATTTTTTTCTCTTCTTGTTTACAGAAGTCTTTTTAACATTTCTTGTAATAATAGCTTGTTGGTGATGAATTCCTTAAGCATTTCTCTGTCTGGGAAGCTCTTTATCTCACCTTCCATTTTAATTGAAAGCTTTGCTGGATAGAATATTCATAGTTGTAGATTCTTGTTTTTATAACTTTGAATATTTCTTGCCAGTTCCATCTGGTTTGCAAAATTTCTGTTGAAAAATCAGCAGACATTCTTAAGGGGGTACCCTTGTAAGAAACTAACTTCCATTCTCCTGCTGCTTTTAGGATTCTTTGTCTTTGAACTTTGGCATTTTAATTATGATGTGTCTTGGTGTGGGTCTGTTTAAATTCCTGTTGTTTGGGACTCTTTGTGCTTCCTGGACTTGTATGTCTAATTCCTTTGCCAGATTAGGGAAGTTTTCTGTCATTATTTCTTCAAATAGAATCTCAATTCCTTGCTCTCTCTTTTTTCCTTCTGGTATTCCTATGATGCGGATATTGTTAAATTTCGTCTTGTCCCAGAAGTCTCTCAAACTATCCTCATGTTTTAAAATATTTTTTCTTTTTTTTATATTTTATATTATTTTTTTACATTTTTAGCTAATTTTTTTAAGTTTATTGGTGTAACATTAGTTAATACAATTATATAATTCCAGTCTAGAGACTCATGTCCATGAGTCTCTGTTTGTATATCCTGTTCATTTATTGGTTTTAGTTTATATCCCACATGTAAGCGATATCATGTGACTTTCATCTTTTTCTGCCTGGCTTATTTCCCGTAGCATGATTATCTCAAGGTACATCCATGTTGTCAAAAATTTCAATATTTCATCTTTTCTTATGGCTGAGTAATATTCTATTGTATGTATGTACCACAGCTTATTTAGCCAATCATCTGTCATAGGACACTTTAGTTGCTTCCATGTCCTGGCCACCATGAATAATGCCGCTATGAACATCGGTGTACAAATATCTTTTCGGATATGGGATTTCAAGTCTTTGAGGAAAATACTCAGTAAAGAGATTGCTGGATCATATGGTAGATCAATTCTTAGATTTTTGAGGAACCTCTATATTGTTTTCCATAGTGGCTGTACTAATTTGCAGTCCTACCAGCAGTATATGAGGGTTTCTTTTTCTGCGTATTTTCTCCAATATTTGTTATTACTTTTCCTGTTGATTATACCTATTCTAACGGATGTGAGATGGTATCTCACTGTTTTGATCTGCATTTCCCTAATAGCTAGTGATGTTGAGCATCGTTTCAAATATTTGTTGGCCATTTGCATGTCCTCTAGGGAGAAGTATCTGTTCAGGTCCTCTGCCTATTTTTTGATTGGATCATTTGTTATTTTTGTTGTTATTGAGTTGTATGACTTCTTTGTATATTTTGGATATTAGGCCTTTATTGGAGGTATGGCTTGCAAATATATTTTCCCATTCGGATGGTTGTCTCTTTACCTTGTTGACAGTTTCTTTTGCTGAGCAGAAGTTTTCTAGTTTGATGTAGTCCCATTCATTTACTTTAGCATTTATTTCCTTTGCTTTTGAAGTCAAATTCATAAAATCCTCTTAAGTCCAGGGTCCTTGTGTTTAGTTCCTATGTTTTCTTTTATCCATTTTATTGTTTCAGGTCTTTTATTCAGGTCCTTAATCATTTTGAGTTAATTTCGGTGTGTGGTGATAGACAACAGTCTAGTTTCATTCTTTTGCAGATGCCCTTCCACTTTTCCTAGCACCATTTATTGAAGAGACTTTCCTTTCTCCAATGTCTGTTTTTGGCTTTTTTGTCGAAAATTATTTGCTCATATAAATATGGGTTTCCTTCTGGACTCTCAATTCTGTTCCACTGGTCTATGTGTCTGTTTTGCTGCCAATACCATGCCGTTTTTATTACTGTAGTATAAGCTGAAGTTGGGCAGAGTGATGCCTCCAGCCTCGTTATTTTTCCCAAGATGGCTTTTGCAATTCAGGGTCTTTTGTGCTTCCATACACATCTGATGATTTTTTTGTTCTATTTCTTTAAAAATTGCCAATGGGATTTTGATGGAGATTGCATTAAATCTGTATACCGTTTTAGGTAATATGGTCATTTTAACTATGTTGATTCTTCCAATTCAAGAACATGAAATACCTTCCCATTTCTTTGTATTTTCTTCAATTTCTTTTGATAGGGTCTTGTAGTTTTCATTATACAGGTCCTTCACATGTTTCCTTAAATTTACACCAAGGTATTTTATTCTTTTTGGTGCAATTGCCAAAGGAATTATTTTTTCACTTCTTTTTCTGACATTTTATTTTTAGAGTATAAAATGCTATGGATTTTTGAATGTTGATTTAGTATCCAGAAACTTTACTGTATTTGCTTGTTTCTAGTAGTGTTCTTGTGGCGTCTTTAGGGTTTTCTACATAGAGAATCATGTCATAAGCAAATAGTGACAGTTCGAATTCTTCGTTTTCCACTTGGAATCCTTTTATATCTTTCTCTTGTCTGATTTACTTCGCTATGACCTCCAATGTCATATTAAATAAGGGTGGTGATAGTGGACAGCCTTGCCTTGTTTCTGATCTTAGAGGGAAGGTTTTTAGTTTTTCACCATTAAGTATAATGTTGGCTGAGGGTATGTCATAGATGGCCTTTATTATGTTAAGATACTTTCCTTCTATACTGATCTTTAAAGTGTTTTTATCACAAATAGATGCTCTATCTTGTCAAAGATTTTTTCTGCTTTTATTGATATGATCATATGATTCTATTTTTTAATTGGTTTATGTTGTGTATCACATTAATCGATTTGCATGTGATGAACCATCCCTGTGCTTCTGGGATGAAGCCCACTTAATCATGGTATATAATCTTTTTAATATGTTTCTGTATTCAGTTTGCTAATATCTTATTTAGGATTTTTGCATCTGTGTTAATGAGAGATATTGGTCTGTAGTTTTCTTTTTGTGTGTTATCTTTACCAGGTTTTGGTATCAGAGTAATATTAGCCTCATAAAATGAGTTGGGAAGTATGGCCTCCTCTTCGATTTTTTGGAAGAGTTTGAAGAGAATAGATATCAAATGTTCTTTGAATGTTTGGTAGAATCCACTAGTGAAGCCGTCTGGTTCTGGACTTTTACTTTTTGGTAGGTTTTTGATGATTGCTTCAATTTTCATACTGCTGATCTGTCCATTTAGATTTTCTAGTTCTTCTTGATTCTGTCTAGGAAGATTGTATTTTATTATGTACTGTTCGATTACTTCTAGGTTATCAAATTTGGTGTTATATATTTTTCATTGTATTCTTCCATTTCTCTGTATTTCTATGATGTCAGTCATAATTTCCCCTCTTTCATCCCTGATTTTCTTTATTTGTGTCTTTTCTCTGTTTTTCATTTTTTTATTTTTTTATTTTTTCGTGAGTCTAGACAGGGGTTTATCAATTTATTAACCTTCTCAAAGAACCAGCTCTTTGTTGCATTTATTTTTTCTATTGATTTTTTTGTTTTCCATTTCATTTATTTCTGCTCTAATTTTGATTATTGTTTCCTTCTGCTAACTTTAGACTTGTTTTTTTTTTCATTTGTTCTTCCTTTCTAGTTTTTTAAGATGAAGCTTTAGGTTTGTTAATTGAGCTCATTCTTGTTTTTGGAGATAAGCCTGTAAGATACGAACTGTCCTCTTATGACAGCTTTTGCCATGTCCCAAATGTTTTGATATGTTGTACTATCATTATCATTCATTTCTATGTATCTCTTGATCATTCTTTTTATTTCTTCTCTGACCCAGTTATTCTTCAGTAGCATGTTGTTTAATCTCCATGTATTTGTGGTTCTTCCCACTTTCCTTTTCCACTTGATATCCAGCTTCAAAGCATTGTGATCAGAGTATATGGTTGGTATAATATCGATCCTCTTATATTTGTTGAAGCTATCTGTGTGTCCCAGTATGTGGTCAATCCTTGAGAATGTTCCATATAGAGAAGAATTTATAAGCAGCTGTTTGGGGATGAAAGGCTCTGTAAATGTCAATTATGTCCAGTTTAACATTCTTAAATGTGCCATTTAAGGATGTTATTTTGTTATTGATTTTCTGTTTGGATGATCTATCCATACCCGATAGTGGAGTATTTAGGTCCCCTACTACTATAGTGTTTTGGTTTGTTTCTCCCTTTTGTTCTGTTAGTAATTGCTTTACATATGTCAGGACTCCTTGATTGGGAGCATAGATATTAATAAGTATTATATCTTCTTGGTGCATGATTCCTTGCAATCTTATAAGTGTCCCTCAGTATCTTTCTTTACTTTTTTTTATTTTGAAATCTGTTTCATCTGATATTAGTATTGCTAGTCCCACTTTTCTCTTAATGCCATTTGCTTGAAATATCATTTTCCACCTTTTCACTTTGAGTCTATATTTGTCTTTGGAACTGAGATGTGTCTCCTGGGGGCAGTGTATGGTTGGGTTTTGTTTTTTGATCCGTTCTGCAACTCTGTGCCTTTTTATTTGTGAGTTCAGTCCATTTACATTAAGAGTGATTATTGAAATATGAGGTCTTCTTATAGCCATTTTATCTTTTGCTTTCTGGTAGCTCGGTGTTTCTTTCCATTGCTTCCTTGTTCTTTGGTTCCTTTTTTTTTTTTCCTGGTCCGATTTTGTGGGTTTTCTTTCTGGTCCTTCTTGTTTTATGTTATACACTTCAGTCTGAATCTTTGGCGTGTGGTTATCATTATGAATATATAGAAGATTATATATATATATTAGTCCATTTTCTTCTGTGTGTGCTTCATCCTCATTCCCCTTTGTGAATTTGGATCTTTAATCCTCCCCCTTTCATTCATTGTTATCTCAATTTGTTCTTGTGTATGCTGAACATTCATTGCTATCTTGGTATAGCAATTCTCTTATTATTATTTAAGCTATAATGCCCTATTTTCAGTAAGAGTTGCATTCCTCTGCTTCTCTTTGCCTGATAGTCACTTTACTCCTAATTGTGTTTTTATGTTAGGTTTTTTTTTTTTTCATTTTGTTTTAGGTGAACTGAACCCTTTCAGTATTTCCTGTAGTGCAGGCCTTGTTGTGGAGAATTCCCTTAATTTTTGTATGTCTTGAAAGGTCTTCATTTCTTCTTCATACGTAAAGGAGAGCTTAGCTGGATACATGATTCTAGGCTGGTAGTGCCTTTCACTTAATAGTTTAAATATTTGATTCCATTCTTTCTGACTTGTAAGGTTTGTGCTGAGAATTCCGAGGATAATCTAATAGGTTTTCCTTTACGAGTTACCCTTTTCTTCTCCCTGGCTACCCTGAGAATTCTGTCTTTGTCGTTGATTTTCAAATATTTTAATACAATGTGTCTCAGTGAAGGCCTTTTGGGTTAAGGCATTCTTGAGTGTTCTGTTGACTTCTTGAATTCCAAGCTCCAATTCATTCTTTAGATTTGGGAAATTCTTGTCCACTATTTGTCTGAAAATGCTTTCTAGACCTGCTCCTTTTCCTCGCCTACAATAATGCCCATTATTCTTGTTTCCTCTCCTGATGGTATTAGCTAGTTCTTGTATTTTTCTTTCACTATTTTTCATTCTTCGGTTTCTCTCTTCTTCCTTCTGATTTATTTCTAGATTCTGTCTTCAATATTACTGATCTTTTCCTCCATTTGGTCAACTCTATTTCCCAAGCTTGCTATTTCATTTTTCAACTTTTGGAGTGTGTTTTTTATCTCTAGAATATTTGTTCTGTTCTTTATGAGGGTTTCAATGTCCTTACTCTGCTCATCTAGTTGTTTTTTCAATTCCTGAAGTTGTTGATATGATTGTTTCGGAACTAACTGAGTTTTTTCAGAAGTACCATCTTGAGTTCTCTGTCATTTAAGTCGCCTATTTCTGTGTCTGTAAGCTTATTTTATGGAGATTTTCTCTTTCTTTCTGAGATGCCTTGTCAGCTTGGTTGTTCATAGTGTTTAATGGACTATTTCTCTTCCTGGGCATTAATGGAAATATATTCTGCTTTTTTTTCCAGAAAGATTTATTATATAAAAGTGTCTCTTTAGCCTGTTGCAAAGAAGGCAGTTTTCTTTTGGTTTCCAGTAAGTGGCATCTAAGCCTCTTGGATCCCTGTTTTATATAAAGCCTTAACAATGCGTTTTTATTTTCTTATAGATATTTAATCATGCTCGCTACCCTCAGTTTCAGTCCCTGTCAGTAAGTTTTGGTAGTGTTTGCTCAAATTCCCCTGGGGCTCCGTGGTGATCAGTCTCAGAGGGTATGGGGGGAGGGATTCTCTGGGTTGGGTGATGGGCTGTGGCTCAGCCTAGGTTTTGCAATCGTGGTCAATAAAAATCAACTGCTATTTTTCTGCCATCCGGCTTCTCTGCTTTCTGCCCTGATGACTGGGCCCTGCTGTGGAACTCAACACTCCCAGGCGGAGCTGTTCAGAGAAGTCACCACAGCTCTTCTCCTCTCCCTTCTTCCTACAGGTAGCTCCAGCGGCTGCAAGAGGCAGCTTCTTTATTTCTCCCAGTCCACCACCCCACACTCAGGGTTCTGACTTGCAGTAGCTATTATGTGCAGATTCCATGCAGAGACATGCTGGTGTGCAGTTTGGATGTTTTTTGTTGAGTTTTAGATGTTCAGCTATATGTTGTTTCAAGGGGAGAGATCTGGGGATGTCTCTTACTTCACCACGTTTCTGAAAAAAATTATGTTTTTTTTCTTTTTGATGCTCTGATTGGCTGGTTTCTGCTACCTTGTCTTCAAGTTTGCTGATTCAATCTTCTGCTTCGTCCAATCTACTGTTGAATTGTTCTAGTGTATTCTTCGTTTTGGTTAATATATGCTTCATTTCTGCCTGGTTCTTTTTTTATGGTTTCTATGTATTTTTTATGCTTACTATATCTCTTTGGAGGTCCTCATTGAGCTCATCCATTTCCCCCTAAGTTCACTGAGCATCTTTATAACCATTATGTTGAACTCTGTCTCTAGTAGGTTGCTTGCCTCTACTTCAATTAGCTTATTTTCTGGAGTTTTCTCCTTTTGTTTCATTTATGGCATGTTTATTTGTTTTCTCATTTTATTAGCCTCTCTGTGTGTGTTTCTATGTATTAAGATGATTTGTTTCATCTCTCAGCCTTGGCCAAATGGCCTTACGTAGAAGGAGTCCTATGCTGCACAGTGGCATACTCTCCCTGATCATCTGTGCCAGGGGCTCTGAATGTGATCTCTTTATGTGTTGTGTGTGATTTTCTGTTGTAGCTAAGACTTTATTGGTGTTATTGCATCAGTGGATGGGATTAATACTCAGGCTGACTAACTGTGGGAATTGGCTACACTCACAGGGTATGAGTTGCTATGTGAGGGCTGATCCCACTGAGTGAGATTTGCCCTAGCAAGCTTGTGTACTTGTTGAGACCATCCTTTGTGTGTACTGCTTATGGAGCTAGTCAAATGTTTCTCTATTGTAGTCTAGTGCCAACTTCAGTGTGTGTTGGTTTTGTAGCTTCTTGGTAGGAAACCCCCAGTATGCCAAGGTCAGCCATTGCCTTTGTTTGCACAGAGCTACCTGATAGGAACTACAAAGCGATCCACAGATGATTGCTTCCTATGCTGGATATATGGGTAAGTGGAAGAGACTACTCTGTAGGCCATAGTTCGGTTACCCCTATACTGAGCCTGTGGCAGTTTAGCAGGAAGACTAATGTTCCTTTAGGCCTGAGACTGCCTGTCAATTGCCTGTAAGACTCTGGAACTGGAAGAGCTTCTGGGTGATCTGTGTGTTGGGTGGTATAGAGAACTCAGGGGTCATCTGGATCTATTGAGCAGATTTCTCCCTGCCACTGCAGTTTACATGCCAGCACTGTTTCTGTGGCTCTATGTATGAGTTTCAGATTGTAGCAAGGCCAGCCACTGCCCACCTTGGGCAGGCAAACACCTGAGTTCTGTTCAAGAATTACTGAAGCTTGTGGGCATGAGTTTGTGGCCCACCACCAAAAGCTTCTCCCAGATGAATGGGCTTTGCGTGGGCAGCATGAACTGAGTGCTGTTGTTTGTTTTTGGATTCGTGACCCAAGGAAAGCACAGGATGGGACTGGGTTGCCTGGGAGCAGGCTTGTCACAGGTAATTTTTGGGTTAGGTGGAGTAATAGGCATGCGACTATCAGGCCTATACAGCATCAGATTTGCTTCTAGCTCTGGGACCATGGGCTCCCACAAAGTCCATTTTGCTGTAAGACTTACTGCCATCTGGGATGGGACCACAAACTCCTGTGATCTGCCCAAGTGATATTGTACATTGTGCTGGCAGCAATGATCTTCCTATCACTGTATTCTCTGTAATTTGCTCATTTTGTTAGCCAAAGTCCTTTGACTGCACAGAATTCGTAACCCCAGCTAGGGGCAGAGCAGAGGCAGGGCAGGGGCAGCTGTTTGTCAGCATGTTGTGGGCTTTTTGTCTGCCCGCACTGTTTTTCTCAAAAGGCGCTCACTTTGCTAGCCGATGTCTGTTGCCTGTACAGAATGCACAACCCCAGAGAAGGGCAGGGTCAGAGCAACCACCTGTCAATGGGCTGTGGGCACTTTGTGGTTTGGGTGAAGTGGGAACTCAGGGAGACAAGGGCCATCAGCCTCAGTTTTGCTGTAATTTTTGTGCCTGTGCATTTTTGCTGTAGTCACAAATCACAGTAAGACCAGCTGCCATCTGGGGTGGTCCTACGGACCCCTGAGATCTCCCCATATGATATTACAGCTCTTGCAAGCAGCTGAGGTCTGCCTGCAACTGATTTCCCTGCAATGCATGCACTGTGATAGCCAAAGTTTGTTGCCCGCATGGAATGCGAGACCCAGGGAAGGGGCAGGTGGGTAGCGGTTGTCTGTCAATGAGCTATCTAAGGCAATGTGTGGATTGGGTGAGGTGGGATCTCAGGGAGACAATGGCTATCAGGCCAGCACAGCCTCAGTCTTGCTGCAATTTCGGTGATTGCTCACTCATTCCCATAAAAGTCACAGATCACAGCAAGACCAGCTGCTGTCTGAGACTGGCCCACAGATCTCCAGGATCTACCTAACTTCATGCTGGCAGCAGTGATCTGCCTAAAACCCCCTGAAATTCTAGCTGCCTGCAGCAAATGTTTGGCCCTGGAAAGGGGCAGAGTGGTGCAGCCCGCCTCAAGAAGCCTCCCTGGGCAATCTGAAGGTTGAATAGTGTGGACTGATCTCCTCTGGTCTGTAGATTGCCCTGTAGGGGGGCCCCGACTAAGGCTCAATGGCAGCTGCCTGTCAAGCCCTCATTCAGGTGTGAGATAATGCAATTTTCCCCCGTATGAATTTTGTACAAGCCTCTGACCCCGCCACCAGTGCCCAGGTGTGTGTCTGTGGGTAATAAAGGGGCATCTGAGATTTCTTTTTCCATCTATCTCACCCACACAGCCAAAATCCCCTCTGATTTTTACAGTCACATTTTTTGGAAACTTCTCTTCCCTGGGCTGGGACCCTGGGCTGGGGAGCCCCTAAACGGGGCTAGGGCCCCTCTCTCCTTCAGTAAGGCCTCTGCAACCTCACTCTCCATCCTGGTGTTTCTCTGCCTGATTTGCAACTTTGCCCCCGCCCTTGCTGGCCTAAGTGTGGCTCCTTTATATTATCGACATATGTGTTATAATCAGCTGGACTTCAGGTGATTCTCTGCATTGATTATTTTATAATTTGATTGTAACTCTAATGTGGACCTGAGAGAAGGTAAACCCAGCTTTTACTTAGTCCACCATCTTTTCCCCAACTCCGTTTTTTCCTCTTCTTAACATTAGAGTTCCTTTCATTACTGACATAATAATCTGTAATTTTGGTGAAAATTTGGAATGTATTTCAAGTAGATTCCTAGGAAATGTTTTAAAGCTCTCAAAATTCAACAATAATAAAACAAACAATCTTATATAAAATGGGCAAAAATAACTCTATACCATGGAGTATTACTCAGCAATAAAAAGATGAGCAATTAATACATGCGACAACTTTGCTGGATCTACTTACATTGAGTTTAATTGTTCATCTTCATCTAATATTTTAAGATAAAAGATAGATGACTGACTTCACCCCCATTCTTCTAACCTTATATAAAAATATAATGCTATTATTTCTCCCTAAGCACTGCTTTAGTTACATCACACATTTTGATGTTTTGTTTTCATTTTCATTCGATTGAAAATATGTTCCAGTTTTCCTTGGGCCATTGAGTATTTAGGAGTATGGTGTTAAATTTCTAAATTTGCAGATATTTTCCAAATATATTTCTGTTATTTATTTCTAATTTGATTCCACTGTGGTATATGAAGATAGTCTGTGTTATTTTAATCCATTTAAATGTAGTCAGACTTGTTTTAAACCCCAGCAAATGGTCTACCTTTGTAGATGTCTTATGAACATTTGAAAAAAAATGTGTAATATATTGTTTTTTAGATGAAATGTTCTGTTTATAGATGAAATGTTCAATAAATGGCAATTAGGTCAAGCAAGTTGAAACTATCAGTCTTCTTTTTTAAATTCTTCAGTATATTACTTGTTTCTTCCATATTTCTTCTATATCATCTTTTTCTTTTATGTTTGTGCTGATACTATATCCACTTGTGACATCAATTATTGAGAAAGAAGTGTTGAAAAATTCAAATAGAATTGTAAATTTGTCTATTTCTCCTTTCAGTTATGTCGATTTCTATTTCATTTATTTTGAATTTTGGTATTAGGTGCATAGACATTTAAGATTATTATGTCTTCTTAATAAATCGACCCTTTTATCATTTTGAACTGTCCCTGTTTATGGTAATATTTCTTATCCTGAAGTCTACTTTTCCTAATAATTTATCCTATGATGCCTATAACGCTTAGTGTTTATATGGCATATAATTTCTGTTTACTTTTAATATATTTGGTATTTATATTTAAAATGCATCTCATATAAACATCACATAACAAGTCATGTTTTCTTATCCATGTTTACAAATTCTGTCTTTTAATGGAAATGCTTAGTTCATTTATATTAAATTGGTTGTTTTTATAATTTAGAGCCTCCCACGTGGTTATTCATTTTCTATTTGTTTTATGTTTGTTGTTCTTTTGTTTCTCCTTTCCTACATTTTGCAGTAATTATTCATTTTTATTATTCCATTGGATCTATAATACTGACTTTTTATCTCCTCCTTTCTCCTCTCTCCTTCTCCTTCTCCTCCTCCTTCTCTTTCTTCTTATTCTTCTTAAATGTTGTCCTAAGGTTTACAATATGGACGTTTAAGTTACCAAATTCTGCTCTGAATTCACATTATATAATTTTTACTTAAAATACAGGAAAACTGAACAATATAATTTCACTTACTCCTTCTTCTTTTACATACTTCTTGTAATTCATTTTACTTCTACATGTGTTATAAACCCCATAATACATGGTTTTACATTAGCTTTATACAACTGGTTATCTTTTTATAAAAAAGATAATGAACAGAGAAAATAATATTGAAAAAGTTGTTGGCAAACTCACATTTACAATTTCAAAAGCTTACAACAGAGCTAGAATAATCAGAACTGTGAGTGACAAGGAAGCAATGGAAAGACCAAGCTACCAGAAAGCAAAAGATAAAATGGCTATAAGAAGACCTCATATTTCAATAATCACCCTAAATGTAAATGGACTGAACTCACCAATAAAAAAGCACAAAGTTGCAGATCGGATCAAAAAACAAAACCTAACCACACGCTGCCTCTAGGAGACACATCTCGGTTCCAAAAACAAATATAAACTCAAAGTGAAAGGGTGGAAAATGATATTTCAAGCAAATAGCATTCAGAGAAAAGCGGGACTAGCGGTACTAATATAGGACAAAATAGACTTTAAAATAAAAAAGATAAAGAAAGATACTGAGGGATACTTCATAATGATAAAGGGACTCATGCACCAAGAAGACATAACAGTTATTAATATCTATGCTCCCAATCAGGGAGTCCTGAAATATGTAAAGCAATTACTAACAGAACTAAAGGGAAAAACAGACCAAAAAATTATCATAGTAGGGGACCTAAATATCCCACTATGAGATATGGACAGGTCATCTAAACAGAAAATCAATAAGGAAATAACATCCTTAAATGGGTCATTTAAGAATGTTAAATTGGACATAATAGACACAGAGCCTTTCATTCCAAAACAGCTGCTTATACATTCTTCTCTAGTGCACATAGAAATTCTCAAGATTTGATCACATACTGGGACACAAAGATACCTTCAACAAATGTAAGAGGATTAAAATCATACCAATCCTATACTCTGATTATAATGCTTTAAAGCTGGATATCCAGTGTAAAAAGAAAGCGAGAAGAACCACAAATATATGGAAATTAAACAACAGAAGAAATAAAAAGAGAGATCAAGAGATACATAGAAACAAATGATAATGATAGTACAACCTATCAAATATTTGGGATATCACAAAAGCAGTCATATCATTACAGGTCTATCTCCAAAAACAAGAATAAGCCCAATTAAACAACCTAATGCTTCATCTTAAAAAACTAGAAAAAGAGGAACAAACAAAGGCTAAAATCAACAGAAGGAAAGAAATAATCAAAATTAGAGCAGAAATCAATGAAATTGAAAACAAACAAAAAAAACAGTAAAAAATAAATGCAACAAAGAGCTGGTTCTTTGAAAAGGTTAATAAAATAGACAAAAACCTGGCTAGACTCACTAAAGAAAAATTGGAAAGGACACAAATAAAATCAAGGATGAAAGAGGAGAAATTATGACACACCATAGAAATACAAAGGATCATGTGAAAATAATATGAAAAAGTATATAACACCAAATTTAATAACCTAGAAGAAATGGGCAGTACTTAGAAAGATGCAACCTTTGTAGATTAAATCAAGAACTGGAAAATCTAAATGGACAGATCAGCGTATGAATATTGAAGCAATCATCAAAAACCTACCAAAAAGTAAAAGTCCAAGAGCAGATGGCTTCACTAGTGAATTCTATCAAACATTCAAAAAAGATTTGATACCTATTCTCTTCAAACTCTTCCAAAAAATCGAAGAGGAGGCCATACTTCCCAACTCATTTTATGAGGCCATTTTATTACCCTGATACCAAAACCTGGTAAAGATAACACACAAAAAGAAAACTACAGACCAATATCTCTCATGAACACATTAATATTCATACACTGGGTTTTGTGGGTTTTCCCTTTTGTCCTTGTTTTATGTTATATACTTCGGTTCTGAATCTTTGGTGGGCAGTTACCATTCCGAATACGTAAAGGATAGTTATATATACCATTGTCTCTTTTCTTCTGTGTGTGCCTTATCTCCATTCCCCTTTCTAAATTTGGATCTTTGAATCCTCCCCTTTTCAGTCATCGTTGTCTCAATTTGTCCTTATGTATGCTGAACATTTGTTACTATCTTGCAATAGCAAATCTCTTATTATTATTTAAGCTTATAATGCCCTGTTCTTAGCAAGAGTTGCACTCCTCTGCTTTTATCAGCCTGCTAGTCACTTTAAGCTTAATTATGTATTTTATTTTTGTCATTTTGTTATAGATGAGCGGAACCCTTTCAGTATTTCCTGTAGTGCAGGCCTCGTAGTGGAGAATTCCTTCATTTTTTGTATGTCTGGAAAGGTTTTTATTTCTCTTTCATATCTAAAGGAGAGCTTAGCTGAATTATTCTTGGCTGGTAGTTCCTTTTATTTAATAGTTTGAATATTTGATTCCTTTCCTTTCTGACTTGTAAGGTTTGTACTGAGAAGTCCGATGATAATCAATGGGTTTTTCTTTATAAGTTACTGTCTTCTTTTCCCTGGCTGCCCTGATAATTCTTTCTTTGTTGTTAATTTTTGATAATTTGAATACAATGTGTCTTGATGAAGGCCTTTTTGGGTTGATATAACTGGGTGTTCTGTTGACTTCTTGAATTCCAAGCTCCAGCTTTTTCCTTAGCTTTGGGAAATTTTCGTCAACTATTTGTCTGAAAATGCTTTCTAATTTCTGCTCCTTTTCCTCCCCTTTGAGAATTTTCACTATTCTTATGTTTCCTCTCCTAATGGTATCAGTAGTTCTTGTATTTCTCTTTTGTTTTTTTCATTCTTCGGTTTCTCTCATCTTGTTCCGATTTATTTCTAGATTTCTGTCTTTGATATCACTGATCCTTTCTTCACTTGGTCGACTCTATTTCCCAAATTTATTTTATTTTTCAACGCTTGCAGTGTGTTCTTTATCTCTAAAATGTCTATTCAGTTCTTTTTGAGGGTTTCAATCTCCTTGCTAAAAAACTCATTCTGCTCATCTTGTTGTTTTTTCGTTCCTAAAATTGTTGATATGATTCGTTCTGGATCTCACCAAGTTTTTTCAGAAGTACCATCCTGAATTCTCTGTCATTTAAATTGCATATTTCTCTCTCTGTAAACTTATTTTCTGGAGATTTTTGTCTTCCTTTATGAGATGCCTTGTCATCTTGGTTGTTCATGGTGTTTAATAGACTATTTCTCTGCCTGGGCGTTAATGGAAATATATTCTGCTTTTTTTTTTTTTTTTTTTTCCAGAAAGAAGTTTTGTTATATAATGGTCCCTAGCCTGTTGCAAAGAAGGTGTTTTTCTTTTGGTTTCCAGTAAGTGGTGTTCAAGCTTCCTAGATATCTGCTTTATATAAAGTCTTAATAATGTCTTTTCTTTTCTTATAGATATTTAATCAGGCTCCCTACCCTCAGTCTCAGTTCTTGTTAGTGTTAGCGACAGTTTCAGTAGTGTTTGCTCAGACTTCTTTTGGACTCCGCGGTGTTCCGTCTCGGAGGATACGGGGTGAGGGTTGGGATTTGGGGGTTGTGGCTCAGCCTTGGTTATGTAACCATGGCTGGTAAAAATCAACTGTTGTTTCCCTGCCACCCTGATTTTCTGTTGTCTCTATTTCTCTGCCTTCTGCCCTGATGACTGGGCACTGCCGCGGGCTGCATGCAGCTCACAGCTCTCTCAGGCAGGGCTGTTCAGGGAACTAGCTGCACCTTCTCCCTTCCTCCTCTTCCTATAGGGTGCTCTGGCTTTGTTTTTCCCAGTCCACCACCTGACACCCAGTGGTTCTGACCTATGGTAGATCTTATGCACAGATCCCACACTCAGAGGTACTGGTGTGCGTTTTAGGTGTTTTTTGTTGAGTTTTAGATGTTCAGCTTTTTGTTGTTTCAAGAGGAGAGATCTAGGAGCATCTCTCACACCACCATGTTTCTGACATCACTCCTTGGTAGGTTCTTAAGGGTTCTCTCTATATAGCATTATGTCATCTGCAAATAATGATAATTTTACTTCTTCCTTTTCAATTTGGATCACTTTTTTTTATTGCTATAGATAGAACTTTCAATACTATTTTGAATAAAAATGGTGAAAGTAGACCTCCTCATCTTAAGGAAAAACACTTTTAGCTTTTTTCTCTTTGAATATGATGTTAGCTGTAGATTTGTCATATATGGCCTTAATTATGTGGAATTATCTTCTCTCTATCTCCTTTGCTGAGAGTTTTTATCATTAACGAATGCTGGATCTTGTCAAATATTTTTCTACATCTATTGTTAAAATCATATAATTATGATGTTCCAATTTGTTTATGTGGTATATCACATTAATAGGTTCACGAATATTCAACAAACTTGCATCCCAGGAATAAATCCCACTTGATCATGGTGTATAATTTTTTCAATGAATTGATAAATTCAATTTGCTAATATTTTGTTGAGAATTTTTACATCTATGTTCATCAGGGATATTGGCCTATAGTTTTGTTTGTTTATTTGTTTGTTTGTTTGTTTGTTTGTTTTGTAATGTCTTTGTCTGTTTTTGGAATCAGAAAATTTGACCTCATAAAATGAGGTTGAGAATCTTCCATCCTCTTAAAATTTTTAAAATGATTTTAGAGGAATAAGTGTTAATTCACCTTTGAATATTTGGAAAAATTCACCTGTGAAAGCATTTGGCCTAGGACTTTTGTTTGTGTGATTTGTTTTGTTGTTGTTGTTTGTTTGTTTTTCTGATTTTGGGGGGGTGATTACTGAATAGATTTTGTTAGTTTTTGTTACTGTGTTCAGATTTTCTGGTTCTTCTTAATTCAGTCTTAGAAGCTTGTATGTTTCTAAGAATTTATCTGTTTCTTCAAGATTGTCCAATTTGTTGGTGTACGATTGCTCATACTATTTTCTTATAATCTTTTGTATTTCTGTAGCGTCTGTTGTCACTTGTCCCCTTTAATTTCTGATTTTATTTATTTGGGTCCTCTTTCTTTTTTCTTGATGAATTTGGTTAAAGGTTTATCAACTTTGTTTATCTTTTTAAAGAACTAGTTCTTGATTTCACTGATATGCTGTATTGGTTTTTTAGACTCTATTTCATTTATTTCCCCTCTGATCTTTATTATTTCCTTCCTTCTACTCACTTTGGGCTTTGTTTGCTGTTTTTTGTCTAGTTTCTTTAAATGTAAGGTTAGATTGTTTACTTGAGATTTTTCTTTTTTCTTGAGGTAGGCCTATATCGCTATGAGTTTCTCTCTGAGGACCCTTTATGCTGGATGCCATAGATTTTGAGTCACGTGTATTCATTTTCATTTGTCTCAAGGTATCTTTTAATATTTTCCTTGATCTCATTGTTAACTCATTTATTGTTTAGTAGCATATTATTTAGCCTCCATGTGTTTGTGTGTTTTTCAGTTTTTTTCTGGTAACTGATTTCTAGTTTCATACCACTGTGGTCGGAGAAGACACTTATTTGATTTCAGTTTTCTTAAATTTATTAAGATTTGTTTAGTGTCTTAACATGTGGTCTATCTTGAAAAATGTCTTATATGCACTTGAAAAAAAGTGATATTTTTCTGCATTGGGGTGAATTGCTCTAAAAATATTAATTTTTAGATGAACAGACCACTGTTCCCTTGTTGATTTTCTGTCTGATGTCAATGGTGTGTTAAATTCCCCTACTGTGACAGTATTATTGTCAACTTTCTCCTAGGTCAGTTAATATTTGCTTTATGTATTTAGGTGTTCTTATATGAGGTACCTAAATGTTTACAAGGGTTATATCGTCTTGTTGAATTGATTCCTTTATCATTATAACATTTCTTTCTTTATTTCTTATTATAGCCTTTGTTTTAGAGATTGTTTTATCTGATGTAAGTATTGCTACCCCAGCTTTTTCTTTTCATTTGTATAAAATATCTTTTTCCATTCTTTCACTTTCATTCCATGCGTATCTTTTGACCTGAAGTGGGTCTCTTGTAGACAGCATATGTACAGGTCTTATTTGTTTGTTTGTTTGTTTGTTTTGTTATCCATTCAGCTATCCTATGTCTTTTTATTGAAGCATTTAATTCATTTACATTTAAAATGATTATTGATAGTTACACTGTTATTAACATTTTATCTATATTTATACTTTTTTCTCCCCTTCTTTTTAACCCATTTCTCATCTACCCTAAGATAACTCATGGATTATAGTACTAACCTTACCCCCAAAGTTTGCCACTATATTCCTTTTATTATTATTTTCACATCATTCTAGTATATCGATAGTCTTTGGAAACAAATGACATCATTCTATTTATAGCATTCTATTTTTAGTAGTTGTATTTCCATTTACAAAATATAGTAATTCTCGATCACTGAAAATGTCAAATCCTAGAAAACATAGCATTCCTATGTATGATGTTAAATTAATGCTTGCAGCAAGCTGCGCTTTTTTTTTTTCTAAATGGGAAATGGGTTAAAGAAGTCTCTAACATTTCCTGGAATACTGGTTTGGTGAAAATAAATTCCTTCAGCTTTTTTTTTTTTTTGGTCTAAGAAGCTCTTTATCTCACCTTCAATTTTAATTGACAGTCTTGCTGGATAGAGTAGTGTTGGTGTAGTTCCTTGCTTTTTATCACTTTAAATGTTTCCCGCTAATCCCTTCTGGCCTGCAAAGTTTCTGTTGAGAAATTAGCTGACAGTCTTATGAGAGCTTTTTTGTAAGTAACTAGCTGCCATTCTCTGATCACTTTTAGAATTCTCTCATTGTTTTTAACCTTTGCCATTTTATTACGATGTGTCCTGTTGTGGGCCTGTTTGGATTCATCTTGTTTGGGACTCTCTTCACTTCTGGGGCTTTTATGTCCATTTTCTTCACCAGATTAGGGTTGTTTTCAGTCATTTCAGTTAACAGATTCTCAATCTTCTCATTCTGCTTTTTCCGGTACCTCTATAATGCAAATGTTGTTACATTTGATGTTACCCCAGAGATCCTTTAAAAATTATCATTTTTTAATCTTGTTTTTCTTTTTGCTGTTTTGACTGTTTTCTGCTACCTTGTCTTCCAAATCACTTATTGATCCTCTGTTTTATCTAATCTGTTGTTGATTCCTTCTTGTGTAGTCTTCATTTCAGTTACTGTAGTCTTCATTTCTGGCTGGTTCTCTTTTACGGTTTTTATGTTGTTTGTTGTTGTTGTTGTTATTTATGCTTATTATCTCTTTGTTGAAGTTCTCACTGAGATTAATTTATTCTTCTCCTAAATTCATTGAGTATCCTTATAAACAGTGTTTTGAACTCTGTATCTAGTAGGTTGATTGCCTCCATTTCATTTAGTTCTTTCCTGGAGTTTTCTCCTGTTCTTTTATTTGAGACATGTTTTTCCACTTTCTCATTTTGGCTGCCTCTCTGTATTTGTTTCTATGTATTATGTATATCTTCTATGTATTATGTAGATCTTCTACATGTCCCAAGCTTGGCAGGGTGGCCTTATGTGGTATGCCTTGTGTGAACCGGTGGTGCAATCACTCTGATCACCTGTACCAGGTGCTTTGGGATAGTCCCTTATGTGGATCGTGTGTGCCCTCTTGTTGTAGTTGAGACTTGATTGCTGTTGACACTATAGTGAGTGGGGTTGACACTCAGGCTGACTGGTTGTGAGTAGTGACCACACCTAGGGTGTATGAGCTACAGTGTGGGGGCTGACCCCACAGTGTGGGATTCACCCCAATGGGCTTTGGTGCCTGTTGAGACTATCTTTTGGGTGTGCTACTTGAGAAGCTAATTGAGTGGTGTTCTGTTGTGCTTTGAAGCTGGCCACCATGTGTGCTGGTTCTGGGGCCTTTTATGAGGGGTTCCTGTGCAGGTCAAGATCAGCAACTGCCTGTGAACAGCCTGGGGCTGGCTACCTGTTAGAAGCTACAAAGTGATCCACAGCTGGTCTCTGCCTGTGCTGGACCTGGAGGCATGTGGGAAAGGCCACACCGTGAACTGAGGCTAGCTGCCACAGTACCTGGCCTAGAACAACTTAGCTAAAGGTTCAGGTCACCCCAAGGCCTGAGGCTGCTAGCTGGCTGCCTGTAAGGCTCAGCCACTGAAAAAGCTTTATACAGTATGTAAGTTGGTAGAAGCCAGGTACAAGGGAGTCATCAGGGTGAAGTGAGTGGACCTCACCAGGCCAATGAAGATTTAGATTCGGTCATGTGTGGGAAGGGCTCAACACAGGCGAAATGGAGACTTCTTGTAGGCTGCACAAGGGTGGGGGGCTCAACACAGGGAAAATGGTGAGTTTTCCCTCCAGCCCTTGCCCTGAAGCCACATAATTCAGTCTTTTCTTATGTCTCTGGCTCCTCTTAAGTCACTGTTCCTCAGCCAGAGCCCAGGGTGAGTGCCTATGAGCAAGTCTGTGTCTGAGCCCTTTGAGAGAATGTCTATGTTTCCTGCAGCCTTCCATTTCACCCCAAATGGACAGAATCCTTGCAGACTTTCACTGCTAGATTTTCTTGGCACTGGAACGTTGGCTGGGGCGCCCAGTGTGGGGCTGGGTCCCCTCACTCTTTAGGGGGGACCTCTGCAACAGAAATATTCCTTTTAAATCTTGACTGCCACACAAGGTGTGGGTGCAGCCAGTTTTGTGTCTCCGCCACTTCTACCAGTCTCGATGTGACCTCTTCTTTATGTCTTTAGTTATAGGAGTTCTGTTCAACCAGTCTTTATATGTTTCTCCAGGCTGATTGTTCTATAATTTAGTTGTAATTTTAATGTGGTCTTGGGAGCAGGCAAGAACAGTGTTTTCCTACTCTGCCATTTAGTCTAGAACCTCTCTTAGGTAAAATATGGTCATCTGTGACTTTCAAAGATTTTATCAACTTTGTGTAGGTGGTAGAATTAATTGAACAAATGTTCTCATACTCTTCTTTTCTTAATCCTTTAATATTTACAAGATTTGTAGTATGTTCCCACTTTAATTGTATTTTCTTTTCTTTCTTGGTTAGTCTGACTAGAAGTTTATAAAATTTATTTATTTATTATCATGTTTTGGCTTCATTAACTTTATTTTTGTTTGTTTTCTCTGTCATTTATTTTTAGCTTTCACCTTGATTATTTATTTTCTTATATTCAATTTGGCTTTAATTTCCTCTTTCTTCTTATCTTCTTAAAATAGAAGTTTAGATTATTGAATCTGGACTTTTCTTGTTAAACAATATAAGCATTCAAAGCCATAAAATTCTAAAAACTACTTTAACTCTATTGTACAAATTTTTCATATCTTGTGTTTTCATTTTCATTCGATTCTAAAAATGTCCCAATTATCCCTGTGGTTTCTTTTTTGACCTATGAGATATTGAAAAGTGTGTTGTTTACTTTCCAAATACTTGTGGTTTTTCCATATGCATTTTTTTCATTTATTTCTAATTTAATTCCATTATGGCCATGGAAGGTACATTGTATGATTTTAATCTTTTTAAATTTATTAAGACTTTCTTTAAAGCCCAGAAAATGATCTACCTTGGTGAATGTTTCATGAACAGTTGAAAAGAATGTGTGTTCTGCTTTTTTTAGATGAAGTGTTCTGTAAGTAGCAATTAGATCAAATTGGCTGAAACAAGCCAAGTCTTCTATATATTTTTCTGACTTTTTGTCTACTTGTTACAACAATTATTGTGACGGAATTATTGAAATCTTCAACTATAATTGTAGATTTGGCTGTTCTACCATTAGATCTATCAGTTATTGTATTGTGGGTTTTGAAGCTCTGTTATTAGGTAGTGTACACATTAAGATTGTTATATCTTTTTGATAGATTGCCCCTTTATCATTGTGAAATATACCTCTTATGTCTGGTAATAAATCTCATAAGTCTTACATTAATATAGTCAGTATAGTGTTCTTATATTTAGTGTTTGCACGGTATAATATTTCCATCCTTTTACTTTTTATCTATCTTTTTCTTTATATTTGAACTGTGCTTCATATGGAAAACATATAGGTAAGTCTTGCTTTTTTCTGTCTGACAAACTCTATTTTAATTGGAGTATTCAGAGCTATCAGCCTAATACAGTTGGGTTTAATCTACCATTTAATTAGTTGTTCTATTTGATCCATCTCCTCTTTGTTCAATTTCTCCCTCTTATTTTGACTTATTTGCATTAATCGAGTATGTTTTATAATTCTATCATATCTCCAATATGGAGTTATTAACCATATTTATGTGTTTTACATTTTAGTAGTTGCTCAGGAGTTTATATTATGCATCTTTAACTTGTCAAATTATACCTTCATAAAACATTATACCACCTCACATATAATAAGATTACAACTGTGTAGTTTTATTTCCCTCTCCTGTCCTTTGTGCTACTGTTCTTTGCATTTCATTTCTACATGTTTTAAACTCCACTATAAGTCTTTAGAAGAAATTTTACAATGATAAAAAAGTTTCGTTATATTTATCACTTATTTACTATTTCTGACTTTTTTCATTCTTTTATATACATCCACATTTCCATTTGGTATCATTTTCCTTCTGCTTGAAGAATTTGCAACATTTCTTGTGGTGCAGGCACATTAGTCAAAATTCTTTTAGTTTTGCTTTGCCTGAAAAATTCTTTATTTAGCCTCATTTTCAGTTATATTTTCTCTGAATATAGAATTTGTTTACAGACTTTGGTGTTTAGCACTATAAAGATATTATTTCTTTGACTTCTGACTTGAATTGTTTTTTAACAAGAAGTCTGAATTTTTTTTCTGTATTCCTGTGTACATAATTTCTTTTTCCTGGCTATTTTAAGATGTTTCCCTCTCCATCTCTGGTCTTAGCCATGTGATCCGGATGTGTCTTGGTATGTGTTGTGTTGTCTGTGTTTCTCTTGTATTTCATTGAACTGCTTGTTATGTGGGTTCATAATTTTTATCAAAATTAAAAATGATATTACTATATTTATCCAAATATTTTTTACTGTGGTTTTCACTCTCTGTTCTTTATTTATGGGAATTTAATTGTCTTTATGTTGGGCTGTTTGACTTTTTTCCCAAAGATTACTGTTTGTTTTTGATCTTTCATTTGTCCTCTTTGGGGGGTAATTTCTATTGTTTTTTCTTCAATTTCAATGATCTTTTTTTCTAGAGTTTCTAATGTGGTATTAATCTTGTCTAGGGAATTTTCATTTCAGATAATGTATTTCTTTTGTGCCTAGAAGTTACATTGGTTCTTTTATATCTTCAATTTTTTTTCTCATTACATTCATGTTTTCTTTTAATGCTTGAACATATTTGTAATTTTTGTAATTGGTTCAACATCCTTATCTACTAATTCTGTTATCACTTTCATTTTTGTCTTTCTTTTGACTGATTTTTCCTCTGACTATAAGTGAGATTTTCTGCTTCTTCATATATTGAATTTTCTTTTTTTATTGAATGCTGGAGATTTAAAATTATATGTGTAGAGCATTGCATTTTTTTTCTTGTATACCTTTAAGGAGCATTGAATTTTGTTCAGTTATGTACTTGTGGACCCTATTAAGCTTGATCCTCTTGATCTATCTGTTTATGTTTGATAGATCATGTCTCATTAGTCTTCTAACTTTATAGTTAGAGTATCCCTATTTCTAACATATAGTCTTACTGGGGTCTCAGTTGAGGCCCAAGGTGTGTAGTTAAGTTTCTCAGTTTTAGCTGATCAGACACCAATGTCTCACAGCCAAGGGTAAACTTCAGAATTTCTATTTATTTGTTCTTTGCCAGCTTTATTGTGTCTTGCCCAGAGTATGCATAGCTTAATATTCTGCTAAAAACCAAGAGATGCTTATGCATATTTCTGGAGCTCTTATTTTACACAGCTTTCTCTTCTCTTATACTCTGCCCTACAATTTCTAACCACATTGCCGGCTCTAAATTTTAATTTTTGTCTCTTCAACTCAATTAGTCTCTGTCTTCTGCTTAGACTTTACCTCCCTATGCCATGTTTTATAATTTATTGCCCTTCGACTTCAAATTTCCCTTCATTGCTTGCTCTGAAGAAATTGAGCTGGGCCCTTAACAGCAGGCACAGTGTTGAACTTTGACAATAATGAACACCACAAACACATTGCAAGAAGCAGGGACTTTCATTCCTGGTTCAAATGTGCTCCGCTTGGCATATTTTCCAGCATAAATTAGTTTCACCAGCACAAAGTCCCTGCAACATGGGCAGCTTCCTCAGCATTCAGCTCCTGCAATGCATGGCAATCAATTCCACCCAGCAACAAGCAGTTTTCCTCAGCATCTTCGTTTGCGTAATGGAGTGCCTCCAGCAAGACACAGTCTTCAGAACAGCACATTGTAATGTCTCTGTCATACAGTGGATCAATGCTGTGCCCTCTCCGATGAAGTTTAAATTTCAGCCCTCATGCAGGGAGTGTTGCGCTCTTCCTTGAGTGCTTGTCAGGTTTTTAATATTCATGTTTATTAACTTTTTCTGGATGTATACAAGAAGTTTCTGAGTCAGAGTAGATTTATTATTATGCTTACTGCACAATCTACTGTCAAAATAACATTGGAGCATTATTCTCTCCACATTTGCAACTCTACAGAGTGATATGATAAAAACCAGATGGAAAGTCTATCCTACACAAATGTTAGGATCACTCTGTATGTAAGAGATGGAGAAATATGTAAGGGAGAAAGAGACTATTTTTCTCCCTCTCCTTCTGAAAGAGTCTCCTTGGAGACAGGATTGAAAAGTTCCTTACTTAAATCCTTTGGTATATAAATAAATTTCTCCAAAGGGAAGATAAAACCAGTAGCTTTTACAACCTAGAAATTTCTTCATGGCTTCAGGCTCCACCCTTTTTGAAATGTAAACAAGCAAGATGATAATGCTTTAGTTTAGGTTCCCAACCAAAAATGTAACTAGTAGGCTTCTTGGGGGATAAGAGGAGCTTTATTGTATGGAAGCAATTAACTCCACTGCTGGAGAAACAAATAGCTTCAAATCTAATCCTTACTGTATGTAAAAAGTAAAATGTTCCCACAGGAAATGAAAGCAAACATTCTACTCTTATATCATATACATTTTCATGGTTCAAGAGACAGAAGTTTTTATAAGAACAGTAAAAATTTCAAAGAACTTTGTTTTCCCGTACTACGCAATCTTAGCCATGGAAATAGTGGCTATTCCTTATATCTCCTGTCCCTATATTCTTTAAAATTATCTTTGCTAATTGTTATCCAAAACCTCATAGCTCCAATTCTTTGTTGTAGTTGATAAATTTTTATATTAAACTCCTTATTTAAATTACTGTGTGGTTTTTATCTTCTAATTGAACCCTGATTGCTATAGAACTAGAATTTACCCTATCTTTTATGTATGTCTTACTAAGGCATCTAAAGTAATTATTACTTTCTGTTCAACATATCTAATTTGCACAATTTTATCAACATAGTTGATAAGTGTGATGTCTTATGAAATGTCATGACAAGTAAGATTTCTGTGGTCTGCATTATCATAGAGAGCAACAGAATTATCATAACCTTAAAGCAAGACTGTGAAATATATACTATTGGTCCTGCCAGGTAAAAGCAACTACTTCTGGTTGTCCTTAAAATTGGTATAGAAAAAAGTCATTATCCAGGTCAATAGCTACATACTAAGTGACAGGTATTGTATTCATTTACTCCAGTAAAGATACTATATCTGGAGTAGCAACTGCAATTGGTATCACAAGCTGATTAAATTTACAATAGCAGATAGTCATTCTCTAATATACATCTGACTTCTTCATGGGCCAAATTAGAGAGATTAAATAGGGATGAGATGGGTATTACCAGCCCTGCTCTTTTCAAGTCTTTTATGGTGCCATGAATTGCTACAATTTCCATAGTAATGTGATATTGTCTCTCATTTATTATCTTAGTGGGGAGAGAAATACTTTCTACCACTGTGGGGACTCATCAGTTGCTAAGTATGTCTATTCTTATTTTACAGTCAAGAACTGAGAAAAAGACCACTTGAACCAACCAACCTACTTTGGGTAAGACCTGAGCTAACACTACATCTATCATCTGACTTGAGTCAACACAGTGGAGCATCACAGACTCTCAACCAGTTTCCAAACCAATATCAATTCACAGATTCAGAATCCCTTGATTGAAAAGGGGACCAAATATCCTGCATCATTAATGCAAATACACACTATAAATCTTTCAATAACCTTCCAGCATAAGACTTGTGTCTTATACTAGAGTGACTGCACTGATGATTAGAAAATGCCCAGATCTTCCAAAGATTACTTGGCATTGGCTCTGAACTGATGCTGATATATTGAGACTCAAAATATTACTTTGACCATCAGTCAAAGCGAAGGTTTATATAGAGGTCAAATAGACAAAATGACATGTTCTATGGATGTCATTCAGCCTTTTACCCCAGCTACTTCAGAGTTTGTTCAAAGATTTCATGAACAAAGTGGCCATACTGGCAAGGATGGAGACTGTACATGAGCTCAACAATATAGACTTCCCCTTACCAAGGCTGACCTAGCTAACACTATTTTTGAGCATTTAATCTACTGAGAGCAGACATCACTAATAGGCCTTAAATATGGCATTATTCTTTGTAAAAACAAGCCTGGTAAGAGGTTTATTGTACTGAACCTCTTTCATCATGAAAAGGTTTTTGCTGGAATAGACACATATTCTGGAAATGAATTTATTTTCTTTATTTACAATATTTCATTCTGCCAGCACTACAACCTGTGGACACTCAGAATGCCTTAACCACCACTGTGGCATTTCCCATAGCATTGCATCTGATCAAGAAACTCATTTCACAGTAAAGGAAGTAGAGCAAAGGACACATGTCTGTGTAATTAACTAGTCTTACCATATAGTTCATCATCCAGAAATAGCTTATGAATTGAAAGATGCATGGTATACTAATGACTTGGTTACATCACCAGTTGATAGATATCTTGAAATGATGGGGTTCTGTTTTAAAGCAAGCAGTATATGTTTTGAAGCACACAATTATATAGCCTGAGCTCATTGGTCCAGGAGTTAAGGGGTGGAAGTGGGCATATCTTCTTTCACTCTTATTACACCTAATAGTTCACTTGTAAATAGGTCAAGTTGATTGAAACTGGAACAGCTATTTTTTATGCTTATTTTTTATCTATTCAATTAATTGTTAAGAGAAAAGTATTGAAACCTCCAATCTGAATTGTAGATTTGTCTATTTCTCTTTTTATTTAACTTAGATCTATTCATTTGTTCAACTGAGCAAATTAATACATTTTTAATTTCAAATATTTAAAATTTCAGTTTTATAAATACTATTTCTTATTACATCTGTCATTTCTTGACTGAGATTCAACATTTATTTGTTCATTATGGTTTTAGTGGGAGTGGGGGGTGGTGATGACAGTGTAGTTCACAGAGATAAGTCTATCCTGCAGGGAACTTTGAACCCATTATACTAGCCGCCTTTAAGTCTCTAACTACTAATTTAAGTCATCTTAAGATTGATTTATATAGACTGCTTTTCTCTTGACTATAGGTTACATTTTTCTGTTTGTTCTCATCTCGTGCATTCAGTAAATGTACACTGGACATTGTGCAAGATACATTATAGAAATTCTGAATTTATTAATCTTGGTGCATTTGCTGTCTTTGAGTAGGTGCAATATCAGGAAGCTTCCTTAGAGAATGTATGAACTTGCCAAACTCATTTAATATGTGCTCTTACAAATATATGCAAGAATAGAAGTCACCAGCTAAATTAGGCCATTTTCTTCTCTAAGATTCCACAGTACTCTGTGTGTTGTGCTAATCATACTGTATTGAAATAGGTTGCAAGTAGATTAACTGATCAAAAGCAAGGCTTGGGTCTTACTTCTCTCTACATCTCTAGTGCTTAACTCATCACCTAATACTCAGAGTGGACATGTCATATTTGTTGATGTTAACAACTGAATCATTAAAGAAGTCAGAAATCATAAAATACTAATACAAAATTCATAAAATACTAGGATGTAGGTCATTTTTATTAAATTAATTGGGGTGACATTGGTTAATAAAATATTATAGGTTTCATGTATATAATTCAAGTATACGTCACATGTATATTGCATTGTGTGTTCACCACTCAAAGTTAAATTTTCTTCCATGGGTCATTTAATTCAGAAGTAAACATTTTAATATAAGATCAGAATTCTGGGAAAACATGGCAGAATGAGAGACGTCCTCAGATCTCTTCCCTTGAAACAACAATAAGCTGAACATCTAAAACTCAAAAAAAACCCACCAAACTGCACACCAGCACGTATGAGCATAGGATCTGTGCATAAGAGCTACCACAGGTCAGAACCCTGGGTATTGGGCGGTGGACTGGGACAAATAAAAAAGCTGCCTCTCGCAGCCGCGGGAGGAGGGGAAGGGATGAAAGTGTGGAGACTTCCTTGACCAGCCCTGCCAGGAAGTGCCAGGACTTAGCAGCTGGCAACAGGGCACAGTCATCAGAGCAGAAAGCAGAGAAGTGGGACTGCACAGCAGAGAAACAACAGTTAATTTTCACCGGCCTTGGTTCCAAACTGAGGCTGAGCTGCAGCCCCCAACTCCCAACCCAGAAGGCCCCTCCCCGCATACTCTCCGAGATAGAACACCATGGAGCCCCAGGGGAATCTGAGCTAATGCTGCAGAGATTGAGGCTACCTCTCGCAGCCTCTGGAGCTCCCTGCAGGAAGAGGGGGAGGAGAGAAGGAGCAGCAAGTTTGTGCTGCAAGTTCCCTGAACATCCAAGCCTGGGAGGGTTGTGGGCTCCCCGTGACTGATGGGCTGTAGGGCCCAGTCATCAGGGCAGAGAGCAGAGAAGCAGCTGGCAGAGAAACAACAGTTGATTCTTACCGACTGTGGTTGCAAAACTGAGGCTGAACTGCAGCCACGAACCTCCAGCCCACCCAGAGGACCCCTCCCCTAATATCCTCCAAGACAGATCACCACTGAGCCCCAGGGGAATCTGAACAAACACTAGTGAAACTGTTAGGGATCCAAGAGGCTTAGACGCCTCCTACTGAAAACCAAATAAAGAGTGCCATCTTTGCAGCAGGCTAAAGAGAGACCTTTATATAATAACTCTTCTTTCTGGAAAAAGAACAGAATACACATCCTTTAATGCCCAGCTGGAAAAATAGTCCATTAATCACTATAAACAACAAGGTGACAAGGCATCTCAGAAAGAAAGAGAAAAATCTCCAGAAAATGAGCTTACAGACATAGAAATATGCAACTTCAGTGACAGAGAATTCAGGACAGTACTTCTGAAAAAACGAAGTTCCAAAATGAGTCATATCAACAATTTCAGAAATCACAAAAACAACTAGATGAGAAGAGTAAGGAGATTGAAACCCTCAAAAAGAAACAACCAAATGAGTCAATCAAATAGAGGAAAGGATCAGTGATGTCGAAGACAGAAATCTAGAAATAAATCAGAAGGAAGAAGAGAGAAATCGAAGAATGAAAAAGAAAAAGAAAAAGAAATACAAGAACTACTGATACCAACAGGAGAGGAAACATAAGAATAATGGGAATTAACAGAAGGCTAAGAAAAGGAGCAAGGATTAGAAAGCATTTTCAAATAGTGGATGAGAATTTCCCAAATCTAAAGAGTGAGCTGGAGCTTGGAATTCAAGAAGTCAACAGAACATCCAATTATCTCAACCCAAAAAGGCCTTCACCAAAATACATTGTATTAAAGTTATCAAAAATCAGTTGCAAAGATAGAATTCTCAGGGTCGCCAGGGAGAAGAAAATGGTAACGTATAAAGGAAAATCCATTAGATTATTATCAGAATTCTCAGCGCAGACCTTACAAGCCAGAAAGGAATGGAATCAAATATTCAAACTATTAAGTGAAAGGAACTACCAGCCTAGAATAATGTATCCAGCTAAGCTCTCCTTTAGATATAAAGAAGAAATTAAGACCTTTCCAGATATATAAAAATTGAGGAAATTCTCTACTACGAGGCCTGCACTACAGGTAATTCTGAAGGAGGTCAGCGCACCTAAAACAAAATAACAACAACAAAAATATGTAATTAGGAGTAAAGTGACTATCAGGCAAACAGAAGCAGAGGAGTGCAACCTTTACTAAGAACAGGGCATTATAAGCTTGAATAATAAGAGAATTAATACAGCAAGATAGTAATGAACGTTCAGCATACATAAAAACAAATTGAGATAACAATGACTGAAGGATTCAAAGATCCAAATTCACAAAAGGGAAAGGAGATAAAGTACATGCAGAAGAAAACGGATGGCTGTATATATATAACTATCTTTCTCAAATTTGTAATGGTAACCATGCATCATAGATTCAGAACTGAAGTATATAACAAAATACAAGAAGAATCAGAGACAAAATCCACAAAAGTTAACCAAAATAAAGAAAACAGAAACACAAGGTCAAGGAAGCAATGGAAACACCAAGCTACCAGAAAGCAAAAGATAAAATGTCTATAAGAAGACTTCATATTCAATAATCACCCAAAATGTAAATGGATTGAACTCACAAATAAAAAGGCATAGAGTTGCAGAATGTATCAAAAACAAAACCCAACCATATGCTGCCTCCAGGAGACACATCTCAGCTCCAAAGACAAATATAGACTCAAAGTTAAAGGGTGGAAAACGATATTTCAAGCAAACAGCATTCAGAGAAAAGCAGGAGGAGTGGTACTAATATCAGACAAAATAGACTTCAAAATAAAAAAGATAAAGAAAGAAACTGAGGGACACGTAATAATGATAAAGGGAGTCATGCACCAAGAAGACATAACATTTATTAATATCTATGCTCCCAATCAGAGAGCCCCGAAATATGTAAAGCAATTACTAACAGAACTAAAGGGAGAAACAGACCAAAACACTATCGTAGTAGGAAACCTAAATACCCCACTGTCAGATATAGACAGATCATCCAAACAAAAACTCAATAAGAAAATAACATCCTTAAATGACACATTAGACCAACTGGATATAATTGACATTTACGGAGCCTTTCATCCCCAAACAGCGGCTTATACATTCTTCTCTAGTGTACATGGAATTTTCTCAAGAATCAACCACATACTGGGACACAGAAATAGTCTCAACAAATAGAAGAGGGTTGAAATCATACCAACTATATACTCTGATCATAATGCTTTGAAACTAGAGATCCACTGCAGAAAAAAATCAGGAAGAACAGTAAATAAATGGAGATTAACCAACATTTTACTGAAGAATAACTGGGTCAGGGAAGAAATAAAAAGAGAAATTAAGAGATACATAGAAACGAATGGTAACAATAGTACAACATATCAAAACTTTTGGGACATGGCAAAAGAGGTCATAAGAGGAAAGTTCATATCATTACAGGCCTATCTCCAAAAACAGGAACGAGCCCAAATAAACAACCTAACGCTTTATCTTAAAAGACTAGAAAAGGAAGAACAAATGAGGCCTAAAGTCAGCAGAAGGAAAGAAATAATCAAAATTAGAACAGAAATAAATGAAATTGAAAACAAAACAAAACAATAGAAAAAATGAATGCAACAAAGAGCTGGTTCTTTGAGAAGATTAATAAAATTGACAAACCTCTGGCTAGACTCACTAAAGAAAAAAGAAAAAGGACACAAATAAACAAAATCAGGGATGAAAGAGGGGAAATTACAACTGACACTGCAGAAATACAAAGAATCGTGCAAGAATACTATGAAAAATATATAATAACAAATTTAATAACCTAGAAGAAATGGACCAGTACTTAGAAAAAATACCTTCCTAGACTGAATCAAGAAGATCTGGAAAATCTAAATAGACTGATCAGCAGTATGAAAATTGAAACAATCATAAAAAACCTACCAAAAAGTAAAAGTCAGGAAGCAAATGGCTTCACCAGTGAATTCTACCAAACATTCAAAGAACATTTAATACCTATTCTCCTCATACTCTTCCAAAAAATCGAAGAGGAGACAATACTTCCCAACTCATTTCATGAGGCCAATATTACTCTGATACTGAAACCTGGTAAAGATAACACACAAAAAGAAAACTACAGACCAATATCTTTTATGAACACACATGCAAAAATCCTAAATAAGTTACTAGTGAATTGAATACAGCAACATATAAAAAGATTATACACCACAATCAGGTGGGCCTCATCTCAGGGACACAGGGATTATTCAGTATACACAAATCAATTAACGTGGTACACCATGTAAACAAATTAAAAAATAAGAATCATATAATCGCATCAATAGATGCAGAAAAAGCCTTTGACAAGATACAGCATCCATTTATGATAAAAATACTCAACAAAATCAGTATAGAAGGAAAGTACCTTAACATTATAAAGGCCATCTATGACAAACCCTCAGCCAACATTATACTTAATGGTGGAAAACTAAAACCCTTCTCTCTAAGATCAGGAACAAGGCAAGGCTGTCCACTATTGCCACTCTTATTCAATATAACATTGCAGGTCCTAGCGAGTGAAAGCAGGCAAGAGAAAGATATAAAAGGCATCCAAATAGGAAACGAAGAAGTCAAAGTGTCACTATTTGAGGATGACATGATTCTCTATGTAGAAAACCCTAAAGACTCCATAAGAACACTACTAAAAACAATAAGCAAATACAGTAAAGCTTCTGGATACAATATTAAAGTTCAAAATCCACAGCATTCTTATATTCTAATAATGAAGTGTCAGAAAAAGAAGTGAAAAAATAATTCCTTTTGCAATTGCAAAAAAAAAGCACCTATATAATAAAAACTATAAGACCCTATTAAAAAAAAATAGAAGAAGATACAAAGAAATGGAAAGAAATTCCATGTTATTGTGATTGGAAGATTCAACATAGTTAAAATGATCATATTATCTAAAGCATTATACAGATTTAATGCAATCTCCATGAAAATCCCATCGGCATTTTTTAGAGAAATAAAACAAAAAATCATCAGATTTGTATGGAAGCACAAAAGACCCCAAATTGCCAAAGCCATCCTGAATAAAAAGGACGAGGCTAGAGGTATCACTCTGCCCAACTTCAGATTATACTACAAAGCAACAGTAATCAAAATGGCATGGTACTTGCAGCAAAACAGACACATGGACCAGTGGAACAAAATCGAGAGTCCAAAAGTAAATCCATATTTATATGGACAAATAATTTTCAACAAAACGGCCAAAAACATGCAGTGGAGAAAGGAAAGCCTCTTTAATAAATGGTGCTGGGAAAACTGGAAAGCCACCTGCAAAAGAATGAAATTAGACTGTTGTCTATCACCACACACCAAAATTAACTCAAAATGGATTAAGGACCTGAATATAAGACCTGATACAATAAAATGCATAGAAGAAAACATAGGAACTAAACTCAAGGACCTTGCACTTAAAGAGGATTTTATGAATTTGACCTCAAAGGCAAGAGAAGTAAAACCTAAAATAAATGAATGGGACTACATCAACCTAAAAAGCTTCTGCTCAACAAAAGAAACCATCAAGAAAATAAAGAGACAACCATCCGAATGGGAAAATATATTTGTAAGCAATGCCTCCAATAAGGGCCTAATATCCAAAATATACAAAGAACTCATACAACTCAATAACAACAAAAAAACAAATGACACAATCAAAAAATGGGCAGAGGACCTGAACAGACACTTCTTCCTAGAGGACATACAAATGGCCTTCAAACATATGAAAAGGTGGTCATCATTGCTAGCTATTAGGGAAATGCAAATCAAAACCACAATGAGATGCCATCTCACACCTGTTAGAATAACTATAATCAACAGGACAAGTAATAACAAATGTTGGGGAGGATGTAGAGAAATAGGAACCCTTATACACTGCTGGTGGGACTGCAAATTGGTATGGTCACTGTGAAGAATAGTATGGAGGTTCCTCAAAAAAACTACCATATGATCCAGCTATCCCTCTGCTGGGTATTTACCCCCAAAGACTTGAAAACCCATATCCAAAAAGATATTTGCATGCCGATGTTCATAGCTGCATTATTCACAGTGACCAGGACATGGAAGCAACTGAAATGTCCTTTGATTGATGATTGGCTAAAGAAGCTGTGGTATATATATACAATGGAATATCACTCAGCCATAAGAAGAGATGAAATACTGCCATTTGCAACAACATGAATGAACCTTGAAATAATCATACTAAGCGAAATAAGCCAGATAGAAAAAGTTGAAAATCACATGATAGCGCTTATATGTGGGATATAAACCTAAAAGCAACAAATGAACAGGACAAACAAACAGAGACTCATGGACATGGACAATGGACTAGTGGTTACCAGAGAGAGGGGAGGAGAGGAGAGGGGAGAGGGGGAAAAATTAAAAAGTAAAATGTTAAAAAAAATTTTTAAATGGCAAAAAAGAAAAAGAAAAAGAAAATAAAGACAATCTTGGTATCTATGCATGAAAAATCAATAAATAAATAGATGATAGATAGATGATAGATAGATAGATAGATAGATAGATAGATAGATAGATAGATAGATAGATAGATATAGATAGATAGATAGATAGATAGATAGATAGATAGATAGATAGATAGATAAATTCATGATCTTCAATACACTCTGTGTCCTAAGATAAGGAATGAAATAGAACATTTCAAAAAGTGGAGATTCAAGTCCTGCACCTAGAGAGGGAGGGTTCTTGACTGAGTGCAGGAAAGTATTCAAACCCATGCCAGAGTTAGAGTCAAAAGGAAAGTTTATTAGAGAAGACATGACACTTCATAGACAGAATGTGGTCTCTCAGAGACAAAGAATGAGAGAGCCAAAAAGGACAGAGAGACCGAGAGAAAAGACCAGGAGAAAAATGACAGACTGAAAGACAAACAGACAAACAGACAGACAAAGATCACGAGTGTTTAGGGAATTCAGTTTATATATCATTCTTAGTGTCTATGAATTACATTTTAAAGATTTTGTTTACCTATTTTCCTTTGATGGTGTGAGTATATAGTGGGAAAGATGTGAAAGACATGGGTATGTATCAAGAAAGCCTGCTGGCAATCTCCAGCCTTTATTCTATAGATAGGTTCCCTGTAGGGAATGAATGTTTGGGTTTATTTTGTGTAGGGTATACTTAAAGACTCTGTTTCCCCTTCTTGGTGTGGGTGAATGGTTTGTTAGTAATCTCAGCAGGAATCTTCCTTTGTTCTGTAGGTTTCCTTGTGGTCTGGCTGTTGGGCTAGTGGGGAATTCACTCATTCATGAGGTATGACGGGGAGAGGCAAGGAGGATGTTTAAATACTTAGGGAATGGGAAAAGGCAAGAGAACTCCCAAAAAAGAAAAACACATGTGCCTTCTGATATCCATCCACCACCCATTATCCTTCAACTCCTAACTGAGAACCACTCACACCTTCCATTTCCCCAAGTAAATGAAAAATAGCAGTGCCCATATAGGCAAAAATGGACATGGTCAAAGAGCACTTCTCTAAGAGAGTTTTTAAAAATTGTAGAAGCAAATGGTCTACTTCTGCTGGGATTTAATGGAAGAAATACTTATACCAGAGAAAATTCTTTAAAAATATGATGGAAAAAGCACATTCACACTTGTGCTCAAAATTCAGTGAATAGTATCAAAAAGTTCAAAAACCCTCTGAAACCTATCCAAGTACTCCTTAGGGAACTGTAAAACTCAGGTTGAGACACCTTTTCTAGAGAGAAATCAGGTTCTAGTTATCAGGGAGACACTGACATCAGTTATGATGTCACCCAAATATGACGGTCTGCCGCAAGGGACTGTACAAAGAAACCTCAGCCTTTATAGGGATCTATAGAACAGAAAGAAAATTACAGGTCACCTAGAAGATATAATAGTACTATTTCTGTGGTTCAGAACAGAGAAATAAAACTGGAAAGTAAGAGATAGAAACTAATCTGGGCATAATATAACAATGGGAGCCAGGAGTGTGTGAAAATAGATGTTTCCATATCTGTGTCTCTGTGTCTTCCAGCTCTTTCTCAGAGTAGAGACCAACTCTGGTGGGAAGATCCATAAAACAAAATATTCCAACAATCTTCCTCATTGAGGACATAAAATGATGTAGCATGATTATGCCTATTTCTATATAAATATCAGGAGAAATATGAAGTTTGCACTGTGTACTAAAAGCAGGAAATTTAATGGCATTTGAATTAGAAAACTAATTCAATGTCATTGCAGCTACTAAATATAAATTAGAAATCTAAAAAGCTTCCATAGGTTGAAAAGAGAAGAGTCTTTATTAAAAGTGCATCTGGATAAGAGTGCAGTTACAGAGAAAAGACACTAATATGTTCTCTCTCTACTTAGCTAGTCTCTAGAAAACAACAGAAATTTTTGCCTTGATTGCACAGAAGGAAGGAATACACATAAAAATGATTACTATTTAAGAAGCAAACATGGCTGGATAATGGAAGAAGTGACCCTTTACGCTGAAGCTGTTCATTTTTTAATAAACAAGAATTTCGGAAACCCATTATGAATTGACAATTGCAGGGCAAGTGATTTACCTCCTGTGAATAAAAGCTATCTTCTGGCTGTCTCTGCTGCTTACTTTCCTAAGACCCCTTCCATATATGTTCCAACTGCTTCTTTTCCACATCTCCTTACCAGACTAGGTCACGGATCTCACTGTCTGAGAAGAGCCAGGTAAACTGTGGGCCAGAAAAGGTTTCAAAACTACTTGTTTGCAGAGAAACAAGTAGTCTTAATTCAGCTTAAAATTATTCTTGTATCTGGTAACAAAATTCACCATAGCATAAATTTTGTTTTCTGCCTTGTTCCTAGACCATGAAAAAGAAAAGCATTTACTCTCTGACATATTCTAAACATTGTATTTGATAAACTTGTGTATTGTGCTATATTTGTGAGTAGACACACATTACACTAGGCTAAAATCTCCTAACAAAAAGATTCAATCTGTTAAGAAATGTTTTTGCCCACAGCTCTGTAGAGGGTATCCTTGAACTTGTTTTTCAGACTATAAACACCAGGGTTCAGCAAAGGAGTAATGTAAGTTATAGAGAGAGGTCTATTGAGTGTTCTAACTTAAGCTTGTGGTAGGCAATGGAGGCACAGCCGTAATGAACAATGACCACAGTGAGGTGGGAGGCATAGTTGGAAAAGGTCTTCTTCTGGTCATTGGCTGAGACAATCTTAAGGATGAAGGAGATCATAAGAATGTAGGATATGGAGATCAGGCTCAAAGACACAAAAATCATAAATGCACTTATATCATAATTGCTTGTCTCATTGATAGTGGTATCAATGCGTAAAAGTTTCATGACTGGGTAAATATCACAGAAGAAGTGGTCTGCCACTATGTCATAGAAGGGAAAATTGAATGTGGCTATTATCTGAAGGACTGCCATAACCAGACCAATGCCAAAGGACCCACATACTAACCTAGCATGTTTCCCTTTGCTCATGATAACTGTGTACCTTAGAGGGTTGCAGATTGTCACAAAGCAGTCGTAGCTCATTGCTGGGAGTAGAAAGCAATTATTAGTGGCCAAGATGACAGAAAAGAATATCTGTATTGCACAGCCTGCCAAAAAGTTTATAAAAAATGAGACTAGAAAGCATTCGTGGGACAATGACCAATGTGTATACTGTCTTTGAACTAACTAGCATGCTCAAGAAGGAGTACATGAGAGTGTGGAGATAATGGTCAATGCAGCTGGTGGTCACAATGGTTATGTTACCAGCTAGAGTTAAAATGTAGATAGTTGAGAAAACCACAAAGAGCATTGGTTGTCTGGTGTTTTCCAGAGATAGAGAATCCCAAGAAGATGAATTCTACTACTTCTGTGAAGTTCTTTTTCTGCATGCTGGTGCCTCAGTGTCTAAAAGCAATAAAAGGGGTCATCAAAGGGATAATTCCCATCAGAATTGGACTTTAGAATAAGAGACAAATAATAGCTGAACTGAGCCCAGTTCTCTCCTTTATGACCAGAGAGTTAATGTTTAACACCCTTGCGCATAAAAAGATAAAACTACTGTGCCTTTCTGGGGCTTATATATATGAATATTATCACTGTGGAGGAAACTATGTCCTGTGCATGGAGACTTCTGAGCAAATGTTCATCTCACACATATCATGCTTACGTTAGAAAGGGGAACAGAGGAGCAAGGAGAGAGTCGTGCTCTGTATCCCAATCAGTAATGATATCCACCACTTAAACCAAACTGAGTTAACAAAGGGCTTACTAGTAAGGTGCATGTCAAGAAAACCATAAAGATGAGAGTTTCAGGGAGAAATGACATAGCAGAATTAAGTAGTCAAAAAATACAAACTTTGAGAAGTGGTTACTGGATTTGGTGACAGGGTCATGAAGGACTTTTACATGGTGTTTCAGCTGAGTTCTGAATCTAAAAACCTCATTTCTGAGGCATAATATGGTCCAAACATGTCATCATATCCTCAAACAGAACAACTACCAAGACACTTCTGCTGTGATCACTCCACTGAAATTGTTCACTCAAGTCCTACCAAAGAGATCTTTTTTGTTGACTCTAATAGTCCTTTAAAAACTGAAGTCAGCAAAAGAGAACTGTGACTGAGGAAATTCGTTTAGTTTCTACCATAACAGAGAAGGGTTAGGACAATTCAAGGTGTGAACAAGGGAATGGAAGCGCCAGATTGAGAAAAGGAGAAGGAGTCTGCTAGGTACTTGGAGCCAAATGGCTTATTAATTTTTAAAAATCTGGTGAGCACAGAATTTTATATAATGATGAGAAACAGAATACACTAGTCTCATCTATCAAAAAGAAAAATACACACCTGTGTAAGAAGCACACAGCGTATTCAGTGGTTCTTTATAGTGACCATTCCATTGTTTTTCTTCCTCTCATTTTCAGAATTACTGAAATAGACTTCCTTTCCCATTCCCCATATATCAATGAAAGTTGGCTTCACCATGTTCACTCCCACTAAACCGTTCCCTCAAATATCACCAAAGAAGTCTCCATTTCTAAAATTGTCAGACTTGGCTTTTTACTCTTTTTTTTTTTGTCCTTCTCCAATTCATTTGACACTTCTGAAAAATGTGCCTCCTGGAAGCATTCTCTGGCCTTGGTTTCCATGACACTACACTATTTTTATTTTCTCTTCTCAGCTCTTGTTTAGTTATCTTTTATGAATCTGCTCATTCTAACTGTATTGTAATTGTAAATGCTATTCTCTTGTTAATCCTTGGCCCTTGCTGCTTTTTTCTCTCCACACTCGCTTTCTCAATTTTTTGTTATAATTTTTATGTTAATTGCTCTCAAATCCCTATTTCCATCATCAATATTTTCCCCAAGTCTATGGTGTACCTACTTCTGGACTTTTTTACTTGTGGGTCTTGCAACATAATAAATTTTATATTTTCAAAAGCAAACTGAACATCTTCCTTCTTATATGTAAAGCAAAGCATAGGAAATATAGTCAATAATATGGTAATAACTATTTATAGTGCCAGGTGGGTGGGTACTAGACTGGTCAGAGGGAATACTTTGTAAATTATATAAATGTCTACCACTATGCTGTACACTTGAAATTAATACAATATTGTATGTTAGCTATATTTTAATAAGAATTTTTAAATAAAAAATAAAAGTAAATATACTTCTAATCTTACTTTATGCCATCCATCAAAAATAAATAAAAAGGAATTAAAGACAGAAATATAAAAGCTAAAACTAAAAATTCTAGACAAAAATATGTAATATGTAATATGTAATAAAATCTTCACGACCTTAGAATGAGCAAAGAGTTTTTAGACACAAAGCAAAAGGCATAAACCATTAAAGAAAATCACCAACTGAATTTCTTCAAGATTAAAGCTTCTAGTCTTCAAAAGAAATAGAAAAATAAAAAGAGAAGCCACAGACTGGAAGAAAATAATCACAATACATATATCTAAACTTGTATTCAGAATATATAAAGAATTCTTAACAACTCAACTCAATTCTTAACATTTTTAACTGGCAAAATATTTGAAGACAGTCACAAAAGAAGGTATATGAATGAACAATAAGGAAACAAAAGGATGCTCAACATCATAACACTATTAACCATCAGAGAAATGTAAAATAAAACCATGAGATATCATTACACACCCACTTGAATGGCTAAAATTAAAATCCTGACAACAGCTAATATTGCCAAGGATGTGATGGAATTGGACCCCTTAAACATCGATGGTATCAATGTAAAATGGTATAAGCATTTGGAAAACAGTTTGCCAGATTTTTAGACAGGTAAATATACACTTAGCCCAAGACTAAATATAGTTTTCCTAAGTATTTATTCAAGAGAAATGAAAATATGTGTCCATACAGAGACATGTACATGAATGTTCCTAGATGCTTTATACCTAAAAGCCATAAACTGGAAACTCAAATGATCATGGTGCATCTGTACAAAAAGTTACTGTTCAGCAACAACAACAAAAAAGAAATTACTAATACAAAGAACCACATGGCTGAATCATAAAAACATTACACTAAATTTAAAAAGTTAGACATAAAATAATGCATAAATTATGATTCTATTTTTACAAAACAGTAGAAAATACAAATTTAATTTATACTGTGAGAAAATAGATCAGCTATTATCAGAATTGTTAAGAAACAGACTTCCAAAGAAAACAAGGGAATTTTTGAGATAAAAGAAATGTCCTTGATTGTGGTGGTGGTGGTGATTATACAGGTGTGTAAATTTGTCAGACCTCACCAAAATGTATACTTAAAATTGGTGTGTTTTGTTATATTAGTTATATTGTATAATATTTATAGCATAATATTGTATAATGTATTACATATTATAAAAGTTGATTTTTTTAAAACTTCTTACTTGGCCACAAACAGGATTCTATCCCTGCAAATCCATCACTGCTGGACCCACAGTTCTTTCAGTGAGCTATTTATGATGTAAGAAACATGGAAATCCTCCAGGACTTGGGAAATCTGGAACCTGATCTAGAACCTGTCAATGTCAAAATATGCGGGTTGGGAGAAATTGCTTAAAATTATCTTTGGTTCTGTGACAGGAAAAAGCCATCCAAAAAATTTTTAAGTCAACAAAAACAAAATAAAAAACACAGTGTGAGACAGTGAAAGATGAAGAGACAGGGACAAAGAGAAATGTATTTGTAGATTATCCTCGGGAAAATAAGAACACTGCAATATACTAATATAATGAAGAGTCAGTATAACAAATGTTTTAGTCATGAAAAATATATTCCAAAGAAAAGAGAAAGTAGAAAGTTTGAAGGTACAAAGAGGATTGCATTTATAAGAAAATAAACTATTACAGAATTTATTGATACCTATAAGAAATTGCATATCTGTTATTTAAATCTGAGTGAACCTGTTAGGGAAAAGGAAAGAATTTAAAATCTTCAGTTTAGGGCTCAATTTCCTGAAAATTGATATTCCATATAAATGACTCTTGCAGGAAAAAAAAGGAAAAAGAAAACTTTATCACCTCTTATCCAGAGATATTGAAGTACAAACAAATTCCAAGTTGCCAGGGATGAATAAAATGGCCTTTTTAAAAATCTATGGTTATTACAGCTATTTGAAGAAGCCAGAGGAAGAAAAACATTTAATCATAGGATGATAGGAAAGAGTCTGCAAAGTTGAGCTTTTAGAACATGAACCTGACTGGCACACTTTTAGTGTTGCCCATTCCAGAACTCCAGATCCTAGCCCAAAATGGATAGAGGAGCAAGTGGGAGCCTGCCTAAGCAAAGAAGGACAACATCTCTCAAATCTGGTAGGATAGTATCTACAAAAAACAAACAAACAGAAAACAAAAAACCTTGTACCTCTTCAAGGATACATAATCTTACAATCACTTATATCTCCTTCAGATAGGACTGTAGCTTAGAGGAAGAGTGGCACATGACATTCATACTGGCACCACTGGCTCTGAAACTACACCTATAGGAGGAGGAGAAGGAGCCACTATAAACTCAGAGATCTAGAGGGGAATCTCCAAGGAAAAGCCATGTTGAGTCATCTGCTCTCCTGGCTCTATTCCCTCAAAACTTTAGTATCTCAAGGGAACAAGTAAAAGTCAGACTCCAGACAGGTGTCAAAGGATCTTATTAAAAATGAGACTTCCATATTTTTCCAATTGATTGGTGCTTTGTGATTCCTGGAGCCACCATCTCAGATAGTTTTTCTTACCCTTATCACTGACTCATTGAGGGGGATGTCATGGACATGTGTATAAATGAAAGAATTATTATCTTTAGAAAATGAGAGCTGTCTATGTAATTTCCAAGAGAGTAAGTAAAATTTACTACATAAGTAAAATTCAGTATTCCTCAAGGACACTCATTTGAGAAGGACAGATTTTCTTAGTAAATCTTAGTCTGAGATTAGTAATTAGGTTCCTCCTGGGAGACTTTCCAGTGGGTAGATCATGTCCCAGTTCTAATGAAATCAAATCCCTTTCTCCTGAGTATCCCTCAAGATTCTTCTGAGACTGTAGCAAATGATGTTTTAAATTTTCCATTTGATGTATGCTTATTCCTCTCTTTCATACATGGAAACTATGAAATGGTGTGAAGACTTTAATGTACTTACTTCTTATTCCATAAGACATTCCAAAATAGGCTTAGAATTGTGCACTTTTGATTTAATACATGCATGAACCAGAACTGTAATCAACTACAGTGCCTGTTTCTATCCAGTATAGTTAAATGTTCTTAAACTTCCACAGTATTTCAATGGAAGTTAAAATAGGAAATTACTGAGTAGCTCCCAAATCCTGTTGGACCTCATGTTTCAAATTCAGTAATCTCTTAAATTCAGTTTCTTCCTGAGTTTAAAGTGACCTCGACATCTTCTGTAACTCTTAAGACTTTAGAAGTAATCTGAAGCGCATTAATAAATTCTTTAGTTAATCCTCAGTTATCTCCAAGATCTCTGCCTTTCTCCTAGGCTAGTTTTCTCTCAGTTCTATCTGACAGAGGCATTATTATCACTGACTCCTATTCCTCCAATATTTTTTGACATTTACATTTTGACAAGATTTCAAACATATAGAAAAGTTACAAGTAAAATACAAAGAATTCCTGCATACCACTTCCCTAGTCAATTGTTTATTTTGCCCCATTTGCCTCAACTCATGCTAAATTAGTTGAGTGGGTTGAAGACATCATGCCCTTTTACTCTTAAATATTTTAATGAGTGTTTTCTAAGAAAAGTCTATGACATAACAATAAAATTACAGAGTGGCATAAAAGAAAAATTCAGAACTAGAGTTTAGATTTTCCACATCACAACTCCCAAGCTTCCCCGTCTGAAATGGAACGTATTCTCTGATTACCCCTGAACATGTTAGTGCTCCCCTGCCCAGGACCCGAAGGAAAAAAGTGACTTATTCTAGAAAAGAAAGAGTAAGAGAAAAATTAGACACCGTACGAGCTGCCCTACCTCTCTTTTACCTTTTATACTTTCACCTGATCAAGAACATTACTTTTCAAAGAGACTAGTCTCTTCAGAATAACTTATAGCCTAGTATGCATGTCCACCTAGAAAATCTACAAAAGCTCATCCTAAATTTTGTCCATAATCCAAATAATTTCTCTTACTTTCCCCATGACTATGGCTCATTTATCTTCAGTCATAACTGAGTACCATTATTTTCTCTTCAAATTCTTTTTTTTTTCTCTCAAACTTATGAAAAGGTTGCAAGTACAATACAAAGAACCATTAGAGATTAAGTTGTTGACACAGGACTCATTGCCTTCAAATACTTTTTTAGTATTCTCTACAGACAAGGACATTCACCCACATAACCACAAGCAATCACCAAAATCAGGCAATTAACATTGATTCATTCCTATCACCTAATTCTTAGATCTTATTCAATGTTTTGCAAGATGTCCCAATCATGTTCTTAACAACAAAATAACTTAGTTCAGAATCAGCTTTGCCTTTATTGTCATGTCTTGTTAATCTCTTTTAATACAGAACAGTTCTCAGTCTTTCTTTGTCTTTTATAAGCTGAATATATCCAAAAATTACAGGCCAGTTATTTTATTGATAGTTTCTAAAGTTTAGTTTGACTAATGTTTTCTCATGATTAAACTCAGATTATGTATCTTTAGCAGGACAGAAATAGTACTATGTTCTTTTGTTGCATGCTATCAAGAGGCACATGATTCTAAATTATTCTGTTCCTAATGACGTTCAGTTGAAATACTTGATTAAAGTGTTATAAATCACAAAGGATTCTCTACTTTGAAGTCACTCTTTTCTTTTTTGAATTAATAAATATTTTGCAGTGAGGTAACTTAGAACTATGTAAATATTTCATTCTTCATCAAACTTTTAATTATTTATTTAGTTACATCATTTTACATTTGTTTGCTATTTTATTCAATAGGTCATAATTACTCTTATTATTTATATTGATTCTCAAATTACTTCAAATTTGGTCCATGAGATCACCTTCAATCTGGCTTTGGTGTCCTTTTAAAAGGTCTCCATTATTCTTTGACCATTTTCTTCTTTTCTGGCACACACAAGAAAAAGGTAAGTTTTGAATCTGCTTCCAAAAAGTCATATTGGAATCAGCATGGTCACACACATGCACATGTGCGCACGCACACACACACATGCTGAAAACCATGAGTTCACAGATATAACTCAAATTCCAACCTAATACCACATGGTATATTCAAGTTTTCTCCATTTCCATAACTGTAACTCTCTTTTTCAACAGTGAGAAATCAGATGTCCATTATCCTTAATATATTTTCTTATTTTATCAATTCTGTAACAGTAACCAATTTCACTCCCACTACTGCCCCATCCTCTGTATAGATATCCCCTTTTCCTGGTCCCTAGACTGGTTCCTACTTCCTGCACCAGGCCACCAATCTGCCCTCTTCATTTGTTCTGGGTCACCACTGTTTCTCAATTATTCCCTCCGCTGAGTATGAGTGCCTTCCTAGCTTGGTCCCATCCAATAGATTTAAATTTAGATCTTTCAGGAAGGAAAGAGAAACAGAAGAAAAGAAGAAGCTTATTTGTTTGGAGTGTTTTTCATAGGTTACTACTCTGGTAATTTGTTGATTTACAATGAGACATTATAAGCATTAGGCATCTGCTATGTTCTCTGAACTCTGATAAGTATCATTAATCTATGAGAATAAGCATAGCAAAGTGTTTGATTCAGAGTCAGTATTTTTCCTTCTTTTCCCTTGTCTCTTCATATTTTCCAAATTCTACACAGATTTGAAATATCACTTTTTTAATTCAACAAACATCTACTGAGTCCCTACTCTAAATGAGGCAACGTGCTGGGTAATATATGGGATCCAGGGGAGAGAAGAATAAAATCAACGAAGAGAAGAATCTTTCAATTTGTAGGGATATTTATATTAATATACAAATAGCTATCATATGAGACATAATATTGTAATACCAGAAAATGCCATAATAATAACAATGATTTTCAGGTACTTACTTTATGAAAAGCACTATGCCAAGTACTTTAGTGTGCATTTACTAGCTACTAAAACCTCATGAGTATAAGCAGTTGTATTTTTTTCACACATGAAGAACTATAGGTTCAAAAAGTTTTAATGCTTATGTTTTCACTTTTAGAAAATGAGAGAGTTGGATTTGAAGTCCACATTGGTCTGATTGCAAAATCTTTGCCTGTCATCACTATGGCATTCAGAAGATGGAAACTTCCACCTAATCAGGAGATCAGGAGAGACTTCATGAAGCAGATGGCATATGAGATGGACTTTTAAGAACCACTGGAGTTTTGAGAAGATATTATTGAAAGCTACTTCAGCTACAGAGAAGAAAATGAACCTGAGTATTTAAAAGGAGACTTGGGGCATGTATCCATAAGCCAAAAAGTTTGAGTGCACAGTGGGATTTGTGGAGGAAGTAAGAAAAGACCAAAATATTGTGAATGGCTCTAGATCTCAAGATAATGAGTTTAAATTTCATTCAAGATGCAAAAGATTACTTAAATCCAGTTCCAACTCTAAACCTTACCCTGGCTGTCAGAAAAATGACAATGTGGGAAACTGCTTTTGGGAGTTGGCAATTAGGGTCTGACCATCTCTGAGGATTAGAACAGGAGAAAAAGATTCTGAATGGTGATTACTAAATCTGGAAAATCCATCTCAGAAAGGTAGAGGTAAGATGAAGTAAAGGAATAAAGTGCTGGCCAGAAGAAAAGGGGGAGTGGTCAGGAAGAGTATAATCACAATAAGGTGTAGAGCAGTTTAATAGTATTAAGAAAGTAGAATAAATGGAATAAATAAATATCTGTATTTAAGAAATTTGTTTAGACTATAGACTAGTGATTACCAGAGGACTGTAGACTAGTGGTTACTAGTGGGGTGAGGGTGGAGGGAGGAGGTAGACAAGGTAAAGGAGGTCAAATATAAGGGGATAAAAGGAAGGTGAAGTGGGTAAAGGGGATCAAATATATGGTAGCTGAAGAAAACTGGACTTTGAGTGGTAAACACACAATAGAATATACAGATGTCAAATGATAATGTACACATGAAAATTATATAATTGTATTAACCAATGTTACCCCAATAAATTTAATAATAAAAAAAAGAAGAAGAAATTTGTTTAAAATCTTGAAAGGAGCAAGGTTGAGTTATTATAACTCTAATACATGATTGTATAACTAAAAGGAAGATGGAGGTCACTTAACATAGCCCATCAATAAGTTATTCTCATTTCTGCAAGATCTACATACTGTACGTATGACACATACAAGACTTTCACTATATGCATGTAGTGAATGTGTGCCTGAATGAATGTTAAGGTAACATTTCCACAAGTGCATATTGAACCTCATCTTGAGTGGCTGGAGTCAAAAGAGAAAAAAAATGTCAGATGCTGACATCTCTCAGGACAGTGACTGAGAGTCTGGAACATCAAATCATGATAAGAAAGGGAAAAGAAACAGAGGCAGATGAGACATGTGTCAGAACAATTCTTTAGAAACCAGAGGTAATGGCCGCCATTCTTCTGAATCTCCTCTGGACCTCTGTGGCAAAGTGGTGGCATATCACATTGAATTGATTGGAGCAGGGGATATATTCAGTGTCTATAGATGAAAGCAGAATCGCAGAATGTCCTACAAGCAGAGAACTACTTTACAAAACTATAAAAAAGAAGAAAAAGCTTTCCACCCACAGCCCATAAGAGGCCCAAGCTCAGAGACACCCTCCACATGACTCAGTAGCTCACAGTTCAGCATAAAGCCATTAGAAAGAAGGGTCCCTGGAGCATGGTCCGAGCCCTTCTTGATGTGACCAACTTGGCCTCTCATCTCATCCACCATACTGTAGCTCCACAACCACTGTCTTTCCAGCATCAGAATCTGGGTCATATAGGACTGGGGCTCTGGCATTTCCATAACTGTAACTCTCTAATAAATAACTCCATTGATTTCCTAGCTTAAGTTCCACCCCACCTTTCCCATCAGTAGCTCTGGTAGTTGGCACCAAGAGACAGGCCTGGAAAATCATTCACACATTATTAGTATTCTTCATCCCCCATCCTCACCCATAGGTGAATATAAACCCTGAATAGCCTGATGTCTAAGACTGTGAATCTCAGTGTGCTGTCTGTCCTCTCATCCTGATGACCACTGCTGCTATAAAAGCCCCAGGCTAAGAGCATGAAAGAAATGCTGTTATGAGTCTCTGTCCTCACATTCTCCCCGAAGCATTCTCCTACTTTGCTCAAGTAGGTAGATAGTATGGTCAGAGCTATATGTGTATCTGTGTGTGGTGAGGGGTGTTGGAGTGGCAAATGGCAGAGATAGATCATAGGAAGGAAAGACGAGAATTTGTTGAATACACGGTGGAATTTATGATTTTTCTTGCTCACATTTTAGGTGAAGATTATTGTGTTCCCTTCTTTCTCTCACAGACATGAGTAAAGGATCTAGTAATGTTCATGTGAACTTAATCACACAGTGGGAGAAACCTCTGCAAAACTTCACTGTGTGCCTTCATTCATACATTGACCTCTCCATGTCTACAGCTTCTTCTCCTTCCAGGCCACCAGCAATGAGATGATAATTTTGAAGCCTAGAATTGAAAAGTACGTTATCATTAGGGGTGACAACATTTTCTCCAAGGTCGATAAGGAGTTCCCGCCAAGTGCACATCTGTATCACCTGGCAGTCCTCCTCAGGCATTGCCAAACTCTGAGTCTCCTCTGACAGTGCTTGTGAGAAAGAGCCTGAGGCAGGGTTACTTTGTGGGAGCTCACACCAAGACTGCCCCGGAGCAGAAGCAGGATTCCTATGGAGACAGGGTTGATCAGAGCCAGTCCTTTGTGGGAGAGACTGGAGATTTGTGCATCTGAAAATCCATGCTATCCCCAGAAGAGACTGGTTTATATATTGGGGCATTCACATCAAATATCCTGGAATGGTGGGCACTGAACTATGAAATGCAGATTATGTGCTCACCAAGCTCCAGAAGTGGAACTGAAGTTCTGCTCCAACAGGGAAAAGATAGTGGAACTGAAATTCACTGACAGGAAAGTTCTGGAGACAATTATACTTCATGCCCTATGGCTATTGCTGATTTCTTTGAATATCTTATCTATTGAACTGCTTAATTTACAATAAAAGTACAAAACCTCCCAGCATTTGTTCAATATTTTTCATGGCCCCAAACACCTCTCGTTTGGGGGTCATATTTTTCAGTTTTGCTTTTATTCAGAAAATGGGGGAAAAACAGAATATAATAAAAACAACTTATAAGAAAAAAAGTAAAAGGTTTACACTTGATTAGGAGAAATATTTAGACTTTTCACTCAATAGAGTTTATTTTATTTTACTCACAACTACTTATTTCTATGGAATTTAACTGAGGACCTGCTAAGTTGGATTTCCAGGTCACAGTTAATAGAAACAGAAAAATAGAACAGGTCTGGAGTTCTACTCATTAAGAGCTATTCCTCCTTTCTCCTCTGTGGCACATTCGCAGACTCGTTCTGATTAAATGAAGCCCAGAAATTAGGGGAGCAGGGCTACCTGGGGCTATATAATCCAAGGCAAAACTTCTTCATCTCCAGTAGCCCCTTAAACATTATAAAATAATTCAGAATTATAACAGGGTCCCAAATTCATCAAGAAAAATATTATGTGCTGAACAATACTCATGTGATCTTAGCTTAAAACCCTGATGAGACTCCCAGGCTTTTATGATAGAAGTCAAATATTTTGGCATGAAATATAGATAGGATCCTGCAAGATTTGACTACCTGCCTGAAGGCCCTGCGTATAAAATGTTCGGGCTACTAACTGGCATGCAATAAATGATATATATTATAAAACATAGTAGTATATTGTTACATACATTACTTATTATATTATTGTTTTTATGTAAAACACATGGCATACTGTACTGTTTTTCGTTGGTGCTTAACGAGAATGTGTTTCAACTCTCTTAACTCCTTTTCTAAACAAAAAAGAGCAAAAGATGCTGGACTTAGGAGGGTGTCCTGCTAAGCATGGCACATGGGCATTGACTTGTGGCACATGGTTTGTAAAGAATGGAGTCAATGAAGATCAGAAATACAGAATTCAAGATAAATTCAGGGCTTTGACAAAAAAAAAAAGTTGAAACAACTATAGAGATAATTTATAAGAGCAAAGAAAAGCATAGACATAAGCACAGCACAATGTAATGAAAACATAAGATTCCAGAAACAAATAATCAAGTTAGGTAGAAAGTTGTGATTTGAGCCTTCAAAGATCTCCTAAACACTGAGGAAGAATTGCTACCTGGGTTTTTTCTAGATCAGGTCCCACGAGTCTCCACACCAAGTGATAAGAGAACAGATAGATAGAACAAGACAGTCAGGCAGGTGTTTTGTTAAAAACAGGAATGATTAGTTTCCCTTTGTTATCTCCTGATAACCATATATTTTCTGTTTATGATACATCATTCTGTGATTTTATATTTTGAACACTAGAAAGAAGAACAGATACAACCCTACCTATTCTATTTACTAAATATAATGGGAATAATTTTTTACAAACATTAAATTAATGTATTTTAGTTTCTCCTTTAAAACATCTCTCCTGTGCATTATTCTACCTATAAAACTAAGCTATATGATACATTGTTCTATGGCAAGTACACTTAAGTAAAAAGAAAAATTGGCAAACAGACCAAAAAATTTCTTCTAATAAGATTGTAGTAGGTAATACTGAAACTCATCAATGTTCTGTACTATTTTCCTTCTTAGAAGACCATACTTCTAAACCCTCTTGCTTAAGTCAAGGCCCAGTTACTAGTTCATTACCTATGAGAACTGTCCTTTTTCATTTCTTTGCTGAAGTATTTAAGAGGGAGTGTGAGATCTCCATGTGTTCTCTCTCTCTCTTATAGGGAAGTCTGCATGATCCATTCTAGTGCAGCTACAAAATGATAGCACCTCCATTAGCCTGGATCTCCAAGTGATGTTGACATCAAAGCCCCACCATGGCTTTCAGTGGATATGTACTAAGTTATGTAGAACCACTGAGATCCCAGTATTAATTTATTATTGAACTTTAACCCCACATAATCCAACATACTTACTAAAGGCTAGATTAGGGAGGAAGAAACATGAATCAGGAGAAAATTTGTCCCTCCGTACATCAAGGTTTGTGTGATAATGAAGGTAGTCTAAACAGAAAGGAGGGAGTATGTTAGAGGTGTATGTCTTGATCACTCCTTCCTGGGCTGCCTACATCATCCTTGATATAAATCCATCCTTGTTCAGTCATCTATTGTTCACTAAGAATAAGCTGAGTCTTCTGCTGAGACTTGATAGTTGAAAAATATTTGCTGAATGGTGTGAGCAATTAGGAATTTTTAATTAAATTTATTGATGTGACATTGGTTAATAAAATTATATAGGTTCCAAGTGTACAATTCAATAATACATCATATGTATATTGTATTGTGTGTATACTATCCAAAGCTAAATTTCCTTCTGTCACCATATATTTAACTCCCTTTACCCTTATCTTCCTTCCCCCACCCCCTTTCCCTCTGGTAACCACTAAATTAATCTCTGAGAATATGAACTTTTGATTGTTGCCATCAGACATTTAATAAAGGGGAGTGTCTATGAAAATAAAAGAAAAATAAAAACTCATAATTGAAAACCCAGTTTTTGAGTCTAGCAGGTAACCAGTCAAAAAAATTTCTACGTGTTGGACTTGAAACATCTTTGTATGATGGAGTGAGATTGGCAGTGGCAAACCAAATCCTGGTTTGCAGTATGAATATCTTTGATGATGACATAGACATCAGTGTCACAATCATGATTATTCCTCAGAACAGAGCATGGAAGCCTTCATAGCTTCTTTAGAATATCCCAATGAGCATCTAGATAGTTATGTTTTAGTTTTCAGTGGTGCCAAGTAAGGACAATGGGAGGAAAAAAAAATGGAAACGTTAGTTTGGAGAGTCGTAGCCAAATATTGGAGGAAACTAGAAGACTTGAGAATTTGGCATTTGAAACTGGCAAAATGTGCAAAATGGCAGGATACAGTCCAGTTTACACGTAGATAAAACAGCCTCAAAGACAATGAACAGTACTAGAATCTAATAACCCACTAGGTTATAATTTCCTATTGAAACATAAAATTTATCCCTGCAGTTAACACTATTTCGGATTATTGTTTACAAAATAAGTCTGATTTCATTAGATTTGGCTTGATAGTTTACATAAGTCCAGCAAGAATTATAATAGCCCACATAAGCCTTTTTGAGGTTGTTTTGCTGAAACTTTTCATAAAGAATCTCAGATTAGACTTTTAAAAATCTCTTAAAGTTAGGTAACCAAGCCAAAAACTCACTACCACATTTCACCATCAGTACCTATAGATGTGGGTGAATTCTTCCCAAAATATTCTGAATATTCTGGGCTTATGAGAAAGTAACAACCTTCCCTACTAACCTGTAAGGCTGGGGACCCTATAAACCAGGTACCAGACCAGTTTTTCCAAAAGGACTTTGTAGCATTCACTTCATAAAATCAACCTTAGTTCCTTAATATCAACTAGTGATATCGGATTCTATGTATCACTTTCAAACATGACATTCCATTCCAAGCCCTGTTACTATAACCAATTCTTATTGAATTTATGTAAATAATTGTATGGCCATGAAAATAAGAATATTCAATAAAAGTTTCCAAATTTTGAAGTGATTGGACAAGGAAAAAAGTTAAATGTTTTATTTTGTATAATTGTTACAAGCATAGATAAAAGAAAAGAGAATGGGGTTCCTTATACCGAGAATACAAAACACTAAAAATCCAGCAGTACTCCACACCAAAACCACAATTATCTTTTATCAGTTCATTTAGTCTCATGCAATTAATTCTTGTTTTGCTTGATATTGGGTTAATAGTTTCATGAACCCCCCAGCTTCTCTATTAGAGTTCTGGAACTCTTTAGTCCCATGGTATGGTCTCAAAGTTATTTAAGCAATGCCATCAGAAGCCTGTAGTCCAGAATGCCTGTCATGGTCCTTTCCAATGGTCTCTGAGAATACAAAGCATTCTGACCTGCAATTAATTGCAAAACACTTTCAGGGAAGAATCGGAGTAAAACAAAAGCAATCTGTGGATGATGAAGGACTTAAAATTGCCATGGTTAAGATCTGCTAAGCATTCATTTGATAAAAATATTTGGTTGTTTCTTGTGACATATATTTAAAATATATTATTTTAAAATAATTACTAGAATTATAGCTGACAACATTATATGAACATATCATGGACAAAGAGTGTATTAACCAATTTCTAGGAATTTTATACAATTTCTGAAATATTTACATAAATGTTTACCCAGATAAATATAACCTATGAAAAGTTAACATCTCTTACTTCATGAGCCTTTTCATGCAATCCAACATATCTAATAAACCAAATCAGTTTAGCATTTCTCTTTTTACAAAATGAAAGAACAAATCCTCGGAGATTTTCCAGGGGCTCTCTGGAAAATCTCAAAGTCAGTGTGAAGTCAACATTTCATTTAGAATTACATATTAGGAAAAAGCAAAATTGTACAAAGTGGAAAAAATACCACCTTAGCTCTTTTAAAAGTGACAAGACTTGATTCTCTTAAATAATCAAGGACAAGAGAAGGTTAACAAGTACAGGAAATTATTCTGATAAAACACAGAATCTTTGTTTCCTATGTAGAATATTTAAAAATTAAAAAAACTTACAATTTATTATGACTAGACTAATAATCCAAGAATACTTTGTCATTTTAACAGAGAAAAAAAATCAAATTCTAATTTTATATATTTTTGTACACAAAAGTAGTATACTTTTGAGCTCATTTTTAAAAAACATTATAAATAAATGAGCTCATTTTTAAAAAAAACATTATAAATTTTATCCAGCTTAACCACACAAAAAATTACTTTTCCTCAAAACCATTTACAACTTTCTATATTCATTCAGTTTTTCTCCCCTCTATTTTTCTCTTTCTCTTTCTGAAACAACCAGTCACTTTACCTCAGGACAGAATTATTCATTTTTCCCTTAATGAAAACACATGAAAGTTTTAATGAAAACCTTGCATACTTTTCTTTATCAAAACTCATTTTGCTTTTCTTGTATACTTTGCCTAAATAGTTGTTTCCTTTATTATTTTTGGGTGTTTGATTTTCATATATTGATTATAATTGTTTAACCTCTAGTAATCTTTCTTTTACAGAGAAAACTAAGAAGTAGACAACAATGAATTGTCTGTCACATACTAGCATTATATGGTAGACTATCAAATTTTTTTAATATACCATCTTACAATATAGGTACATGTTTCTTCATATTTTTCAATGTGACAAAAAGTCATATTTATTAACAGACTCGATTATATTTAGCTTCTCCATATCATATAAAATTAAAAATCCAAAAGTATATAAACTTAAATTTATGTTTAGTAATGAATGTTTCAGTGTTTTATCTTACTTATAAATAATTGAGATGTTTAATGAATATCTGTTACTTAACTTATCATAACCATAATGTTGTACATCACCAAAAAGATTTAGAAACTATTTTTAAGCAGATATATTATACCATTATAGCCATTACCTCAAACTATTTCCCAGCTCCCAAATGCATGTTAGGCAAGTATAAGAAAGAAAAAAAAAATCCTGAAAAAAAAAAAGGTTAAATGCTTGGTTGTTTTTTTTTTTAACTTTATGCTCTTGTTTTATATGAAGTAATGGATATCAAGCAATTTACACTTATTGCATCTTTACTGGTACATTTGTTTTCTGACTGAATTTATAATTTTTATTATCTTAAGCATCTAGTAGATATAATATTACCTTATTTGACTAGTAAGCCCAAATAAAATAAAAATGTATGCACATACTAAAGTTAATGATAACAGAGAAGATATAGCTGTATTTATTAAATCAACAATGTTGAACTAATCTTCAAAGATTTGCTCAAATCACATGAACTTGGAAAGCATTTGGGTTACTTTTTATATTTCTGGAAGTTTTAATAATATTTAATTTACATAAACATTCATTTATCTCTAAGCTAATTTGAATAGAGCTTTTTAAAACAAAATTTTACAAGTTAATTTGGTAATATCAATCAGAGGTAGGAAAAGATCATGTATGTATAATATACATATAATATACATACATAAACATACATATAACCAAATACAGAGATCTTATACCTCTCATTCTATAATTTTAGCCATATCTCTAGTAAACACAGTAATACTAAAACTCATCAGTTATCCCCACTATATTTTTACCTAAATTGTGTTTCTGACAGATGAGACAAGGTAATGTTAACTATTCAATGTGATCTTATGGAGGCTGTGCACTACATTTTAGGTGAGAGACTTAGGGAACATCAAGCAGCTGTCGAGATGTCTCCAAAGTCTATCAGAGTGGGTAAAATATCCAGTCTATTTCCAATTGGACTATTTTAATTTTATTCTCCTTTGAATCATTCTTTCAAATATAAACTTTATTTTTCAAACAATAAAACAAAATATTAATCTGTGAAATGACAAAGTAAAGGTGGAATGATACCGGTGGGCCACTTCTCATATATGGGATCTTGACATGGACCTTTAATGCTGTCTTCTGTATTACATCAGATTGATTTCCAATAAGGAATGAGAAAATGGGAGCAAAGGGTGGTGCATCTTTAATGTTACTTTCCAAAATACATTAACTCTAACCTTATAAATCACAAAATGGCTTCTGCAGCTCAAGGCAGAAAGAAAGGAAGACAGCACCAGAAATATATATCCTATTTTTCATTCAGGCAGTTTTCCTAGAAGCCCTCCATCCCACCCTGCCCCATGCAGAAATTCATTACATCTCATTTGCCATAACTGTATTACATGGACACTTGTATGATAAAAAGATGCCAGAATAGTGGGTATTTGATGGCCAGCAAAGTTATAGCAATGTTAAGTTTTCCTGAAGCAGCACTCTAGTATCCAGTTACCGGCTTCATGAATTTTAACAGACAGTTGTGGTAATAGTGGCCAGAAGGAAACTGTTCCAGTATCTGGCCACGACTACCCTGCTACTCAGAGGCAGCAGCATCAATGGCTTCCTGGAGTACCTCCTGATTCCTCACTTTCCTGATGTTTGCAGACAGAGCACCCCTGGCAGGCTGGTTCAGCAATTTTGTTCTAGGAGTCATTTCTAGAGCCTGCTCCTGAAGTCTTCCTCAATTTTGTATACAATTATCTCTTGTATTTATCTCTCTGTTTATGGTTTGTGCTTCTTGCAACAGATGCTAACTGATACATGAGCCTAATGTTTTTGCTACAGCTAGTAAGGTAGAATGTTAGCTCTGTGTGGCCTCAGCCTCTGCCCAGGACAGTCAAGAAGAAACTAACAAGAACTAATTTCCTTAGCTATCCTGAGCTTCCACAAAAGAACACACATTTATTCTCCAGGCTCAGCTTTAATCACAAAGATCTGAATCTTCAGTTAGTATCCATAGTTCTGACATTATTTCTTTCCTGAACAAATGACTTCTTTTGCATGCTAGGTTATGAATGTCCCTCTCTTTTATTTTTTTCTTTCTGTTGTATAAAATGAGTTCATGACTAACACTCTGATGCATGAATACATCACAGGATATTCAGCCTCTAAAATTTACAATCATTTTGTAAATTCATTCTCTACAAGACACAATTTATTTGGAATTAATGAATTTCTCCTTTCATAGAATTTAAAAAAACAGAGATTGTGAAGATATAAAGATGTGCAAACATCCTTTGCTGCAACTGTGTGTGGACTGGGTAGGGTCTGTTGTGACTGCTCCATCATGAAAGGATCTGACCTAAACCTCAAACCACCAGACTACAAGCTCTCCAAGGTGTTTTATTTCATATTTTTCACGCAAGAGCAATGAGAAAGAGTGATGTCCTTGTTTACTTAGTGAAATACGCCCCAAAACTGGAAACTTTTTTTTACATTCAATGTTACTTTATATTAATTTCAGGTATAAATCATAGTGGTTAGATATTTGTGTAATTTACAGAGTGATCTCACTGATTAGTCTAATACCATCTTGCACTATACATAGTTATTACAATACTATTGACTATAGTCCCTATTCTGTACTTTACACCCTCATGACTATTTTGTAACTACCAACTTGTACTTCTTAATCCCTTCTGCTTTTTTGCCCACTCCCAAGCCCCATTCCATCTGGCAACCATTGGTTTGTTCTCTGTATCTATGAGTCTTTGTTTTGTTTGTTCATTTATTTTGTTCTTTAGATTCCACATATAGATGAGATAATATGGTATTTGTCTTTCTCTGTCTGACTTATTCTACTTAGTATAATACCCTCTAGGTTCATTGATGTCACAAATGGTAAGATTCTATTCTTTTTTTATGGCCAAGTACTATTCCATTGTATATATATACTACTTCTTCTTTATCCAATTTCTATTGATAAGCACATCGGTTCTTCCATATCTTGGCTATTGTAAATAATGCTGCAATGAACAAAGGGGAGCATATATCTTTTCGAATTGGTGTTTTGAATTTCTTCATATAAATCCCTACAAGTGGAATTGCTGGGTCATAAGGTAGTTCTATTTTTAATTTTTAAGGCACCTCCAGACTGTTTTCCATAATGGCCGTACCAATTTGCAATCCTATCGACAGTGCATGAGGATCCCCTTTTCTCTACATCCTCACCAATACTTGTTCTTTGTTGATTTATTGATGATTGTCATTCCGACAGGTGTGAAGGATATCTCCTTGTGGTTATAATTTACATTTCTCTGATGATTAGCGATGTTGAACATCTTTTCGTATGTCTATTGGCCATGTGTATGTCCTCTTTGGAGAAATATCTATTCAGTCCTCTGCCCATTTTTTAATCAGATTGTTTTGTTTGTTTGTTTGTTTTGGTTTTGAGTTGTGTGAGTTCTTTATAAACTTTGGATATTAACTCCTTATCGGGTGTATCATTGGCAAATATTTTCTCCCATTCAGTAGGTTGTCTTTTTGTTTTATTGATTGTTCTCTTTGCTGTGAAAAAACTTTTAGTTGATGTAGTCCCATTTGTTTATTTCTACTTTCGTTTTCCTTGCCCAAGAAGATATAGCAGAAAAAAATATTACTAAGAGTAATTTCAGAGACAGTACTGCCTATGTTTTTTTCTAAGAATTTTATGGTTTAGGGCCTTACATCTAAGTATTTAATCCATTTTGTATTTCTTCTTGAATGAAGTATAAAAAGGGGGTCTAGTTTCATTTTTTTTTACATTTAACTGTCCAGTTTTCCCAACACCTTTTTTGAAGAGATTAACTTAACTCCATTGAGTATTTTTGCCTCCTATGTCATAGATTAATTGATCACATAGGCTTCAGTTTATTTCTGGGCTCTCTATTATGTTCCATTGATGTATGTGTCTGTTTTTATGCAAGTATCAGGCTGTTTGATTACTACAGTCTTGTCGTATAGTTTGCTATCAGGTAGTGTGATAGCTACAACTTCATTCTTTCTCAAGATTGCTTTGACAATTCAGGGCCTTTTATGATCCCATATAAACTATGGGATAATTTTTTCTAGTTCTGTGAAAAATCCCATTGGTATTTTGATAGAGATTTCACTGAATCCATAGATTGCTTCAGGTAGTATGGACATTTTAACGGTGTTATTTCTTTCTAGCCATGAGCATGGTATATATGCTTCCATTTATTTACATTTTCTTCAATTTTTTTCTTCAGTGTCTTATAATTTTCTGAGTATAGGTCTTTTACGTCTTTTTACCTCCTTTATCTCCTTTACTATAAATTTATTCATAGGTATTTTATTTTTTGAAGTAATTGTACATAGAATTGTTTTCTTAATTTCTCTTTCTTATAATTTGTTATTGGTGTATGGAAATGCAACTGATTTCTGAATATTAACTTTGTATCCTGCTATGTTACTGAAATCATTTATTGGTTCTAACAGTGTTTTGGTGGAATATTAAAGGTTCTTTCCATATAATACTATGTCACCTGCAAATAATGACAGTTTTACTTCTTCCTTTCCAACATGGATGCCTTTCATGTTTCTGGTTGCTGTGGCTAGGACTTCTAATACTGTGTTGAATAAAAATGGTGAAAGTGGACATCCTTATCTTGTTCCTGATCTTAAGGAAAATGCTTTTAGCTTTTCCCTGTTGAATATGATGTTAGCTGTAGGTTTGTCATATATGTCCTTTATTATATTGATGTATATCTTTCTAGTCCCACTTTGCTGAGAATTTTTATCATAAATGGATGCTGAATTTTGTCAAACAATTTTTCTGCATCTATTAATATAATCATATGATTTTATCCTTCATTTTCTTTATGTGCTGTATCACAATTAATTTGAGGATGTTGAACCAACCTTACATTTTAGGAATAAATCACACTTAATCATAGTGTATGACCTTTTTAATGTATGACTGAATTCAGTTTTCTAATATATTAAGTATTTTTGCATCTATGTTCATCAGGGATATCGGCCTGTATTATTTTGTTGTTGTTCTAATGTCTTTGGCTTTGAAATCAGGGTAATGGTGACCTTGTAAAATAAGTTTGAGAGCCTTCCCTCTTCTTGAACTTTCTGAAATAGTTTAAGAAGAATACATGTTAATTCTTTAAATGTTTGGTAAAATTCCCCTGTGAAGCCATTCAGTCCAGGACTTTTGTTTGTTGGAAGATTTTTGATTACTGATTTGATTTTGTTAGTAGTAATCATTCTGTTCAGGTTTTCTGTTTCTTCTTGATTCAGTCTTGAAAGATTGTGTGTTTCTAGAGATGTAACCATTTCTTCCAGACTGTCCAGTTTGTTGGCATATAACTGTTTGTAGATTTTCATATTTCTGTGGAGTCAGTTGTCACTTTTCTTTTATTTCTCATTTTATTTATTTGAGTTCTTTCTGTTTTTCTTGGTGATTCTGGTTAAAGCTTTATCAATTTTGTTTACCTTTTCAAAGGACCAGCTCTTGGTTTGATTGATCTTTTGTATTGTTCTTTTAGACTCTATTTCATTTATATCCACTCTGATCTTTATAATTTCCTTATTTCTACTCACTTTGGGCTTTGTTTGCTGTTTTCCCTAGTTCCTTTAAGTGTAGAGGCAGATCCTTTATTTGATTTTTTTTTTTTCCTTGAAGAAGACTTGTATTGCTATGAATTTTCCTCTTAGGACTGTTTCTCCTGTGTCCCACAGATGTGAAGTCATTGTGTTTTCATTTTCATTTGTCTCAAGGTATCTTTGATTTCTTTCCTGATTTCATTGTTAACTCATTGATTGTTTAGTAGCATGTTATTTAGCCTCCATGTGTTTGTGTTTTTTTCTGGTAATTGATTTCTAGTTTCATACCGCTGTGGTTAGAGAAGACACTTGGTATGATTTCAATATTCTTAAATTTATTGAGACTTGTTTTGTGTCCTAACATATGGTCTATCTTGGAAAATATTCCATGTACACTTGAAAATAATGTATATTCTGTTCCTTTGGGTGAAATGCTCTAAAAATATTAATTAAACTTATCTGGTTTAGTGTGTCTTCTAAGGTTGCTGTTCTCTTGTTTGTTTCCTGTCTGGAAGATTTATCTCTTGATGTCAGTGGTGTTTTAAAGTCCCCTACTATGACTGTATTGCTGTCAGTCTCTCTTTTTATGTCAGTTAATATTTGCTTTATGAATTAGGTGCTCCTATGTGGTGTGTGTAAATGTTTATAAGGGTTATAATTTCTTGTTGGATTGATTCCTTTATCATTATAAAATGCCTTTCTTTATCTCTTTTTATAATCTTTGTTTTAAAATCTATATATTTTGTCAGATATAAGTATTTCTATCCCAGTTTTTCCATCATTTCCATTTGCATAAAATATCTTTTTCCTTCCCCGTGCTTTCAATCTATGTGTCTTTCAATCTGAAGTGAGTCTCTGGTAGACAGCATATGTAAAAGTCTTGTTTTTTTGTTGTTGATGTTTTTATCCATTCAGCTATCCTATGTCTTTTGATTGAAGCATTTAAACCATTTACATTTAAAGTTATTGTTAACTCTCTGATATTGCTACTAGTAATATCTTTTTGGATATATCTCCTTGGGCAAAGAAAACAGAAGAAAGAAATAAACAAATGGGACTATATCAAACTAAAAAGTTTTTGCACAACAATAGAAACCATCAACAAAACAAAAAGACAATTTGCTGAATAGAAGATACTCACCTATGATGCATCTGATAAGGGGTGAATATCCAAAATATATAAAAACATATGCAACTCAACAACAGCAACAACAATAACAAAGAATTCAATTAAAAAATGGGCAGAAGACCCGAATAAATATTTCTCCAAAAAGGAAATACAGATGATCAATAAACATACGAAAAGATGTTCAATGTCACTAATCATCAGAGAAATGCAAAATAAAATTACAATAAGATATCACTTTATACCTGTCAGAATGGCTCTCATCAATAAATCAAAAAACAATTGTTGGAGAAGCTGTGGAGAAAAGAGAATCCTCATACACTGTTTGTGGGATTGCATATTGGTACAGCTGCTATGGAAAGCAGTATGGAGATACCTCAAAAAATTAAAAATGGATCTATCTTTTGACCCAGCAATTGCACTTCTGGGTTTTATCCAAAAAACAAAAAACAAACAAACAAACAAACAAACCACACTAATTTGTAAAGACCTATGCACTCCTGTTCATGGCAGCACTATTCACAAGCCAAGATATGAAAACAACCTAAATGCCCATCAACAGATGATTGGATAAAGAAGTTATGGTTCATATATACCATAGAATATTATTCAGCCATAACAAATGAAATCTTACCATTTGTATCAGCATGGATGTGCCTAGAGATTATTATGCTGAACAAAATAAGTCAGACAGAGAAAGATAAATATCATATGATTTCAGTTATATGCAGAATCTAAGGAACAAAAAGAACAAACTAATCAAAAACAAACTCAAAAATATGGAGGAAAATCTGGTGACTGCCAGAGGGGAGGGGGATAGGGAGCCTGGGAGAAAGGGGTGAAGAGTTATAGGAGTATCAATTAGTAGTTGAGAGATGGTCACAGGGATGGAGAGTACAGTGTAGGGAATGTAGTCAGCGGTAATGTAATAGTTATGTGTAGAGCCAGATGGATAGTAGAGTAATTTGGTGGATCATTTCATAAACTATATAAATGTCTAACCAATGTATTGTATCCTTGAAACTAATAATAAAATTTTAAAAATGAAAAAAAAAGGTGATTGTTGATCAGCACCTAGTTATTGCCATTTTATTATTTATATTTATGTTTTCTTTTTTCTATCCTTTTAAAGAAGTCTCTTTAATATTTCTTGGAATAACCTGGTTTGGTAGTGATAAATTACTTTAGCTTTTTCTTGTCTGGTAAGATCTTTATTTGTCCTTTAATTTTAATCAATAGCCTTTCTGGGTAGAGTAGTCTTGATTGTAGATGCTTGCTTTTTATTACTCTGAATATTTTCTGCTAACCTCCTTTGGCCTGCAAAGTTTCTATTGAGAAATCAGCTTACAATCTTATGGGAGCTCCTTTGTAGGCAACTAATTTTCTCTTGTGCTTTTAAAATTCTCTCTTTGTCTTTAACCTTTGACATTTTAATTATGGTGTGTCTTGGTGTGGGTCTATTCTTGTTTGGGACTCTCTGAGGTTCCTGGACTTGTATGTTTATTTCCTTTGCCAGGTTAGGGAAATTTTCATTCATTATTTCTTCAAATAGTTTCTCAATTTCATGTTCTCTCTCTTCTCCTTCTGGTACCCATATGAAGCAAATGATGTTATGCTTGATTTTATCCCAAAGGTCTTTTAAAATATCCTCATTTTTCTAATCTTTTTCCTTTTGCAGTTCAGATTGGGTGTTTTCTGCTACTTTGTCTTCTAAATCTCTGATTTGATCCTCTGCTTCTTCTAATCTTCTGTTGATTTTTTCTCATGTATTTTTCATTTTAGTTATTGTAATCTTCATTTCTGTTTGTTTTTTATGGTTTCTATGTCCTTTTAATGCCTACAATCTCTTTGTTGAAGTTCTCACTAAGTTTCCTGAGCCTTTTTACAACCAGTGTTTTGAACACTGTACCTTGTAGACAGATTGCTTGCCTTCATTTCATTTAGTCCTGAAAAAATATTTTAGAAGTCAGTTGAGGAATATGACTGTATGTGATATATAAGGGGTGAGACTGCCAAAGAATATGCTTAAGTAATAATATAATTCTCTAAATAGCTGTATTAGTTAGTAGTTTCAATGTAACCATTTATCTTACACTATTTACAAAGGTCAGGAATCCAAGAGCAGCTTAACTAGGTGGTTCTGGTTAGGGTCTCTCATGAGGCAACAAACATAATGTCATCCAGGACTGCAGCCATCTGAAGACTTGCACTGACATATCCATTTCCAAGATGGCTCACTTACATAACTGTTAGTAGATACCTAAGTTACTTTCTGACTCTTGGCAGAAGGCTTCAGTTTCTCCCCAGTTCTTGGATGATTCACGAGAAGGTGAGAGAGTAAACAGGAAACTTGAGTTTCTTGTGACTCAGTGATGGAAGTCACATGCTGACGCTTCCACTTTTTTCTATTCGTTAGAAGCAAGTCACTAAGTCTAGTCCATACTGAAGGGAAAGGGATTAAGTTCCACCTCCTAAAGTGAAGCATATCAAATATCTGTGGACACTATGAAACAAAAACTGTCTTCTAAGCAAGGTGAATATGGTTAACTATAGTGTGTTTGCTAAATTCTGCATGCAATTTTAGGGCTAGTGAAGAAGTGCTCAGAATATGAAGGAAGTTTGCCTTCCTCTTTCTTTCCTAAGAGTGCCTAAAATTTACTCTAAATAAATATTTGATAACTATTGAAAGAATGCTCTCCATCTCATGAAAGAAAGCATACAGATATTAAAAGATAAGGCAATAGGATGGCTCAAGTCTGTCTGTGGTCTTCCTGTCTCACATGTTGGGATTAAAAAAAATTTTTTTTTAATGGCCACAGCCCACAAAACAAATAAACAAACAAAAGAACAGAGATTTAATAATAAGATTATAGAACACCTTTCTTCTCCAAAACCTTACTACCATACTAGAGACCCAGTATAATAACAGTGGACTATAAGTGAGAAAGCTGCTAGGACATGGATTCTATTTAAGAATGTTTCTAGGGAAATCCAAAGAAAACAGGAAGACAAAAACAAGGACACTAAAGGAAATTGACATCTACAACTAAAGCAGACAGTAATTACAGCCTGTTAGCCAGATAAACATGTCTGAGACCTCACACTAAAATTTTATTTACTTCAGTACCTATTATCTAATATATTAAGTCCAGCTTACAAAAAAAAATATTATAAGGTGTGATAAAAAGCAAAAGAAAAGAGTCTGAAGAGACACAGACACAGCAGATTTTGGATTTATCATGCTGGGAACTTAAAATAACTATGATTAATATGCTAAGGGTTCTAATAGAAAAAGTGGACAACACTTACAGTATTAGAGACTCTAAGAAAGAATCAAAGAAAGATGTTAAAAATAAAAAACACTTTAACAAAAATGAAAAATGCCTCATTAGTAGACTAGACACGGTTAAGGGAAAAAAAAACAGTGAGAATGAATATCTTTCAATATAAATTTCCCAAACTGAAATTCAAAATAGTGCAAATAAGCAACGCAAAATATTAAAGAACTGTGGGACAATTACAAAAGGTGTAATATGCATATAATGGGAATATCAGAAGGAGATGAGTTAAATGAGAGAAATAATATTTGAAGTAATAATGACTGAGAATTTTCCAAAATTAATGACAGACACCAAAACACAGATCCAAGAAATTCAGGGAACACCAAATGAAATAAGTACCAAAACATCTACTGCTAGGCATATTATATTTAAACTTTAGAATATCAAAGGCACTAAAGGCACTTACTAATATATGTATGCATAATAATCAGGGAAGAGGAGAGAAAAAATTTTTTTTTAAATAATGGCTAAATATTCCCCAAATTTGAAAAAAAAAATCAATCTACACAGCCAAGAAGTTCAATTCTAAGTAGAATAAATACAAAGAGATATACACTCAGATAAATCATTGCCAAAACATCAAAAGCCTAAGATAGAAAAGAAAATATAAAAAGCAACAAAAGAAAAATGACTCATTATCTACATACAAGACAATCCCAGTCAAATTAACAACTGACTTCTCATACGAAATCATTGAGGATAAAAAGAAGTGGGGTGGCATACCCAAATATCTGAAGGATTTTTTAAAAACTATCAACCAATAATTCTATATCCAGCAAAGTCCCCTTTCAAAATATGAATGTAAACACATTCCTAGGAAAACAGAAACCAAGAATTCATTGTTGATAGACCTGCCTTAGAAAAAATTCCCTCAGGTTTCAAGAAATTGACACTAGATATAATTTGCATCCATAGGGGAAAAAAACAAAGAGCTCCATAAAGGTGATGATATAGGTAACTATAAAATGTGGTATAATAACATATTTCTTCTCTATAGTTATTAAAATAGAAATTTCATAAAACAATACCTAAGACTTTTACTTCCAGGAATATAAAGTAGAAGTGCTTTTCCCTGTTCTCTCACTTAATACGACTAAAATCTCTGAACATTATATATGAAAAAAAAGTAAAAGACTCTGAAAGGTGAAGAGAAGGAAGACCAGTTATAGACCACAGGATCTGAGGAATGATACAGGGATGAATCTGTTAAGTTTTCTTTTTGCCTCATATATCCCAGACTGGAAACTGGAAAAGTAAGTAACATGGAAGTGCCAATAAATACAGACAAAACACACCCCCAAGAAAAGTTTTCTATCTCTATACAAAGAACCAGGAAAGAGGTATTCTAACAAGACATAAATCTTTGGAATAATAACTACTTTATTTCAACAAAACTTTAAAGAAAAAACTTCTCCAACTGCATCCCTACCAGGAATGATGTCAAAAAAAACCAAATGTATAAAGAGGAATTTTATCTCTATGGGAGAGTAACAACCTCCCTCCCAGGGGTTTCTGTGGAGACCAAGTGGGAAGCTTGGACTTTGGCTTTATGAAGTGATAATAAGGTGCTTTTATACCTCCTTACAGGCGCGGTATCAGAGGCTTATTGGAAAGTCAGGATTTTTTTTAACTATCATTCATCAGTAACAAGGTAACCCCTCAAGTGTCAGTGGAGGCCTCATGGCATGGGAGGACAGTGAAAGGGTGCTATTACCTCTTCTACCCAGGGTGATATCAGTTCAGGTCTGGTAGGGAGACTAAACTCCCACCCACACCCAGCAATAACTAGGATCTCATCACCCTGTTGTCAATAGAGGCTGATTGGGGGACCTGGACTTCTATCACTGCTAAGCAGTAAAAAGCTAGTCAACCCCACTTCAGAGCACTGTCAGAGGAGACTGCTGAAACATAAGTTTTAAATAAGATCCAGAGTATTACAGCATAGTACTCAAAATATCCAAGTTTGAATCAAACATCATTCATCATACCAAGAACCAGAAAGACTTCAAACTGAATAAAAAAAGACAATCAACAGATGCCAACCACAACATGACACATATGTTAGAATAATCTGACAAGCATTTTAAAGGAGCCATTATAAAAATGTTTCAAAGACTGTATATTAACATGCTTAAAACAAAGAAACAAAAATCTCAGCAATAAATAGGAAATCTCAGCAAAAGAAATAGAAAATATAAAGAAGAACCAAATAGAAATTTAGAGCTAAAGAATACAGTAACAATAACAACAACAACAACAACAACAACAACAACAAAAACCCTCAAAGGCTAAGCTCAACGAAAGAATGGAAAGAACAATAGAAAGAATTGGTAAATTTGAAAAATAGAAAGTATTCAATCTGAACAACTGAAAGAAAAATCAACTAAAAAATAATGGTATTAAAGTCTAAAGAACAAGTAAAACTATAATAAAAGATCTAATGTGCATGTCTTCAAAGTGCCAGAGAAAGAGGATGGAACTAAAAAAAATTGGAAGACATTTTACTGAAAGTTTCCCAAATTTATCAAAAGACATAACCAACAGACTCAAAAATTTGAGCAAACCTCAAACAGAATACACCAAAAAAAGTCCACACTGAGATCCATCATACTCAAACTTCTAAAAAAAAAAGGAAAGAAGGAAGGAAGGAAGGAAGGAAGGAAGGAAGGAAGGAAGGAAGGAAGAAGGAAGGAAGGAAGGAAGGAAGGAAGGAAGGAAGGAAGGAAGGAAGGAAGATACAAAGAAAGAAAGACAATATTGAAAGCAGCCAGAGAGAAATAATGAAACAATTTGAATGACAGTGAATTTCTCATTAGAAACCACGGAGGGCAGGAGGAAGTTTCACAATATTTTTCAAGTGCTAAAGAAAATAAATTGTCAACCCAGAGTTCTATAACTAGTGAAAATAGTCTTTAAAAATGAAAGAGATAACAAGACATATTCAGAGAAAGGAAAACTAAGAGAATTTGTCATTGACAGACTTACCCTAGAAGAATGGCTAAAAAAATTTCTCAAAATTGAAAGGGAATTTTTAAAAAAAAATCCCAAAACATTAACAAGGAAGAAAAAACAATAGTAAATGTAATGGAATTTTCTTTTCCTCTTCAATTTTCTAAATTATGTTTTATAATTGAAAAAAATTATAATCCTGTCTAATATGGTTCTCAGTATACGTAAAGGAGATACTTAAGATATATATTATGAATGAGAGGGTAAAGGAATCTCAGTCATAATGACATTAATCTATACATGTGATAAAATAACAGAACTATACGCACGCACACACACACACACACACACACACACTGTACCTGTATCAAATTTTTAATTTCAATATTGTGTTATAATTATATAAGGTGTAACCACTGAGGGAAACTAGGTGAAAAGTACACAAGTCTTCCTGTACTATTTTGCTACTTGCTGTACAATGTTTACAACATATGCCTGTCTCATTCTGTGAGACTAGTATTACACTGACATCAAACTAAAGACTTTACAAGAAAATTAAAATTCAGACCAAAATCCCTAAAGATATAAAAATCTTAAGCAAAATATTAGCAAACTGATTCCAGCACAATATAAAAAGGGTTATACACTATAACCAAGTGGGAATTATCCCAGGAATGCAAGATTGATGTAACATCCAAAAATCAATTAACATTCAGCCAAAGAAAGGAATGAGGTACTGAAACCAGCTACGACTTAGATGAACTTTGAAAACCTTATGCAAAGTGAAAGAAGCCACACAAAAGACCACATATTGGATGATTACACTTATATGAAATGTCCAGAAAAGGCAAATTCATAGAGACAAATCCGTATAGAAGAGTGGTTGCTTAGGGCTGGGGTTGAAGGAACGAGTGGTTATTAGGCATGGGGTTTCATTTTAGGGTGATGAAAATGTTATAAACTTAGATTATGGTGATGGCAGCACAACTCTATAACTAAACTAAAATCCATTGAATTGTATGCTTAAACAATAACTAAAGTTGTTCTTAAAAAATCACAAAAATATCTTGCTATCTGTAGATAATTTAATACAGAGGCAACACATTCCATACATTTCAGAGATTCCCAAGGATATTAAAATACTACAGCTCAAGGCATAGTAAACATCTGAGGAAATTGATAAATGTGTAAACTTTGTTTACAAAGGCAAAGAAGGGAATAATATCTTTGAGAAATTTCTATTACTAATATTTGAACAAAAGTATGTTTGGGCCAAGAAAGGATATGCTCAGTTATCTGAGAATTGACTTATATATTATTTCTTATCCTGTGAAAATGGATAAATGAAGAGTGTGTGTGTGAGGGTGTGTGTGTGTGTGTGTGTGTGTGTGTGTGTGTGTGTGTGTGTGTAAGTCTGGATATGGAATTTAAAGTTAGTCCGTGTGGGACTGAGGCCCAGTTCCTTCTAAGTCCCATCCTGTCACTTTTGTACAAATTTCAGTGAGGCCCTTAACCTCTTTTTATGGGTATAGGCTATGGAGTCAGAGTGCCTGACTTCCAGTCCCAGGACTCCCATGTGGGTTATACTCAAACTCTCTGTGCCTGAAGTGCAAAGAATAATACTATATTCCTCATAGGGTTGCTGTGAGGATTAAAAGAGGAAACACATGTAAACAACTTAGAACAGTGTCTGGTTCATAATAAGTTGTACTACAATAGCAATATCACCAACAGCAACAGTAGTAGTAGTAACTGTAGTTGTAGTAGTAGTAGTAGTAGTAATAGTAGTAGTAAAAAGAGAAAAATAATGCTTGCAGGAGTATTATGAATCACCAATTAGAAAATGTATGTAAAATAACTTTTAAAAATTAATATAAAATATATAATTATATAAAACTTTTATTAAGTATAATATAATTCTCTCCTATATTGTTTGTCAAAACTTGATCTTCAAATATTTGATCCCTTCTACCAATCTCTCTCTCTCACACACACACTCAACATATATATAAATACTCAGCATATATTTTGAGTTAAAGCATAACAAAATTTTCTATTAAAAGATATATTTTTAAAAAATAGAAATACACTGTGATAAGTATGAAAATATTAAAGGTATTTGAAAAGAATTGTGGAAGCAGTGGAAGCAGAGATAAAGAAGCAACTCATGTTGCCTGGGTGAAGTAGAAGAGAAGAGGGTAGCTGTCAATGATCATGTCCATGATGATAAAGGCAGCGCCTTCTCTTGCTCTTCTTGTCACTCTTTCTAGACACACAGGACACTGTGTCCCTTCTCAAACATTCTGGAATTTCCCTGACTTAAGCCATTGTATTGTTTTATGATAATTTTTATAAAGATATATTTATATATTTATATATATATATATATATATATATATATATCTGTGTGTGTGCATGCATAGAGCATTGCAATATAAAATAGTCTTCTTATTAGTCAAAATCATATCATTTTAGAAAACCCTAATAATTTAGAGCAATAGATGTTTATCTTTGGCAGATCAAAGATTTCTTTCAAAATCTGATGAAAAAGTGAACATGTGCCCACATTTACAATATTTTGCACACAATTTCAGTGAGTTTGCAAACCCACTAAAACTCATTCAAGAACCTCTGAGGGATCTGTGTACCTCATGGTCCAATCAGGTGCTGATCCTCACTGAGACATTGGCATCACCTATGGACTTATCCAGCTTCCTATGTGAAACAAAAGGAAAATTCCAAAAGAAGACACCCACTATACCCAGGACACTGACATTTTGTGGTCTGTTAAAAGAAAAGAAAATAATAGGTAATCAAAATGTGCCTCAATCTTAGTTTTGTGGTTAAAATATGACAAAAGTATAAGACAGAAAATGCAAAGTTTGGCCTTGATGTTGAAATAACAATGATATTGTATTTCCAAAATATAGGGCCGTGTAAAAACAGATGTTACAATACCTAGGCTTTTATAATGTGTTTTCCAGCTCTAACAGTGCAGATATATAAGGATTTTTTAATAAACATATAATTACTCATCCAAGAAAAAAGTGTAAAGATATGAACAGAGAAAAGCTCTTCAGAAGAATAACTCTGATGGGACAAAGATGTGAATAAGCATTCAGCCCCTATCCACTCAGCAGAAAAGAAAATTGGCATTATTGGGATTACTTTATTGAAAATTATAGGTCACACTTAGAGAAGAGCAATCATTGCCCAGAATTAGCTATCATCACCCCATATAATTACCACATAACCACTATGGAAGTAACAATTCATAAAGGCTTTTGAGAAACAAAAAGATAATTTTTAAGTTCTAGGTGAAGGCACAGATCCTTGAATAGAGTCACCCATCTATTCTTTTGCTCAGCTTCTGGGGCTGCAACAATGATGTAGTTTTAAAAGATCTTTGTTTTCTCTCACAAAAAGTGAAGAGTATTTCACCTAAATACAGTGGAGATGAATTTGAAAGAAGAGCCTCTCTTTGCTGCAACTATTTATTTTTCAACCAGCAAATGATAAGGAAAGTCTTTTTAAAATGCTTCGTAAATATTATTTAACTGAAGTCACGGAAGTGGGGAAAGCCTCAGGTGATCCCTGAGATTCTTTAACTGAGGTCACTGCTGTTATCATCACTGGATCTTGTTTTTGCTCCACTCGCAGACAAAAGTCAAGCACCAAACAGCAAGATGAAGTGCAAGTAGGAAGATTTTCAATCAAAATGCTTACACATCAGAATAAGTCATCAAAGTGCTATTGGAGTGCTGCTCATCTCTGCAGTAATAGTCACTCTGAGCAAAAGTCCTAGCTTCTGCCTCTTTCTGGAGAACAGAAGAACAGAAACAAGAAATGCGTGAACAAATTCACAACTAGCTTTCTATTTAATCTAGTCATGAGATGTTAAATGTTTGTAACAGGAAAAATATTAGCCAGGGTTAAAGTTCTCTTGATGAAATGAGTCAATCTGTTAAACATTGCTTCTGTTCACAGCTCTGTACATAGTATCTTTGGCCTCTGTGTAACTCAAACTGTAAACAACAGAGTCTAATAGCAGAGTGATGATGGTATAGGTCTCTGAAAAATGGTCTATTTTCTATTAATTCATCAGGTTGGGCTTGAGGTAGGTAATAGAGACATAACTATACTAGACAAAGACCACAGGAGGCACAGGTGGCAAAGCCTCCAGATGAGGCAATTCTAAGCATGATGGTGATGAGAATGTTGATGTAGGAAATGTAAGCCAAGCCTATGGACACCTGAACATATGTGTGGAGAATAAAAAATCTTCATATATATTAGTGTCAATGAAGGAGAGTTTCATTACAGGAAGGATATCTTAGAAGAAACGGGCCACCAGTGTCACAGTACAAATAGAACATGGCTATGCTCAGGTCAATACTAAAAGCCTCGCACATCAACTGGGTACACATCCTCTTGTTCATAAAGACTGTATATCTCAGGCATTTTCAGATGACCATGCAATAGTTGTCGGTGGTCAAAATGACAAAGAACAAGAAGATTCTTCAGTTCTGTGATATGAGAATAGAGATATGATGGAATTATGACCAGTGTATACAGTCTCTGAACTAGTCAACATGCTCAGGCAAAAATACATGGCCAATGTAGTGACAGCCATGATAATGTCATTCCCTGATAAAGTTAAAATATGATGACAGCACTCATAAAGCTAGACATGCCCAGCAAGGTGAACTCTGTCAACTTCCATGAAGTTCTTTCTCTGCATTCTTCAGTTCTAAGGATATAAATTCAATAGATCAACATGGAAAAATTCTCTTCTTCTGACATGGACTCTAGCTCATGGGCAGGAACATGGCGTAGGGTAAGACAAGATGACAAGAGTGAAATAAGACACCTTCAGCTAAGACTTCTTTCAACTATACAAGTGAGAAAATTTCCCCTGCTTCTTCAATGCATGTATTCTCTGTCACTGTAGACTGAGAAATATATCCCCACGAATAGAAAAAAGAATTTTTCTCTTCAACATACTCAAGACACAGAGTTACACTGTATCTTGAATCCCTGACATTATATTTTTTCTCCTTTTCACAGTTTCTCCCCCACATGCTGTTTTCACAAAAGTACTATGAACAGCAAGGAGATGGTTATGGCCAGTGGGCTCCAAAAAATGGCAAATTTTATACAAAAAATAATCCACTTCAGCAATAAAGATAAATTTTATAAATATTATGAAGATGAGTAGTTCAAAAATCAATGAGTGATAATTTAGGGATGTAGAGAAGGATAAAGACTAAGAAATAAATATTGTGACATTCTAGAGAGGATTTTCAGTTGATTCTGAATTCAGAAGTAAGATTTCATTGAGGTAGCATGGTCTAGATGTCAGACTTAATCCAAAAGTAGAAGATGGCAAACTTACTAGATATTTTCTTTTATAAATGAACCTTAAAATTAGGAACAGAGGACTTAGATCAAAGAAAAACTCCTATGTATTAGCAGGACCTGGAAAGGGATAGGCCAGTTTGTGACTAGGCCAGAATTGGGAAGGAGAGGTAGAAGTCTGCCAGCAGTTTGGAGCCTGGCATTTAGAGTCTGAAACAGCTACTTTGATAGAAACGTCACTCGTAATATCAAGTGGACACTGATTTTTGTCATTGGGTGAAATGCTATGTGGTGAGAAGCAGAGATACAAAAGCCTCTCTGTCAAGAAGAAACCACCTGTAATCTTTATGGGCAATACACATTGCATATTAAGTCCCTTATACAGAATCTTGCTTCTTTCCTTTTGTTCTTTGTCAGAATTATTAAACCTTAGAAACAGACTCCCTTCCTTTTTCTCTCTACATTACCCCTGGCACCCTGGCTTCTGCCATGCTCGCTTTAAGAAAATTGGTCTTTCAAAGGTCACCAATGAAGTTTTTATTGCTCGATCCAGCATCCTTATACTTAGATTTTCTGATGCATTTAATACCACTGGATGCTGTTTCCTGGAAACTTATAATAACTTGGTTTCCATAACACTACACATACTATCCTTATCTCTGCCAAACATTATTTGTCTCCCTCCCTGACTCTCCTTGCCTCCAATCCCAGGAATGAAAGTGCTCCCACAAGTCAGTGCTACATTCCCTGACTTTTTCCCTCTTCTCTTTGCCACTAAAGGAGATAATTTATTTGTTTCATCATCACTGATATGTTGATTTCTCTGAAACATATTTCTAATCCTAGATGGCACTCACATATTTCAATTTTTCCAATGGCCTTTTCTCTGTGTAGGTCATACTATCATTTCAAATTTTAGGAACTAAATATATCACCCACTCTCCACCTCTTCCAAATGAACTTCTCAACTGTCTTATCTGCATCAGTAGCACCATTTTCTTCCAAATCATACACAATCAGAAATTTGGAATAAAATTTGACTTTATATTCTATACATTTTTATTTTTTTAAATCTCATCTTTGTCCTTTTTTGTTAGACCTTAGAAAGTATGTTCCAAATATTATTTAACCTTTCAGGTAATCTCCAATTAGATCTCACACCTCTGCCTTTTTCCAGTTCCAATTTTATGCCATGTCCTCTTTCTGGCATCACCAATGCCCTTTTCTCCCATCCTCTCTAAAGGCAAATTTTACTGCATGCCAACTGATATAATGAAGACAGCTCTCTTTGAGGCATACTGGTGGCCCTGATTCTATCCAACACACTGTCATCTTTCCTCCACTAACCTTACCCCTTCCAGAGCCACCTAGACAAGAATCATCTCTCACCTGAAATTTCACTGGCAGGAAGGCAAGCAAGAGCCTCTCAGCAACCAAAGGAATTTGGTTCACTTTGAGAACTTCACCCAGTTCTGAAGACCCAGGATTCATTTTCCTATATTTGACATCAGAGCTTTTCTTTCTGAAACAAAAAGAACCCTCATTTCCCATTTAGATGACTCCTAAAGCTTGGGCTAATCTCTTCTAAGGCCTAATAAGCACATTCCAGAGAAAGAAACTAAAGAACGAAATCAATTTCCACCCCTTTCCCCCTTTTCCCATTCTACTACAAAACCTGCTTTCCAGCCAGGCTTGTCTGAGCATGCCATTTTTGTGTCCCCCTATAAACTCTAGCACTTGACTCTGATAGCAATAGAAACTCCTCATCACCCAGAAAAATGGGCATGACTTCATCTTACAATAGAGAAGATTCTCATCCATATAAATCTCCAAACCAGTTTTGGTAGATAGAATGATAATATATTAATTTATGATAAAAACTAGAAGCAGCTGGTAAACCTTGTGTTCTCTAAGTTTTATGGCACTTATTAGCATCTGGGAAAGGGAATTGCATAGTCCCTGGGTTTCCAATAAAAGTTACTTCACAGCTTCTACTTCCAGCATGATCTGCTTGTATTACTCAATTGGATTCTACTTCCTATTGCTACTAAATTATTTTATGTAAAAAGTCCCCACCCAGCTTGTATCCTTTAGTTCCACAAATATATACTAGGCTTTTCTCATGGGCAGAATTAATTGTTAAGTAAAATGGGTGACTGAAAAATGAATAAAACCTAATGCCCAACTTTATAAAAGTTAAATACACTGATATCTATAATATGAGACACACAATGGTAATATCCATAAAAGGTCTCAAAATGATAATAATAACAAAAACTATTCAGACACTTTTCCATGCATCTCATGCACATTATGGTATCTTGTTTACACTAACAAAAATACTATGAGGTGAATAGTTTTATCTTTGTTTTGCAGAAAAAGAAATCAGGTTCAAGGAGATTTACTGACTTTCACAGTAGTCAACCATTAGTAAACTTTCCTCCAAATTCTTTGCTCTTAACCTATGAGGAGTTAAAAAGAGTTGAAAATAATGTCCAATTGAGACATCAGAAAATCCTTTCTGAAACACATAACTTTTGAGATTGATTTTGAAGAATGTTAGAATTTTATGTAACAGAGACTGATAAGAAAGAAATTCAAGACAGAATGAAGATAATAAATAGAAATAAGAAAGCCAGGCATGTACAAGGCATGACTGAGGCATTTAACTAGAGGATACTGTCTGACTAAGAGGTGAGAGCCAGGCTGGAGCCAGACTGAATGGCATTGGCTTCCAAGATAAAGGATTGGTATTTAATTCAGGAGACGGTAAGGTATATAATCCCACTCCAACACTAACTTCTACTGTGCAACATGCCAGATAAGGCTCTACAACCTGGGATTCAGCTTAGAAAAAAAGTTAGAGAATGGGAACTGCCTAGAGCAGAGGATTCGAAGGGTAATTTTAACAATTGTAGAGAAAGTGAATTCTTGAAAGTAGTTATTGTGTCATTGAAAAAGCTGATTAGAGGTTTGAAGTGAGCTGAAAGAAAAGGAAATGAACAAGAGACTAGATAACAGGATGAAAATGTTTCCATAAAATTTTGGTATGAGGAAGATGGAAAATAATGTGGCTAGAAAAGAGAGTTTTAGTTAGATATCATAGAGGAAGAGCAGGTATGAGTGGTGGCTAATAAATGTGATATTTTAAGTAACAGCAGAGGGAATGTAGATGGAAGTCCCTGGGGTTATGCCAGGGAAAACCACTACTAAATCCACAACACCTAGTGCAATGCCTGGGAATTAATTAATAAATGTGAGTGTAATATATTGACTGCATCACCACCAAAGATTAATATAAATATACTCTCAATGTCCAGGGACTCAAAGAAGAAGAGAGGAAAACTGCAGAGAGTAAGCAAGTTACCAGGAAAAATTAGTCATAATGAGAAATGTATGGGAAAATCTAGCATAAGGAAACACCATGATACTCAAAAAAAAAAAAAAAGAGCTTAGTAATAGTAGCTGAAAATACTATAGGAGACACAAAGTACATACTGTACTCTCAATTCTCTCTTTCCTCTTAGCAATGGCATGAACATATCACTCAATATTGAATTTATCAAAAGCGAAGCAAATTTTCAGGGTCTTCAGCAGAAAGCAGAATCTCAGAATGTTCTACAAGCAGAAGACTACTTTACGAAACTATAAAAGGAAGAAAAAGCCTTTCACTCATGGCCCACAAGAAGCTTGAGCCCAGAGACACTGCCTACATGACTCAGGAGCTCAAAACCGAGCATAAGGTTATCGGACAGAGGGGCCCGTGGAGTTTGGTCTGAATCCCTCCTGATGCGACTAACTTGGCTTCTCATCTCATCCACTGCACTGTAGCTCCATAACCACTGTCTTTCCACCACCAGAATCTGGGTCATATGGGATTAGGGCTCTGGCAGTCCCCTGTATCTAATAAATAACTCCATTGATTTCCTAACCCAGAGCCCGCCCCTCTTTTCCCACCCGTAGCTCTGATTGTTGGCACCAGGGGACAGGCCTGGAAAATCATTCACACGTTATCAGTACTCTCCATCTCCCATCCTCACCCAGAGGCGCATAAAAACTCAGAATAGTCTGAGTTCTAAGACTGTGAACCTCAAAAGCTGGGTGAAAAACCACTATGTTGTTTGTCCTTTCATCCTAGTGACTACTGCTGCTATAACAGCCCAGGTCAAGAACATAAAGGAGATGCTCCTATGAGTCTCTGTCTTCACCATTCTCACAGAAACCTTTGGTCAGATAGGTAAGGTGGTCAGGGGATGATCAAGGAGCATAAAATGAGAAAAAAAGATTGAATGTGGTGTTTTTCTCCTGCATTTATGGTGAAGGTCATTATATTTCTTTATCCCACAACCTTAGTGGAAAGGTGTTTGTGTTCCCTAGAGAATCTTCTAGTGACCATGTGAACTTGATCACAAAGCTGAAGAAACTCCTGCAGAACTTTATCTTGTGTTTTTGAGCCTAAAATGACCTCTCTCTGCCTATAGCCTCTTTTCCTACAGTGTCCAGTACAATGATAATGAGCTACTAATTTTTAAAGAAACTGTGGAAAGCGTACTCTCTACAGTAAAGGAACTATAATTACCTTCAAAGTTATGGAAGAATTCCCCTCCCTGGTGCACATCTGGCATTGCCAAATTCGGGGTTAATGGGAAGCCCCTGGTGAGAAAGGACTTGAGACAGAGTTACTCTGTGGGAGCTCACCCCAAGATTGTCCTGGGAAAGGAGCAGGATGCCTATCGAAGAAGGTTTGATCTGAACCAGTCCTTTGTGGAAGAGACTGGGGATTTGTACACGTGGGACTTTGCACTGTCTGCAGAAGATATGCTGTTTGCACATCAGGGTTCCTCCTTCAATTTCATTATTTTGAGTTGGTGAACTCTGAGCTATGCAGTGAAAGGATATGTAGTCATCAAACCCCTGGTGTGGAGCTAAAGTCTTGAGTCAATAAGAGCACTTGGAAATGAAATGACAAATATCTAAAGGCAACTGGACATTAGATCCTATATCTGTAGTTCTTTCTTCTTTGAATTTCCTGTCCACATGTGTGCCTAATACACACACACACACACACACACACACCACCTTGCATATATTATGAATATGAATATGTTAGTGCTCGTTGTAGTCCCAAACATTTTCTATTATGTCTACTTATTTGGAAATTGGTGTTTTATTGTCCATAAAAATCAGATTGCAAAGTATGGGTAGGAAAATCTTTAAGTAACTAAAAAGAAATATCATAAAGCCAGAGTACTCAATGAGTGGAACAGTGGCAATACTTAAAAGCTACTAATAATCATTTTATTAATAATTCAAAATGTGTGTAGAATTGCAATATAAATCATTCTATTTGCTTTTCCAGCTACAAATCAATCAAAAAGAGATCTGAGATTCTGCCAGAGACACAACTATGATGAGATAAGTAAGCAATAGTTGAGAAGCTGATAGCAAGTAATGAGACAGAAAATAAAACTAGAAGAAGCAGAATGAAAAATTAAAAAGGTATGAGTCTGGAATCATTTTGTGTAAAGGTACACATGCCTTTTTTTAATCAAAAATCTAAATAGTATTATACAATGCTTGGTTTTCATAATACTGTCCTGAAGTCCTCAAGAACATTGCTCACATGAATTCCCATTTTAAAATCCTTCCATAAAGCCCCACCTCACACAGGATCAAATTTAAATGATGTGGCATTGTCCTTCATAACTTAGTCCCTGCTTACCTCTTTCAAGGACAGCTTGTAGCACAGCAACTGGCATCTTGATTATAACACTATAAAATAATTCTCAGATGTTATTATTAGTAGTTACTTTCATTATTATGTAAACCATGGAACACAGTTCCTGGCACATCCTCAACAGATATGAAGTGCCTTCTTAGGGAAGCAAGGACTCCAAAGAGAATTTCGCTATGTATGGGAAATAAAGCAGGCTTTGTCCACAGATAATGGTACATGAAACCAAGGAAAATCAGAAAGACAGCATGCCAGTGGGCTTTAAAATGCTAACCAAACAGATTATTTCTAACTTCACCTAGGATGAACAAAATAGCAGACAGCAGCTATAAGGAAGTAGGGTAGAATCTGAGAACTCTGTAATGGAGCAAGAGGGTTGGGGCAAAGGAGCAGGTAGAATCTGAGGAGATTTGCTGAGGTACTTAAATGCAGTTGCAGAGTCTCTATAAGCACATTTTGATCTCATCTCTGGAGAGGTAAAAACCATCGAGTTGGTTAGATGGAGACTTTAGCAATGTAGGAAAGTAGTGTCCAATTGCCCTCTCATGACTCAGGGCTTGCCTTATGGCCTTATGGTTTCTTAATATGAACCTCCATTCCATACACTTGTACTGTGAGGACTAGAAAGACCAGTCTCTTCTTATATAGCACATATTTCTACCAAGAGCATGTAGACATGTTGTTTGCTCTAATATTATATTAGAGCTCAACAGTAGACTATCTTAATTTAGCAATCCCCTCTGCCAAGGGACCTAAAACAAGTTTTAAGAAAGGAAGCCAGTGTACTCTCAAGTGGCATCATCCATTCATTTAATTATTTATTAGCAAATACTCTATACAAGGTGATATGCCAAATGAAAAATATATATATATATTGAGTGAAACAATCATGGTGCTTTCATTTTTGGAACTGATACTCTAATAAGTCTGTGTCATCTTAATATAGATTCTGTCTAACAATAATTAGCCTGAGTTGTAACTCATACCTCACATTTTTTGGCTTTCTTCTATCTCAGGTTGATATCCTCCTCCCTTTTTAACTCCACCTGAGTTGGAAATTTCATTTGTTCTTGGGATCCCTTGCAACTTCTTAGAATCAAGTATTGCTAATTTCTTGCTTTTGGGAACCCTCTGTCCCTTGAGATGGCTCTTGTGGACACAATCCAATATGACCACATGTCAGCTCTTTTTTCTACATGACTTATAACCTCATCCAAAATAAACATTCATGCATCCCTTGTCCCCATAAATTCTAGAATCCAGGATAAACTTAATGCAGACAACACTTTCCTTCTTCTACAGTGGTTTTAGCTTTCTCAAGTCTTCTGAGTCTCCCAATAACAAGGAGCATATTTCAAGATGTCTGAGTGATCCCACGGAAGCCCCCTCACTAAACATGAGGTGAAGATAGTAGAAAGACCAACATTATCCTCTCAAGTTTCCAGGTACATGATCCACTACTGTTTCAAAGCAATAACAACAGCAAAGCCACAGCTCTCTCTAGAGAAGTTTTTTGGAAGATTTTTTTCCTAACCCCACATTCTGTCTACTCTGCACACTTTATTCTGGTCAAGGGAAATGAGTCATTGAGCTGGTTCTTAATCATTTCCTTTACAAATTCTTATATGAGTAGATATGTGACAATCTTTTTTATTATATAATAGCTATCATATTAATGGTTTGTTCAAAACTAAAGAAAGAAGAGTTTCATTTTAACATCATTTAAAATAGAGATGAGATTTCTAGCAACGTGCTTTGAACATTTTTCTCAGGTATGGTGGTTACCACAACAAAGAAAGCAGCAAAAGTCACAGAGGAAATAACTTGAGCATTCAGAATCCATAAGGAAAATGGAAGGACCTGATGATGACTTAGAAACATGATCGGGTAATGATTCATTGTTAAAAACCTTGATAATTTCCACTTTACCCACACTTGTCACTAAGGGTAGTAGAACATAGGGAAAAGCAGTACATAGATATGCAAAGAATAGATAAAATCTGGAGTCATCTCTAATGAGAAAAAGCAATTTTTGAGCCTCTATCTTGTACAAGTAAGGATCTGACTCTTATTTGTGTGGCTGTAAAAAAATGGGTCAGAGAATTTAGCCACATGGCTCCAGGACTGGTTTTACCAGAGAAGTCTATAAAGGATTTTTATTTGATGATAATGTTTGAAGTTTTCTCTATATTTTATATGAGAAACTCTGTGGAGAGGTCTAATATTAAGGCAATGATGTCTCCTTGAGTTTGGGATATGTCTTAGTTTGAACTTAAGTTGAGCTGTGGATGAAAAGAGATTTTCTCTTATCATCCCTAGAGAGTACCAATGTATAGTCACATTTGAAGAGCAATGTGAAGACTTTTTAGGTACTCATGACATTTTCTATTGTTTTGAAATGATAGGTGTCGAAGAACAGAAGGAAAAGTGAAACATGACCCAAGTCACCTTTAATCCTCACCTTAATAGGACTAAGTCACTGATTAACTTATAAACTAAACCTGTTTGTGTTCCAGAGTTTTTAATTTAGGTTTGTAGTCATTCTTCCATGAGCCCAATATGAGAGATGCCATGGTAAACACACCTGGATCAGGTCACATACAACCACAGGACCCGGAAGCAAAACTAATCTAATGTTGCTGATAAGCTGCACTGAGGCCCATAGTCTATGAGGGGCTAATCCAGCTGTGTCTGGAGTGAGAGGGCAAAAACAAATATAAAGCATTTCACCTAAAGCCCTAGCTACTGCAGCAACTTCTCATTGTAATATCATGGGGTTCTTGTGATGATTAGATATGATGACACATACAGAGCACCTACTCAGTACATGTGCTGGCATAGTAAGTGCTTAGCACATGTTAGGTATGATGATGAAGAGGATGAGAATGAGAACGATTACCTAAAACAAATCATCTGCCTTAAGTTCTTGGTATATTCCTACAAATAAAAAGAAATGTTTATGCTCCATTTTCAGTCCCTGCTGAAAGGGAATTTCTTCTACTATTGCTTCTACTAGAAGAAATAAGTTCTTTTTATAGATATTGAGAAGCACCACATTTGACTTTTATACAAGTTCATTTTCACCAATAGTAACTAAACAAGGGCTATATTCTAACATGATTCAAAAGAACAAAAGATGGTACCATGTGACATTCAACACATCTTCATCTGAGTTGAGCTGTTTTTCCCTACAGAGAGTAAATACCAGGCCATGTGAGATCAAAGCTTGCCCAGTATTCCTTGCGTGATCCATTTGTAATGAGATCTCCTGGCTCACTTCTGGATTCTGACTCCATGCAGACCCACAGTATACACAGTTAGTCTCTTGGCAAATTAACTCAAGAGACAAGAGCTAGACAACGGAAATTCTCCTCTGAGAGTCCTTTTCAAATTAGAGTTTAAAAAGGCAGCTTCTCTAAAGATAAAGCCAACAGGAGTCAGAGATACTCAATGTGAATGTGATACCTTGTGCTTTGGCCAGAGTCCAGTGAAATGTCAGTGGCCTAATAATCTAACAAGGCTAGCCTAGAACTTAATAAGGCTGAGCTCTAAAAGACATCAAGATTCATTTATTTCTTTTAACAAAAAAAAAATGACAATTAGTTTCTTTGGCATTGCAATAATCTTTTGTAAATAAGTCATAACTGCTTGGCGTGCTCTAACATCAGAAAAGAACACAGTTGGATTCCACAGTCTCAAGAAGGTGGATGGATTCTTTTGGGTATGAGAAGGCTTCTGTCTCAAAGAAAAGTCATAATTCTCTTGTTTATTCAAATAGTTCATGCAATCATCAGTTTTTTAAGAAGTCAACTCTTCCATTCTTGGCTCCTTGGATCTATCTTGATTAAAATGAAAGGAAAGAAAAAGAAATGAAAGGACAGGACTGAAAGTCTAACAAAAAGACAGTCATTATTTTTTTACCTACACAATTTCTTTACACACAAAATGTAATTATAGAGGCTTAGCCTACCTTGCATACTTTAATTTTTAAAAACAGATTCTGTTTCCAGGCACAGATTTGCTTATAAAGATTTAAATATATTTGTAAGTATGCACGGCTTTCGTCATAATTTCTTTCTTATGCAAATGGTGTTTCCTTTACACCCTCAAATTGTATGTTCCCTCTATTTTATTTTTTTTCCTCTAGTAGGAATATTGGCTTCATGACTAAAATTTTGATGCATGAACACATTTCAGTATTCTTACTCTCCCACAGGGTTTTTATCCTTATGGAATGAATAAATCATTTTGAAAGCTCCTTTCCATTATATACTATGCTTTTGAGATTATCTACTTGTAGGCCCCTTACACAGAAACACCCTCAGGGTTCAGCCACAGAGAGGACCCAGACTTGATTGGTAGCAGTGCTGCTGTTACAAGCCCCAGCTACAGTCACTTTGGGCTGGGCAAAGAAACAAAAAAGCAACCAGTGGGAAAAAGGAGGTGGCCATCTGATGCTAAAATTGTCCCTAAGTTCATTAACACACCTTCTAACTGCTGAGAACTTGTCCTAGGAATCTCCAAACTGACTCATCCTTTTTATACATTTCTTTGGCTCTGTGGTATCTCTGGGACCTCTTCTCCCTTCCTGAAGTGAGCACTGGCATCTGTACGCGATTTCTTCTGTGTAGGAATGTAAGAAGACCATGCAGGACTAACTAGCAATGCGATTTACTCCCACATGCCGTGCTGCCTCATCTCTTTCACTGGAGTCTCCCTCACTTCAAATAACAGGAACAGCAGTGTATTTGTCATTGGAGCTGTATATTCCTCTACAGTACAATTTTGGATTGCTTCAGTACTTCAAAAAGAGGTTTAAAATGAGATAAGGAGGCAATTGCCCTTAATCCATAAGGGACACTAAAACATCCCTGGAGATATAATAAGATGGACTAAAATCAATAGAACACCTGATTTGGAGAGTAATGAGATTGGGAAGAATACTTGGAAAAATCAAAGTGAGCAATGACACCTACACTAGAATGTGTAGCTAGCCACTAAAATGTACTCTATGGAGGATGAATCAATTACTGCAGAGATTGTTTGTTTGTGCTAAATAAAAGAATATTGAGGCTTCCCCTGTAGCCAAGTTTTTCAGTCTGGAGAAATGATAGCTCTCCCTAGTGGCAGTGCTTCACCTTTCCCTTACATGCTAGACACCTTTCCTTTAAACAAATAACTGTTATGAAAAGAACATTGTATTGTTCTGTGTTCCCACAAGTCTTGATCTGGCCTTCTTTTTGCATTTGTTTTGCCAAGTTTTAGGAATATCTTGTCTTAAAGTAGTCTTTCATTGTCTGTTCAATCTAATTCTAATGTGCACCACAAGCAATAAAGTTGCTTTTCCCCACCACCTTCTTTTTCCCTTAGACTTATGTTCCTGACCCACATTCCTTAGTCATTAGCCATCCTATCTATACCTTTATGATCTATTCAAAGAAAGCAAATTCATATTTACATGAGGCATACTTACAACAAATCTGTGGCTGATTTGGATTAAAGGGGTACTTTCCAGACCCTAATTTAAATATACCAGAGATTTCTTTTTTTCCTCCTCCTGACTCAATTAGATTTAGTATTTTCTTCTTCTCTACTTCAAATATGTGTGTGTTTTCTTGGCTCAATATCTCCTTCACCATTTTTTGTCACTCGTTGCAATAGGCTCATCAAGATAGAAAAAAGACAGATATGAACTGTTCTCACCAATGACATGTAAACAAAATTATTTGTTCTTTGTTTACTCCTTGTAACTAGGCTTTCAAGGGAACAGAGACAAAAGGTTTCTCCTGTACTCTTTATCAACATAAATGCCCACGATATCAGATATACCACAGACTACTTGTGCAATCACAAGTTAAATGTTAGAGCTGAATCCAAGAATTGCTGCCAGAAAAAAACGGGTCATAGATCTTGAAGGAGAAACATCTCCGTCTCCAGATCTGTTGCCTACAATGGTTCAACTACATGTCTATTTTTTGTTACCTTTATTTTTTTCCCCAAGCTTTATTGAAATATAATAGATAATTAGTTGCTCATGTTTACATTGTACAATTCAATGAGGTTTTTTCAATTATAGTTGGCATACAATAATATATTCGTTTCAGTTGTACAGATATATTTGTTTCAGTGATTAGAGATCTATATAACTCACAAAGTGATCACCCCACAAAATCTAGTATCCCTTTTCCCCCTTACATATTTATTACATTGTTGACTATTTTCCTTGTGCTATACTTTATATCTCCATGACTATTTTGTAACTATCCATTTGTACTTAATCTCTTTGCCCTTTTTTACCATCTCCCCCAACCACCCACCCATTTAGTAGCCCTCAAAATATTCTCTGTACCTATGAGTTTGTTTCTGTTTTTGTTGTTGTTGTTTATTTTGTTCTTTAGATTCCATATGTGGAATTATGTGATATTTGTCTTTATCTGATTTACCTCATTCAGTGCAAATACCCTCTAGGTCCATTAAGACAATATCTTTTTACATTCCCTTCCTTTTAGTCTGTGTGAGTCTTTTACTTTGGAGTGAGGCTCTTGTAGACAGCACATGTGAGGGTCTTATTTTTTTATCCATTCAGCCACCCTATCTTTTGGTCAGAGCACTTAATTCTTTTTCATCTGAGGTACTTGTTGATTAGGAATGTAGTTATTACCATTCTTTATTCATATTTTTGGTACATGTTTTTTCTTCTTAAAGAAGTCCCTCCAACACCACCTGTAATACTGGCTTGGTGTTGATAAATTCCTTTAGTTTATTTTTGTCTGGGAAGCTCTTTATCTGTCCTTTGACTTTAAATGATAGTTTTGCTGGATAAAGTATTCTTGGTTGTAGATCCTGGGATTTTATCACATTGAATATTTTGTTTCAAGCCCTTCTGTCTTGCAAAGTTTCTTTTGAGAAATCAACTGCCAGTCCTATGGGTGCTCACTGCTTTTCTCTTGCTGCTTTTAAGATTCTCTCTTTGTATTTAAGCTTTGGCATTTTAATTATGATGTGTCTTGGTGTGGGCCTCTTTGGGCATATCTCTTTTGAGACTCTCTGAGCTTCCCAGGTTTATATGTCTATTTCTTTCACTGGGTTAGGGAAGTTTGCCATCATTATTTCTTCAAACAGGTTTTTGACTTCTTGTTCTCTCTCTTCTCCTTCAGGTACCCCAATGATATAAATGTTTTAACATTTAATTTTGTCTCATAGGCTCCTTAAATTATTATTATATTCTTAGTTTCTTTTTTCTTGCTGTTCTGATTGGTTGTCCTTGTCTTTCCCATCCTCTATATTAGCGGTTCAATCCTCTTCTTCATCTACTCTGTCGATTCCCTGTAATATACTCTTCATCTTAGATAATGTATTCTTCATTTCTGACTGGTTCCCTTTTATAATTTCCAGTTATATTTTTACGTCTTTTATCTCTTTGTTAAAGTTCTCACTGAGTTCATCTACACTTCCTCTAAGTTCAGTGATGTAAAGCATCTTTATAACCAGTGTTTGGAATTCTGCATTTCTTGGATTGCTTGACTCCATTTTTCCTTGATCTATGTCTTCTTCTTCCATATGGTTTCTGCTTCTTTGTCTCCCTATTTTGGCTGCCTTTCTGTGTCTGTTTCTATGTACTAAACAAAGCTCCTAAGTCTCCTGGTCTTATTAGTGTGGCTTTGTATAGTAGATGTCTAGTGACACAGTCCTGAGAGGGGTTCAGCTGCAGCCTGTTTTAGCCCCAGTCTGGGCCCCTCTGAGACTACCTGTTAAGATTCAGCAAGCAATCCATAGATGCTGTGCTTACAGTTCCCTCAAGAAGCCATGCCATAAACTGAGGTCAGTGTGGGTCTTGGAACTGCTCACCGAGGGACATAGGACTTGATGAAGACATACCTGGCTGTGGCTTGGGTGGGGCTGTGAGTTGGGGGTGGAAGAGTTTTCGGAAATCCTCTGGGTGGAGCAACTTCTGTTATCCAGTTCCATGAAGTCTCAGCTATGGTGGCACTGTGTCTATACACTGGGATGGGAGAAGGGCTCACAGGGGAACAATGGATACTGCCAGCACTTCTGCCTGGGAGAAGTGGCCATTGTTCTGATAACTCTTGAAAGTCTCTGGTGCCCTCTGAGCAGCCAACCCAGCGCTGGGGCTCGGAGTAAGTGAGTCTATCACTGATAAAGTTTGGTCATGGTCATGGGCCCCTTTAAGAGGAATGTCTACACTGCCAGCTGCCGCTGCCATAGCCTCTGTCCCACTCAGCCACTCAGGATGGGGCAGCCTTGCGTCTTCGCCCCATCCTGCCTTCTACTGTTTCAGGGTGATTTCTTATTTTTCTCCCTAGTTGGAGGGCTTCTGTTCTGCGAGACCCAGGTGACTCTGCTTGCTGTTTGCTCTGTGTTTCTGTCATCTGCAAAAGCAGATGAACAAAGCTTCTAGCATCTATACCATTTTGCCCAGTCTCCATACATGTCCAATTTTTAAAAACAAATATATATGCTTCTATTTTTGTAGATAATAAGCTGTTGCATTATGTGGTAGAAAGGGGATCAGAAGTCCTGGGTTCAAGTGTTCACTCTGTACTCATCAACATCGTTCATGAATATAATGTTTTTAATTCTGCCACACTGGCCATGAAAAAAAAAATTGTTTTAATCCTCTTATCTAATTATTCTGTGCAGACTGTTATCTAGGTATAAATGCCACCTGTTGCTTTCAGCAACATCATTTACCTTACTCCCATCCAGGGAACTAATTTATATTTTTTGTGTGCCCCTAAAGTTTTCTGCAAGAAATTATATTAGTATAGTATTTTTCTTGTTGTACATTCATTGCTTGATTATAAGACTGTTTCTATCACTGTGTAACAAGCATAATGGCATCAGGAACTGTTTTCTCATCACTATACCCCATTCTGGAACAGTTCTGGTAGAATGGGTGTTCAATAAATCCTCATGTAATAGTGGAGTACCTTCTATGTACACAGCACACTATGCTTGGACTTGCTGGAATGTTTTGATCAGCTAGACATACCTGCTCTGATTTCCTGTGTCCTTTGTAGTTGCTCCTCACCTAAAAACAAAACATAAAGAATAATAAGTAGGTCATAGTGGCAGGGTCACTTGAGTCTGCACTGCCTCCTTCCCTGGATTTTCTCCAAGTCAACATTTCAGTCACTTCAAAACCTCTCTTCTTCTGTGTTAATTTAGTCATTGCACTAATTAACAACACAGAACCAAAAGCAATTGATCTTTTCATTAAAAAATATGGAGTTACCATAAAAAATTATTTATATCTATACTAGGATATAATCTTCAAAACTTATTTAAAGAGCAATAAGTATTTAAACAAAGTGTGATGTGCCACATAAAATTAAGAATCAGGACACTTAGCATATGTCCTAAGTGAAAAAAGTCAGACAGAGCAAGACAAATACTATAAGATCTCACTGATATGTGGAGTTTAAAAAAAAAAAAAAAACAGAAACAAAAAAAGTCCTCATAGAAACAGAGAACAGATTTGTTGGTTTCCAGAGAGAGGTGGGGGTGAAGGTTGGGGGAATAAGGTGAAGTTGGTCAAAAGATACAAACTTCTAGTTTTAAAATAAATAAGTTCTGAGATATAACATGCAACATGATGACTATAGGTAACAATATGATCTTGTATATTTGAGAGTTGCTAAGAGAGTGAATCTTAAATGTTCTCATCACAAGGAAAAAATAATTTTTTACCATGTGTGGTGATGGATGTTAATTAAATTTATTATGGTAACTGTTTCACAATATATACATATATCAAATCATTTCATTTGTATACCTTAAAATTATACAAGGTTATATGTCAATCATATCTCAGTAAATCTGGGGGAAAGTAATCAGGGCATCTTCTAATTATATTTTTAGCAAAATGATAAACAAATTGAGGTCAGAAAAATCCTTCCACAAATTTAGATTTTGAATCGTACTAGAGCAAAAGTTCAACCTCCTTTGTTGTTAGGGCCAAGTTTCTCAAATTTCTTATTACCTAATTTCCCAACCCCTATTTCTTCTGCCATGAAGGTAGTAACTGGAGAAAGAATAAACATGGAAATACCAACAATCAGCAATAGAAACGTTGGTTGAGGAAAGCAACTAGTTCTGGAAAATGAGAATAGAAAGAGGCAGGAGATGATACTGAGAGACAGGTAAGTGGTATGTGTCATGTGGATCTAACTTTTAAAAAAACTCATCTCTGAATAAAACAAGAATTTCAAAATTGTAAAGCAATTTGGTGTAAGCAAAAAGCAATCACCATTTCTTGAGAATTTACTGTACAGGAGGCACTATGTTAAGTGGTAGTCATCTATATTATTTTATTTAATAACAGTACTTCAGCTTTATACTACTCTGTACTTCACAATATCTTATTTGATCTTTACAATAACCTTACAAAGAGTGCATTTGTATGCTAATTTTTTAGGTTAATGGTAGAAACATTAACTGATTTGCTTCAAGTCACACAGTTGGTAATTGACATGGCTCGAAGTGATACAAAGACCCACCAGCTAACATCAAACTATGTCTTTTTCACTGTATCACCTTTTCTCATCTTTAATCTTTCTGAAAAAAATACATTATCCTTTCTAAAAGATATTATATTCTTTGAGTCACTCTGGTCTCATCCTGGTCATCACTTCCAGCAAAAAAGTCTTCTCTAAATAGCTTATGAGATTTCCTTCCATGACCTCCCATACCACTATAGCTTGTCTCTGCTTTGACAATATATTAAAGTTGCCCATTTCCTAGTGTGCCTCCCTTACCTCACAACAAACCCCTTGACAGAACTGCATCCCCAATGCCTAGCACAGTTCTTAGCATCAGATAGCTCTCAAAAACTACTTATTAAATATAAAATTGAAATGTAAAATGATCACATTCAAAACTGTTTCTTTATGGCTAAGTGTATTAACAATGAGTGTCCACTGCTCTCTTGTGCTATGAAACATCTAGGTTCTTAGGATGGCAAATTTGGCCTCTATTCTATAAAGCTCACAGATTCTTCTGTTTCAGAAATTTTGTGTCTCTTTTTTGTGATCTTTCTGTTTCTTGTTTTCAAGATGTGCGCTGTCACATTTCTGAGCTGTTGGTATGCTGGACTATAGCAGCAATGTTTCTTTCTTATATATTGTTTCCAAACTGCAGTTGATTAGAAAAAGCAGATGTACAGTATATAGAATTACCTACAAAGTAGCATCCTTGAGAGACAGCACTGTATTGGGATGAAAAACAAGGACCTGAAATCAGAATGCTTAGGTAATAATTTTACCTCTGCCACTCACTAGAGTTCTCGCCTCTCTATACAGCTATTTCCAGGTTGGTAAAATGGGGCATTGATAGTACATAGGGAGGTATGTATCATTATTCCCTTTTGTATAGCTGGAGTTTAGCAAAGTTAAGTAACATTTAGCCAACTTAGCAAAGGTATATTGCATGCTAGACATTGGGGCTAGGGTAATGATTAAGGTGTCATAACTCTATGCCTTCATGGCACTAAGAGAAAATCAGGAGAGCCCCCAAATTAAGGAAGTAGTTACAAAAAAAAGTGTTAAATCTTATTATAGGAGAAATATGGGATGTTACGGGAACACATAATGGTGAGTTTTAACCAAAGGTAGGGGTCACGGAAGAGCTTCTAAAGGAAGTTGAATTCAAACATCAATTCTAAAGGCTCAGTAAAAGTCAGGTGGATAAAGGTTGGGAAAGGAAAGGGGAAAAAAAGATTGGAGGAAAAAGGAAGATCAAAGAAGTATTCTAGGCAGAGAAATCAGCATTTGCAAAGGTATGTAAGAGAAAACATGAAAAAAATTTAAAGTTTAATAGAGCTAAGATATAAAATTCATGGGACATTGACAGGCAAGCAAAGGGCAAAGTTGGTAGTAATCACAGGATTAAATGGTGAAGAACTTATAACCCATACTAAAGACGATGAAGGTATTTGTATGTCTTTAAGTAAAACAACTACTGATTTATTTATAATTTGAAAAATTCACTTTGCCAGCAGAGGGGGAAATAGATTATAGAGGGGCAAGATTGGCAGGAAGACTGACTAGAAAGCTATTATGGGACTAAAGACAAGTGATGGTAGATAAGCTGGCATGGAAGCAGTGCTGATGGAGTGAAATAGACAGACTGGAGAGATGTGTGAAAGATTAAAATTTCTTGGTTATGGATTAAATATGGGGGTAATGGAATCAAAGAGGACTCTGGGATTTCTGGCTTAGACAACTGGGTGGATTGTGGTGCCTTTAACCAATACAGGGAATTCGGAAGAGGAGCTGGTTGAGGTATGAAGAAGGAAATTAGTTCAATTTTGAAATTTTAAGATTTAAATGTCTAGGAGATATTCAAATGAAGATATCCAGGAAGCAGCTAAATTTATAGATTTGAAACTTAGGAGAGTGTTCTGAGTTAGATAAGTAATTATAAGAAAATCATATAGATGGTAATTTTTAAAATGGGAATAAATGGATTCACCCAGAGAGAATTCATAGAAGAAGAGAAGACATCCACTTAGGGTGGCATGCAGAGGAAATGGATACTGGTGTGGGGATATGAGGGTGGTATTGACAATGAACTATTGGGAGAGCAATAAATGGAGAGGGGAGGAATTAACTCTCTGCTCCATGTGCCAAGGTCTTCATTGACTGATAAGTTCTAATGCTTTTTGGTGTATGGAAGAAGAAGAAGAAGGCAGTCAAGATCCTCATATTTAACTAAAAAAGAACTTGGGGTCCAGCAGCTATTGTGTAGAAAAAGAAAATATTCCTTTTTTCCTCTTATCCTCTGCCTCTTCATGCTATAGTGCTACACAGAAGTCAGGTCAGGAAAGAAGGTCATACCTTCAAGAAACATGTGTAAAAGAATGTTCAATGAGTTCTTCTTGCTATCCCAGGATTAAATCCCTACCTGAAAAGAAAGACAAATTTTAAAGATGGTCACTAAAATGTAGAGTTTGTACCTCTTCTCAGGGTTTGTCAATGGACCTTAGTTCCAGCCTTACTACCCCCAGTCAAATCCACAGCCTTGTCTTCCTACATCCCCTCCTCCAGCCTAATAAGGAGCCACATTAGGGGCTGGTGGGAGCATCCTGGAACACACTGATGTGATGGGAGGAGATTCCCACCCAACTCACAAGGCTTCAAAATGTGCTTACTGATATTTCATTCCCTCATTGAATGTCTTCTTGGACAGCCAACTCAATGATCTGTTTCTGGATCCAGACGTGAAAGGAAAGAGAATCAGAGAGAGATGGCAGGATGTAATCTTTGAGCCTTACAGGGCTCCAAAGACCTAATCATGAATTCCCCCACTGTTGCCAGATATATTCTACATCCAGTAAGAAAGTCTCCTCCCCTAGCTAATGCCCCTATTAGCTGGACCAGCTGAACCTGGTCTTCAACCTAACTTGTTTCATTTACCAGCCAATCTGTAAATTTTTCAAGCAAGTCAATCATATCTTTACATAGAAACCAAGGGTCACCTCATCCTAACTTCCACAGCCCTTCTGGTTCATTCTATTCTCTAGTACAACTCGATGTGGCCCTGCTTGGCATGTGGCATTCTTCTCCTCCTGGGGCTGTGATTATATGTGACTAATAATTGCTGCCAGTTTCATCTGCTTGGTGTCAGGTGATGTGTATGTTTGACCATCTTGACTCTTGGGATGGGGGATTCCTCTTACCAACGAGCTGAATAGGTGGTAATCAGAACATAGAGTACAAGATGGTATGACAAAAATGTATGAGTTTCTTATGATCAATTGGACTCTCCTGAGTGTGTTATGCTTGAGATAACTTTCAGGTTCCTCACCTGAGGGCAGTCTGCCAAAAGGCTCCGGCAGCAGAAGAGTACCCATGTCTCCTGGAGGTAGGATCTCAGAGGGAGGGGACTGCATGTTCATATCAAAGAACTGCCTATTTTATGGGGCCTTCAAAGAACGCAAGTATATGCCAGAGCTGGCATTTATATGTCTGCTGCACCTGAAAATCTGTCAATGACAGCTAAAGGAGTAAAGGTAACCACTCACAGGAAACTGCAAACAAGGTTGTCAACTGAGTTGACAGCCACGTGTTTCTGTCCCTCTCCTTACCCACTTCAATGCCTTGAAAAGCCAAGCCTTAAAGTAGTGAAGAAATTTAGTGAAGAAATTTCAGAGCCAGACTGGCTAATTCCCATAATTTTCAAGGTTGCTAAAATATAAAAGGAAGATAGTGAAATAGTAGACCCTGTCTTTCCAACTCTCCACGCCCAATACAAATAGCTGGAGTGGGAGGAAGATCAAAAGAACCAACCACTGCCCTCACTGATATTCAAATCTTGAAAGCCACAAGTCTGCCCATTGACAGGGCCATTAGAAAGAATTAAGAGAAGGGATCTCACCTTTTAATAATTGAAAGAGAAGGAAACATTGTAGACTCTGTCTAAAATGGCATTAAAAGGTAGGAATAGATATTCTACAGAGCCCGGTTGCAGATAAAAGTTCTAGGGGGAAAAATAAAACTGTTTATACCTATCCAACTGTGTCAAAAGTGATCAATAAACATACACATAAATAGGATTGTGTAAAATTGTTTTGCACTCAATGGAATCCATCTAGTAACACAAAACTTTCTTCAGGTTTTAGAAGTGAAAGCTTTGTGCATATTTTCAAAATTATTCAGGTATGAGGGACCTATACCTGCCACTTTGCAGGTGCTCAGTAATCATTCATTGAGTAAGAACAAGTGTGTGGATGAGATTAGGCCTCAGCTGCAAAAAAGAAGGGCAAACAATGAATGGGCCCAGAGTCTCAGCTGGCCTAAAGCAGAATTTTATTTATGTATGCAAGAATCCTTTGCTCTCACATGAGCAAGAAAAGACTTTCCAGTCAGATCTGTAGGTAAGAGGGGAGCAGGGAAGAGATAATTAAATTTATCTGATTATTTAGATGTGTTCCTTCTCAGGCACCTGTATGATCAGAACAATAAATCACTGGTCTAGGTTTCATATCTGATACACCCTTCCTATTATTTTAATTGTACCTTTCTCTCATTCCCTACCTAATATTATTCCCCTTATTTAAGGCACTGTGAGACATCTGGGAATAGGCTCTAACCCTTATACTTCTGAGAAACCTTTGAAACTCAGTGCTAGGAGCTAACAGGTAAAAAAAAAAAAAAAAAAAAAAAAAGCCTCCACTGATGCATTGGATGTAATGTCAGTATTGGACCTGCCACACTAGGAGCAAAATGCAGCACCCCCCACTTTTTACCCAAGGTCCACATCTTTCCAGCCCCCAGTTTAGAGACTGTCCTCACAGGTCTCTTTAAAGATTTGGTGGGGTGTGATTTGAGAGCTTTCTATATGGTTCATTAACATTTATAGTAAGAACTTGGACTTCTAAGTTTAATCTGTAGGCCTCATAGGACAGTCCTTATGTAACCGAAGTAATAAGATTTCAGTGGAAGGTCTCAGACCCAGAGAAAGTATTAACTTCCAGTTGAAATCAAATTACTATGATTATTATGTGACTAGTTTTTGCTTGGAGACCTGTGTGTCATTGTTGGCTTATGGCCAGGTTTATTTTTCTTAAGCCTGGATCTATAATCATGCATTCCCTATCCTTCGTTACCTAAGAGAAGGAAAAGGGTATGGAGAAGAAAGAAAAAAACATAAAGATAAATATAATCTGAGTATGAAATTTTAGCTTTATATATATATATTTTTTTTAATATTTAGTCTTTTTTTCTTCAATGTAATAGAAAGATTGGCTTATAAGGAATAAAAATATTTCTTCTATTATTAACGATTTGGGCTCTATTTTAATGCATTATTGGAATTCTACCCAATGAGATAAAAGAGGCTGGAAGTAGAAGATGTAGGAAAGTACTAGAAAAAGTTGAGAGCTCCAAAGATTGAGATCCAGAGAAACAACTGACAAGAGAAGAACCACTGCCTAGGAAGTAATGACCAAGCTGGTCTAGAGAAGGAGCTCAGAAGAGGGTGAGGCATCTTTTGAGAACCTCGGTGTATTGGCGTGCCCTATGAGTCCACTGCCTAGCCTCCACAAGGATGAAAAATGCACATGGCCCACACCTAGGGCTCATGTCAAGTGATCTTTCAGTATTCACCCACATAGAAATTTGACCTACCTGCATCTGTTCTGTACCTGCTAACCAGGGACAAGATCTAGTTCATGCTTTTTAACTGTGACAAACTATTCTACTATATTTGTTCAATCTATTCTCTGGTAATAAACATTTAGTATGGCATTAATCTTTTTTCTATTACTAACAATGCTACAGTGATAAACTTCTTCAGTTATGTGCAAGTATAAAGCAGCATGGATAAACCTTAAACCCACAGTGCTTGGTGGGAAAAGTAAGACACGATTAAATATATAACAATAATCACATAAACTTGAAAATGTATGCATATAAAACAACAAATTTCTAAGAATACATGCAAAATACACATTAAAGACATTAGAATGATAGTGGGAAGATGTAAAAGAGCTAAATCATCTCTATTAAAATGAAAAGGTAATAAATTATTTAAATTTGATAAATCCATAAAAAACAAAAAGAGAGAAGTAAATGCCAGAAGACATAGGTAAATTAATTGCTTCTAGGAAGTAGGACTTAGGGATAAGGAGGAATAAAGTGAGAAACTGCAGTTCTTCATTATAAGTTTTTTAATATTGCTTGATTTTTAAACTACAGGCATGCATTACCTTAATAAGAATAAAATTTGAAAATAAAAGTAATATAAGTCAAAATAAAAAAATAGCCCTAAGGGCAAAGATATGAAATATAATGTATTAAGATTTTAAATTTCAAATACAAGGGAACTTTTTAAGGGTTTAAATGTATATAAAATTAAATTTCCTCTAGGAAAATTACATTACCAGAGTAATAAATGAGACAGATCTTTTCTTCATATCCTCGCTATCATTAGGAATTAACTTTTTAAAGAGACTTTATGGTAGATTTTTGAAGAAAGTGCTTGTTTCTTCAAAATGGATATTTATGACATTGCCTTCGAATAACACACATACACACACAAACACAACCCAGCTACAAGGCCCAGTGCAACATGGAAAAGCAGGCTCCTTGTTCAAAAATGATTAAGAATTTCAAGGCAGTACCAGTAGAGCTTTAAAACCAAGGTCAGGATTGTTCTAAGCACAGGCCTGTACAACCGCACAGGACACATGCCAACGCCCATAAAGCCCGCCCTGCACATACATTCATATTCTGTTATTGAAATTGTGAGCATGAAGGACCTGAAAATTCTCACTTTTAATAAGAACCTCAGGTGTCTTTAATCAGGGTTTCTAGAAACTATACTTTGGGAACTGCTTTAGTACCCATAAGGACCAGGGAAGCACTGGAAGCACCTGCTGATGACAAAAACAAAGTTTAGCTTGAAAAAAGACATAATTAACAGTAGAGCACTTTTTAGTCTTAATTCACCAATGACAAGAGATGAAGGGTCAGATTATTTATTAAAAGATAAGAGCATGCATGATTCCACAGGCAGAAAGTCTTAGACTGAGGTGTAGTACTTGAGCTCTGAGTATCAAAGAAGGATACCAGTTGGCAAGGACAAGGTAGGGGCCTAGTTCTTATGATTGGAATAGACAGATCAGATCACTGGAGCAGAAAGTCAGAAGAAGGAAAATGAATTAATTAATTATTTCAACCATATTTCCTGAGGTTTTCTGATACAGAGCCCTTCTCCAAGGAGCTCATAATCTAGTGGATAACACAAGCAAATTAATTGATATTGCTAAATGTGTTAATGGAGTCATGTCTATGAAATGATGGGAGCAGAGTGGAAGCATAACAATGGTAAAGGGCAGGGGGGAGGAGGGAAGAGAAGCCAGAGTCTTAAAAAAAAAAAAAAGTGAGTGAGAAAGGAGAAAGCAGAATTGTAATAAGAAAAAATTGAAGAACAAAGTGAAAGAACAAGTCATATCAGGAGAGCAAAAAGCTCAGTACTCCACATGGTGTTTAAGATAGGATATCAAAGACCAAAGCCCTGCCACCACCAGAAAATTGATTACCAAATTAGGGGTATCCTCCAGACCACCATCTCCACGAGACTTGAATGTAGAGAAAGATGAACAATAAAATCTGGCTTAGTATCTTGCCGCCAGACCAGAATCAAGTTCTCAGATTCTCTAAGTGGGGAGCCAAAGAGCCCACCTCCAGAAATCACAGTAAGACTTCAACAGTATGTTGGTGTAATTAAGCAGGAAAGGTGGAGAGTTCTCTTCCATATTCCCTTTGTCCCTGTCATGTCTGAGCTTTAACTCAGAGACTGACTATCATGTAAGCATGTCACCCTAGCGGGCCAAGATGGGCCTTGAATTCAACAGTGCCTGAAATAGCACAGTTGTACTCCACTGCATAAAAACATAAATTGACTTCCAGATTCTTTCCATGAAAACTCTGGCTGTCATGTAGATACGTTGTCGTATCTTTTTTTTTTTCCTAGTTTCATTTTTTTTTTTTTTGCTTATGTTCAATTATCACAATTTACTTAAGAGATTACTTAATCCATTACTGGCACCCTAGAACTTATTTGTTTTCAAAGACCTCAGGAGAAGTGGCCACAGGTTATTTTTACTGTGGAGTCACATACACATAAGTCATATTTACAGAGGATTATTCTATATCATCTACTTGAATTTGTTTCTTTACAAAGCAAGCTTCCCTCCAGGCCCAGAACTTATGCACTATCAGATTATCAATATTTCCTCTTTTCTTTAGTTTCCCCTTTTTTCTCTAGTGCATTGCCTTTATGTACACATCATTTGTCGTCTTAATTCTTTAACTATTTGGAATATTTTCTTGGTCTTTCACTCCTATTGAGTTTTCTTCTCTGCAGGGTTTTGAATTTATATCATCACACTGATTTTGCATGTATTTAGAGACTCTTTCTTAATATAGTGTGTAAAAGTTTCCTAATGGCCTCATTCTTACACAGCACTACCTCTAGATCTCAAAGATAGAAAAGTCCAAAATTTGGAGTTGTGGATAACATTAATGACTCGGGGTGGGAAAAGGATGTGACTTGATTGACTGATGCTATAATAATCTTTAGAATTATATACACACATAGGTCACCTCCCAGTCCTCTCCAACCCAAACCATGTCTATCTCTAAAAAGGATTTTTACCCTTTCACAAAACTTTGGGCTTTGATGGAATTTTCTATTTTTCTTTGGAAGACTGACCTTAACATTTGGAAGGCTAGACTGTGATGTGACTTCATGTGAATACAAAAATATGCACATAATGCCCTGACCCATGAAACAAAGAGGGACAAGGCAGATCACAAAATATGAAGTGTTGAGTGTGGTTCTGATTGTGCAGCTAGTTCCTGCACCTACCTTCTCACACAGAAACTCTTAGGGAGACACAGATAGATAATGATCCTTTTATGCTCTTACACCTGGGTTGAGACTTGCCTGCTGGGGAAAGAAGGAACTAGGATAATATGAAGCTGGTCTCATAGGTATAACTAGGCTATGAGGGGCATTAAGACAAAGCAGCAGAACAGTGACAGGAGCAGAGGGGTGTCACCAGGGTGTTTCCAGTTCAAATGATCATACAGATCCTATAACTCAACCCTCATTTTATTCTACATATAAGGAAACTGAGTCCCAGAGTGGCCAAGGTCAGAAAGCTTGCTATTAGTAGCAAGCTCCACATGGACCTCAATATTATGACTGCTGTCTATTCCACCACACTCCTCAAGGTGACCTGGGCTATTTATGAATGATGGATCAACGTATTGAAAGCCTGTATCCAGGAGGTGCCAGCATGAAATGGAGAATCTAGGGTAAAAATGGTGTACCAGAATCTAGGGTAGAGATACAATTCAAAGAAATAATAATGAGCAAAGATAGTGAAGGATAGAAAAAATTAAAAGTAACTACAAATCTTCCAAACTAAAGGAAGTCCTGCTTCAGCCATTTAATATTGTGTGACTTACTGGGTCAACCCAATTCCTCAAAGCTTTTTTTTCATATGAATACTGTAGATAATAAACCTTCTTAAATCTGAGTTAAGGTATAAAATAACTCTTTAACAAACATTTTGTAATTACTTGCTATAAATTAAACAATGTGTTAGCTGATAGGGATATGCAATTAGGACAATAATCATTTCTTCACAGGTCTGAGCTTTAATATCATATATGTAAAAATGCTTTTGAAATATAAACTGCCATATAAATTGCTCCCAGAAAATAATGAAATAATTGATACTATTAAAAATGGTAGGCATGTCACAGCTAACATTATATTTAATCACAAAAGAGTGAAAGCTTTTCCTCTAAGATCAGGAATAAGACAAGGATGTTCACTCTCATCACTCCTATTCAACATAGTACTGATAGTCCTAGCCAGAGCAATCAAATAAGAAAAAGAAATAAAAAGCATCAGAATTGGAAAAGAAGAAGTAAAATTATCTATTTGCAGATGCAATGATTTTATAGAGGGAAAATCCTAAAGAATCCACGAAGACTTTTAGATCTAATCAATGAATTCATTAAAAATGCAGGATACAAATAAACATACAAAAATCAGTAGTATTTCTATATAATAACAACAAATTATCTGAGAAAGAAATAAAGAAAATGATTCCATTCACAATAGCATCAAAATAATAAAATACTTAGGAATAAATTTAACTAGGAGGTGAAAGATCTCTACGTTGAAAACTACAAGACACCGATGAAATGACACAAATAATGCAGAGTATCATTATGTATTAAAAGAAATGCAGAGTATGATTATGTATTAAAAGAAATAATAGTGTTACAATGCTCATACTACAAAGTCATCTACAGATTCAATGTAATCTCTTTTGAGAGTCCAATGGTATTTTTACATAACAGAAAAAAATATTCTAAAATTTATATGGAATGACAAAAGACCTCAAACAGCCAAAGCAATCCTGAGAAAGAAAAACAAAGTGGGAGGCATCACGCTTCCTATTCCAAACTGTAAAGCTTTAGTAATCAAAACAGTGGCATAAAAACAGACACATAGACCAACAGAACAGAATCAAGAGCCCAGAAATAAACCTATGCATATACAGTCAACTAAAATTTGATATGGGAGTCAAGAATATTCAATGAAGAAAAGGCAGTCTCTTCAATGTTCACATGTAGAAGAATAAAATTAGACACATATCTCACCATGACAAAAATTAATTCAAAATGAATTAAAGACTTAAATGTGCCACCAGAAATAATAAAATTCCTAGAAGAAACATAGGGGGAAATTTCCCTGACATTTGTCTTGGCAATGATTTTTTTTAATATGGCACCTAAAGCACAAGCAACAACATCAAAAATAAACAACTGAAACTACATTAAACTAAAAAGCTTCTGCACAGCAAAAGAAACAATCAACAAAATGAAAATGCAACCTACATAATGGATGAAATGTTTTCAAAGCATATATCTGACAAGGTGTTAATATCCAAAATATATAAGGAACTCATACAACTCAATAGCAAAAATAAAATAAAATAATCCAGTCAAAAAAGGGCAAAAAACCTGAATAAATATTTTTCCAAATAAGATAGAAGAATGGCCAATAGGTACACATAAGAATGGTTCAATATCATTGATCATAAGGGATATACACACATACACACACATATACATACTAAAATATTATTCTGCCATAAAAAGAACTCTGCCATTTGCAACAATATGAATGGACCTTGATGACATTGTACTAAGTGAAATAGGTCAGACAGGAAAAGCAAATATTTTATGATCTCATTCACTTATTTGACTCAAAATATATACATAAACAAACAAACCAAACTAATTTTTAAAAAGATCAAAGTTGTTGCTACCAGAGATGGGGGTTAGGAAGAAAAAGTGGGTAAATGTGGTAAAAATGTACAAAATTCCAGTTATAAGATAAGTAAGTACCAGAGATGAACAATGTGATGACTGTAGTTAACACTGCTGTATGGTATATTGAAAAGCTGTTAAAAGAGTAAATCTTAAGAGCCCTCATCATAAGGAAATTTTTTTTTTCTTTTTGTTTTGCATCTACACAAGATGGTGTATGTTAACTAAACTTATTGTGGTAATCATTTCACAATATACGTAAGTCAAATCATTATGCTGTCCACTTTAAACTTATATAGTGCTGTATGCCAACTGAACCTCAATAAAACTGGGGAGAAAGAAAATTGAAATGATTTTACCTCTGTAAATAAAAAAATAATAATAAGCTAGGAATAAATGCTTATCTTGGGGGACGAGGGAGAGTTTATGGTAGAAAGAGTAGATGGAAATTTTGGTCTCCAAAATGTTAAACTACAAATGACAAGGAGGCCTACAACTGGAAAGAAAGAATATAATAGACACTCAGTAAGTATTTTTAAGTAAATAAATAAAATTAATTGAGTCATCAAATTGTTAAGGGAAATATCCATGATGAATCAGTATAAGCAGAGTTGTAGCCTGAGAAAAATGATTAGAAATGTAGATTTTGGAATGACTAAAAAGTAACATTTATTTAATGCTTTTTATCTATCAAAATTGTTCTAAGAGCTTCGCATGGATTAACTCATTTAATCCTAACTGGAATATTCTTCATGTTCTCACCTTGCACATGAGGAAGCTAAAACAGGGAGAGAATAAGAATTTGGTCACCATCACATCTAACAGAGTCAGAATCTGAACCTTGGCAGTCAGTCTCCCAACTTCAAGAGCTTAACTACCATGCAATGTTGTGTTTTCTTGTTCTTGCAACAAAGAAGTGATACATGACTAAGATCAGATGATTTCTTTAAAGAGAGAGAATATAAAGAAAAATCATCAGTAGCCCATGCAGAAAATAGGGCCAGCATTTGGAAAAGTAGCCGGTGAGATGGTAAAGAGAGAGAGGCCAGAAAGGTTTATCAGTTAGACTATAACTAGGAAAACAGAGTCCACTCTTCATATGTAAAACAAAGAAAATAAATACAGAAAATCGCTTACATGGTTAATGGAAAAGCTGAGAATCCCAACAGGATGTAATGAGACTACATAAAAATTAGCAACATCAACAATTTGACACCATTCCTAAACTGGAAGGACTAAGAGAGAAAGCAGTATCTTTGCTCAAATTACCTGCTCCCTACCCTACCTTCCACAGCAAATCAAAGCCTGAGACCAGAGCTCATACGCAAGTACTTGACCCTTGAACAACAGGTGCTTGAACTCTGTGGGTCCACTTATATGCAGATTTTTGTCAAAATCAGCCCTCCGTATCCCCAGGTTTCACATCCATGGATTCAAGCAACTTCATATCAGAAACAGTATTTTTGTTCATTGGATGGGAGTCTGTGGATGTGGATGACTGACTGTATGCATTGTTCTACACCATTTTATATCAGGGACTTGAATATCCAGCAGATTTTGTTATCAGAGCGGGTAGGAGGTAGTGTCCTGGAAGGAATCCCTCCTCAGATACTGAGGGACGACTGTAGTTAAGTTTTTAGGGAGTTAAAAACTATACACAGATTTTCAACTGCTACAGGGTTGGCACTCCTAATCCCCTCATCATTCAAGGGTCAACTATAGTTTATTTAGAAGGTGATTCCAAGAAGGTAGAGTGAGGTATTAGAGAGAATAAGGGGAGGATAAAATCTAACATAAGAGCATTTTTGAGGTCACTGCTGTGGATAACTGAAGCTCAGTCCCACCAAGGATCTTCTGAGGAGAATATAGAAGACTTGAAGATTTTTTCACTTAAGGATTAAGTGAGAAAAGTATTTGTTCAAGAGCTTCCAGCTCTCATTTATTGAGGTTCACCTTCAGGGGATTGATTTCCTATGTTTTCTGACTGTACATGCTTGCTTGCCAGGCAGGCTTCAGAAGTCTCTACAGTGTAGTAGAAACCCCAGGACAGAAAGTGAAAGATGTATTACTGCTTGAGATTAGTTAAAACTGTCCAGAGCTGTCCACTGCAGCTGTGCTGAAATAAGAGGTGAGGCTGAAAGAATGTGAATTAGGGCATTAGTAGAGATTACTACAAAAAGTATTTCCACATCACTGGGGGCAGGATCACCCAGTAAAGGTGGAATTAAAGCAGAAACCATGGAAGATATGCAGCAGCTATTGGTGATGCTACCAAAGGCAGAAAGAGAGAGGAGAAATACACTCACATCCCCTTTCCTTCTTCCCTCCAACCTTCCATAGGCCAAAGCCAGTCAGAAACCAGCTGATACAGGAATCTGGCAAATAATACCAGAAAATATATTCTCCTACTCTAAGATTTACCATTTCTTTCTCCCAATGGTATCTTTTGATGAAAAGACATTATTTTAATGTAGCCCAATTTATCAGTCTTTTCCTTCATAGTGCTTTGGGTGCCTTGATCACAAAATTTTCTCTTTCCCTAAGGTCATGAAAGTGTTTTCCTATGTAATCTTCTAGAAGTTTTATCTCTTTATCCTACATGTTTTACATCTACAATTAGCCTGATCTTTATGTTTGAGTAAGATTTGAAGTCAGGAAAGGACATCTGATCAAAATGGTAGAGTAGGAAAACACCGTGCTACCCTCCTCCCATGACCAAATCAGAACTACAACTAAATTATAGAACAACCACCCATGAGAACCAATTGAACACTAACTGAACAGAACTCCTATAACTAAGAATATAAAAAATAAGCCACCTCTGGCTGTTAAAAATTAGGAGGGATATCAGTTGCAGAGCTTTCCTCTGAGAAATGAGGAGTCCCCACCACACAACGTGCTCCCCAGCCTGGAGCCCCAGTGCCAGGAATAAGAGTCCCCACAATATCTGGCTGTGAAAATCAGCAGTAACTCAGTCTGAGTGAGTCATTGGTCTGCTGAAGGCCCATGGCATCTTCTTAAAGGGCCCAAGCACAGACTCTTTACTCAAAGACGCTTGCCCTAAACTGAAGTGAAGGGACAGCAGCTCAAAAAGTGCCAGGGACATATGGGAAGGAACTGAATTATCTGGCTTCAGGGTGAGTGCTAAAGGAACAGCACTCCCCAGTACTAAAGTGCTGGAATGCACCATTTTTCTTTTGTTGAATCTTTCTCCCCTACATAGCCAGGAGGCTCAAGTGGACACCAAATCTAAATCTAAATTAATCTGCCTAACATCACTTGTCTTACCCTGGTGATTCTCTGAGATTCTACCCAACCCAATTCACATGCTCAGCCCAAACTACTTTCATCATCTATTCCACACAAGTGGCTTGCCTTGGCCTACACTGTGGACTTTCCTAAAATCTCTCAAAGGTCCACAAACCCTAAACAAGCAGCACTTGGCCTCAGTGTGCCCTGTACCTCTTACTAAGTGTCCCCAAGCCCAACACTAGTGGCAGCCAGCCTTGATTTGCAGCACAGTATCTTCTATGGACCTCTAAGCCCAGCACAGGCAGCTACCAACTACATATTACTTTGTGGTTTCTACCAAGTGGCCCTAGGAGGGACACGGGCAGCAACTGACCTGAGTCTGCACTGGACCCCCTCCAAGAGACCCCAGGACAAACATGCCTAGTAACCACTTCAGACCACACCAAAGCACCACCCAATTAGCTCCACAAATGAAACCCCCAAGGGTGGACTCAGCAGGCACCAGAGCACCACTAAAATGAATCCCACTCCATTGGGTCAACCTCACATACCAGCTCCTTGACATTAAACACAGAGAGTCCTCACAGCTAGTCATCTTGAGAGTCAAACCCACCCAATGATGTGCCAAAATCAACAAGGCTCAACTGCAACAAGAAGGAACACACAAACTACACAAGGGATGCCCCTGGAGCACCAGGATCAGGTGACCAAGGAGACTGAGCCACTGGACCCCACAGGATACCTGCATTAGTCACCATGCCAAGAATGGGAGATGTTGCAGTTCTACCTAATACATAGAAACACAGAAAGGCAGCCAAACTGAGGAGACAAAGAAACATAACCCAAATAAAACAATAATACAAAACTCCAGAAAAAGAATTAAACAAAATGGAGGCAACCAATCTATCAGATACAGAGTTCAAAGCACTAGTTAAGACTATAATGATATGAACAATCCTCTTATTACCACATCTGTTGTGTCCCAAAAGTTTTGATATGTTGTATTTTCACTCTCTGTTGTTCCTATGTTTCTCTTGATCTCTCCTTTTATTTCTTCTTTGACCCAGTCTTTCTTTAGCATGTTGTTTAATTTCTACATATTTGTGAGTTTCCCCACTTTTGTTTTTCAGTAAGTCTCCAGTTTCAAAGCATTGTGGTCAGAGAATATGCTAGATATGATTTCAATCTTCTTGAATTTGTTGAGGCTAGTTTTGTGTCTCAGCACATAGTCTATACTTGATAATGTTCCATGTACACTAGAGAAGATTGTATAATCTGGTGTCTTGGCATGAAAGGCTCTGTAAATGTTGATTATGTCCAATTGGTCTAATGTGTCATTTAAGGCTGATATTTTCTTACTGATTTTCTGTTTAGATGATCTATACATAGCTGTCAATGGGGTATTTAGGTCCCCTACTATAATTGTATTTTTTATCAGTTTCTACCTTTACTTATGTTAATAGTTGCTGTATGTATTTTGGTGCTCCCTAATTGTTAATGACCATTATGTCTTCTTGATGTATTGTCCCCTGTATTATGAAGTGTCCTTCTTTATCTCATTACCTTTTTTATTTGAAGTCTGTTTCATCAGATATAAGTACGGCTACACCTGCTTTTCTCTGGATTTCAATTGCCTGAAATATTGTTTCCACTCTTTCACTTTGAGGCTATATTTGTCTTTGCAACTGAGAGGTGTTTCTTGAAGGCTGCATATGACTGGGTTTTGTTTTTTGATCCATCTGCTATTCTGTGCAATTGCAACCAAAAGAATAAAATACCTAGGAATGAATTTAACAAAAGATGTGAGGAACCTATACAATGAAAATTATAAGACATTATTTTTAAAAAGTTGAAGAAGACACAAAAAAATGGAAAGATATTTTGTGTTCATAGATGGAGGAATCAACATAATTAAAATGGCCATAATACCAAAAGCAATATACAGATTTAATGCAATCCTCATCAAATTCTCAGACATTTTTTTTTAATAAAACAAAATATTATCAGATTTGCATGGAATTACAAAAGATCCTGAAAAGCCAAAGTAATCCTGACAAAAAAGAACAAGATCAGTCTACAGCCATGCTACCTTGAACAAGCCCGGTCCCATCTGATCTCAGAAGCTAAGCAGGGTTGGGCCTGGTGAGTACTTGGATGGGAGACCACCTAGGAAGACTAGGTGCTGTAGGCATAAAAAAAATAAAAAATAAATTTAAAATTTTTTTTAAAAAATAAGGGATTGTAAGCTGACAAGGTTCTTGCAATCTGTGAGGTCAACCAAGGATTGCCTTGCCTAAAAAATAAATAATAAATAATAAAGTTAAAAAAAAAAAAGAACAAAGCCAGAAGTATCACACTGCCTGACTTCAAATTATACTACAAAGTAACAATAATCAAAACAGCATGGTACTGGCAGAAAAACAGACTTGAAGATAAATAAAACAGAATCAAGAACCCAGAAATAAACGCTCAAATATATGGGCAAATAAATTTCAGCGAAGGAGCCAAAAACATACAATTGAGAAAGGAAAGCCTCTTTAAGCAATGATGCTAAAAAATTGGAAAGCCACATGCAAGAGAATGAAGCTAGACCCCTATCTGTAACAATACACCAAAATTAACTCAAAATAGATCAAAGACATGAATATAAAACCTGAAGCAATAAATTGCATTTAAAAAACATAGTTACTAAACTCATAGACCTTGGTTTTAGAGACGATTTTATGAATTTGATCACAAAGGCAAGGAAAGTAAAAGCAAAAATAAATGAATGAAACTAGAGCAAACAAAATAACTTCTGCACATCAAAAGAAACCATCAATAAGTCAAAGAGACAACTAGCTCAATGGGAGAAAATATTTGCAAGCAACACCTTCGATAGGGGGCTAATATCCAAACTATACAAAGAATTCATACAACACAACTACCAAAAAACAAACAATCCAATTTAAAAATAGGCAGAGGACCTGAACATACATTTCTCCCAAGAAGACATGCAAATGGCTAACAGACATATGAAAAGATACTTCACTAGTTATTAGGGAAATGCAAATCAAAACCATAATTAGATACAACCTTATACCTGTTATAATAGCTATCATCAACAGGACAAATAATAAGAACTCTTGGAGAGGTTGTGGGGGAAAAAGAATCTTCATACACTGCTGGTAGGAAAGTAAATTGGTACAGGTGCTATGGAAAACAGTATGGAGTTTCCTTAAAAAATTAAGAATAGAATTATTATTTGACCCAGGAATCCCTCTTCTGGGTATCTACCACAATATTTGAAAACATTTATCCACAAAAATATATGCACCCCGATGTTCATGGTGGCCAAGACATAGAAACAACTGAAGTGTCTTTCAGTGGATGATTGGATAAAGACGATGTGGTACATATATACAATGAAATATTACTCAGCCATAAGTAAAGATGAAATACTGCCATTTGCAACAACATGGGTGGATCTTGAGGTAATATGCTAAGCAAAATAAGTCAGGCAGAAAAAGTTGAGAACCATATGATATCACTCATATGGGAAATATAAAACTGAAAGTAACAAACAAACAAGACAAGCAAACAAAAACTCATAGACATAAACTACAGTTTAGTGTTTACCAGAAGGAAAAGGGGAGGGAGGGAGGTAGACAGGGTTAAAGAGGGTCAAATATATTGTGATGGAAGAAAAGTTAAGTTTAGGTGGTGAACACACAATGTAATACGTGGATGTATTTTTTTAATTGTATACTTAAAATCTTTATAATTTTATTAACCAGTGTTATTTCAATAAATTTAATAAAAATAAATAAATAAACGAATGCTTAAATAAATGAAAAATAAAGAAAATATAATTTAAAAATAAGGATAGTTTAACAGACCTCTGGTACAACATCAAACATAACAATATTTGCATTATAAGAGTAGCAGAAGATGAGAGAGAGAGAAATGGTTGAAAACCTATTTGAAGAAATAATAACTGAAAAATTCCCTAACTTGGTGTAGAAAACAGACTGCAAGTCCAGGAAGCACAGAGAGTCCCAAACAAGATGAACTCAAAGAGGCTCACACCAAAACACATCATAATGAAAATGCCAAGTTTAAAACAAAAGAAGAATCTTAAAAGCAGCAAGAAAAAAACAATTAGTTACCTATAAGGGAACTCCCATAGACTGTCAGTTGATTTCTCAACAGAAATTTTGCAGGCCAGAAGGGATTGGCATGAAATATCCAAAGTGATAAAAAGCAAACACCTACAACCAAGACTACTTCACCCAACAAGGCTGTCATTTAGAATCAAAGTAGAAATAAAGAGCTTCCCAGACCAAAAAAGAAAAAAGCTGAAGGATTTTATCACCAACAAACTAGTATTACAAGAAATGTTAAAAGGGCTTATTTAAGAAAAAGAAGAGAAAACAGTGATCAAAAATATGAATAAGAAAATATCGCGAAGAAAACAAACCTTTCACAAAGATAAACACACAATAAAAGCAGTGGATCAACAAACTATAAAGCTAATACAAAGGTTAAAAGGCAAAAGTAGGAAGATCATGTGTAATTACATGTGTAAATTAAGAAATACACACAAACAATCTTGAAAAAGAAAAACAAAGTTGGAGGTATCACACTACCTGATGTCAAACTATACTTCAAACCTATAGTAATAAAAACAAATACATAGATGAATGAAACAAAATAGAGATGTTCTGTATACATGTATATGGTCGTTTAATCTACAACCAAAAAAAGCAAGAATAAACAATGGGTTAAAGACAAGAATATACAATGGGTTAAAGACAAGAATATACAATGGGTTAAAGGTGTTGGGAAAACTGGTTATATACATGCAAAAAAATTAAACTGGACCACTTTCTTACACTATATACAGAATAAATTCAAAATAGATTAAAGACTTAAATGTAAAACCCAAAACAACAAACTCCTAGAAGAAAACATAGGCAGTAAACTCTCTGACATTACTCTTAGTAATTTTTTTTCCGATATATTTTTGAACAAAGGAAACAAAAGAAAAAATAAACAAATGGAACTACATCAAATTAAAAAGTTTTTCACAGCAAGGAAAACCATCAACAAATAAAAAGACAACCTACTGAATGGGAGAAGATATTCATTAACGCATATCTATAAGGGGTTAATACCCAAAATATATTTTTTAAAACATGATTTTTTTAAAAAACCTTATACAACTCAACACCAAAAAAAAATCTGATTAAAAATTAGACAGAGGACCTGAAAAGACATTTCTTCAAATAAAGCATACAGATAGGCAACAGACATATGAAAAGATGCTCAATGTCACTAATCATCAAGAAAATGTAAATTTAAACCATGACGAGATATTACCTTACAACTGTCAGAATAGCTCTCATCGATAAATCAGAAAACAACAAGTGTTGGTGAGGATGTGGAGAAAAGGGAACCCTGTTGATGGGATTGCAAATTGATGCAACCACTATGAAAAACAGTTTGGCGGTTCCTCAAAAAATTAAAAATAAAACTACCTTATGATCTAGCAATTCCACTTCAGGATATTTATCTGAAGAAATCCAAAACACTAATTAGAAAAAATGTATATGCACCACTATGTTCACTGCAGTGCTATTTACAATAGCCAAGATATAGAAGTAACCTAAGTGCCCATTAAGAACAATTGGATAAAGAAGTTATGTTATATATATGCAATGGAATATTATTCAGCCATTAAAAAAAAACTTAAATCTTAACATTTGTGACTATATAGATGGACCTAGAGGGTATTATTATAAGTGAAATAAGTTAGAGAACGTCAAATATCATATGATTTCACTTATATGTGGAATCTAAAGAACTAAATAAGTGAACAAATAAAACAAAACAGACTCATAGATACAGAGAACAAACTGGTGATTGCCAGATGGGAGGGGGTTGTGGAGATGGGTGAAGCTATTAAGAAGTACAAATTGGTCATTAAAAAATAGTCATAGGGATGTAAAGTACAGTATGGAAAATATTGTCAATAAAATTGTAATAGCTATGTGTAGTGCCAGGTAGGTACTAGACTAATTGGGGGGTCACTTTGTAAATTATATAAATGTCTAATTACTATGCTGTACATGTGAAACTAATATAAAATAATATTGAATTTTAACTCTAATTTAAAACTAAAAATTAAAGAATAGATAAATTTATAAGATAAGTCATAAGAAATAACCAGAATGCAACACAGAGTAATTAAAAGGTAGAAAACATAACAGAAAGACAGAAACCAGATGAAGCTATGTAACTTATATTTAATCAGCTACCTAGAGTACAGTGGGAGGCCATAATACAGCTCAGAGGACATTTTAAAGGATAGTGGCCAAGAATTTTCTACAACCAAAGACAGACATCAATCCAGATACTTAAGAATCCCAAAACTCACCTCATCAGTAGAATAAAAATAAATATACACCACTGTGTAAGTTCATAAAACAAATGAAAGAGAAAAAAAAGTTTTAAAGAGCTAGACCCCCTCCCCACCAACAAAAAAGAAATAATTTTTAAACAGTTTTAAAACCTTTAAAAGAGTGACTGAATAAAGAGATGACTTCTTTGGCCACTGCAACTCTAAAATTCTGTGCCCATGAAAATTCTCAGGAATAAAGGAAAGATTAATAGTAATAAGTAAACATGAGATTCTACCATGCATCTACCAAATTGACAAACGCTAAAAGCTCTAATAATAGCAAGTGTTGACAAAAATATAGAACAACTTGAGCTCTCAGATATCTATTGCTAGTGAGAATGTTAATATCACCACCTTGTAAAATAATTTTTCATTTTCTAGCAAATTTGAAGATATGCATTTATTACAACCCAGTAGTTCCACTCTTAAGGTATATCCCATAAAAAATTCTTTACCTGTTGTGGTATAAAAAAGAATATATTGTCATCATCCTTGGTTCCAGACACAGAGATTCCTTGAATTTCCTGAGTGATAAAAGTGTATTTATTATATGCTAATGAGGTGACTCACCATGGGCCCAGGATAATTTCAAGATGGGGGCCCATCACCAGGAAGACCAAGCACATCATTAGAGAGTTGGAACTTCAGCTTCCTGACTTCTAGGTAGAGAAGGAGGGCTAGAGATTGGTTCAATGGTTTAATCAATCTTACCTATGTAATAAAACATTAATAAAAACCCTGAATACTGAGGCACAGTGGAGCTTTCTGGTTAATAAACACATTGATATGCTGGAAGGGTGATGAACACAGATTCCACAAGGAGAAGGCTTGGGAGCTCTGCTTGCCCCCTACCCCATACTTTGCTCTATTCATCTCTTTAGGCTGTTTCTGATCTGTAGTCTTTGTAATAAAACTGTAAGTTTTTTCAGTGAGTTCTGTGAGTCATTCTAGTAAATTATCAAATCTGCATTGGTCATGGGAACTCCTGAATTTATAGCCATTCTGAAGTGCAAGTGGCCCCATGACCTGCAGTTAGCAACTAAAGTGGGATTAGACTCATAAAGAACTGAGCCCCTTGTGCAATCTGACGCTAGCTCCAAGTGTTAGCATCACAATTGTATTGCAGTTTACGTCAGTTAGGATAAAAACAAAATATTTTGAAATTTCTAGCTAACCAGGCAAAAGTGTGGGTAGTCCCTGAGATTTGTAGTTGACACCTGAAATGAGAGCAGTCTTATGAAGAACTTTGCATTTATCTTGAGAGGTCTGCACTAACTCTATAGTTAGTGTCAATATTGAATTTAATTGTAGAATATCCCATTGGTTTAAGAGAATTGGTGTCAGAACATGCCTGTAGACTAGGAAATAACTGACCCTTAAACAATGCAGGGTGTTGGGACACAGATCTCCACATAGTAGAAATTTCTTTATAACTATCATCGGTCCTCCATATCTGTGTATTCTCAACCACAGATGAAAAACACAGTTGACCCTTGAACAACACAGGTTTGAATTGCCCGGGACCACTTATAAATGGAAGTGGATCCACGAAGTTCAAACCCAAGTTATTCAGGGTCAACTGCATAAGCGTGTTCATAGCAGCATTGTTTAGAATGTCCCAGAACCGGAAATGACTCAAATATCCAACAACAGTATAACTGATAAACAAATTGTGAAATATATGTAAGAATGACAGCTATATAACATAAAAAAGGATAAATATTAAAAATATGATGTTGGAGCAAAATAAGCCAGGTACAAAATAATATATACCATATAATTTCATTCATAAAACTTTAAAAGCAGGCAAAGATACATTAATTCTATTGTTTCTGAAACATGCAAAGATAGCAAAACTATAAAGTAAAGCAAAGAAATAATTACCATACAAATCAAGAGAGAGGTTTTTTCTATAGAGAAGGGACAATACTATGATTGTCAGGGGGTACATAGGCAAATTTTGGGGGTACTAGAAATATTCTGTTCATTGACCTGAGTAATGATTTTCACTTTATTAAACTGTAATTTGTGTTTTATGCTACATTTCATACCTTTAAAAGGTTTTAAAAATAGTAGTGATTAGAAAAGAAACCTGTGAAACTCCCAGGCACGTTTATATAATTGTTGAGAATGTAGCAGTGAACTATGTATTGATTCAATAAAAAAAAAGATTTTATTAAAAAGTAAAAGTTACATTAGTAAAATAAATAATGTAGAACTTAAGTTAGTTAAAAATGGAAATTGAGAGGTTGAAGTAAAAGGATGCTTTTAAAAATACTTGCTTAGATGTAGAAGATTATACAAATGGGTAATTTCTTGATATGTGTAAAAATGTAAGTTTAGATTCTTTGTTAAAATAGTGCATGGCAGAATAAAAACATAAGATTTGACTTCCAGACTAGAGCACTTTATTATTGAGGTAACATTGGTTAATGACATTATATAAATTTCAGGTGTACAACATTATAATTCAATATCTGGATACTCTATTGCGTGCTCACCACCAAAAGTCTAGTTCCCATTTGTCACTACATAGTTAATCTTCTTTACCCATTTTTCTCTCCCTGACCCCCTTCCCCTCTGATAATGACCAATCTGTTTTCTGTATCTAAGCATTTGTGTTTGTTTTGTTTTGTTTGTTCATTTATTACTTTTTTGTTTTATGTTTCACATGAATGAAATGGTATATTTTTGTCCTTTTCTGTCTGACTTAGTATAATGCCTTCAAGATTCATCCATGTTTTTGCAAATGGCAATATTTCATCATTTTTATGGCTGAATAGTATCCTATCGTGTGTGTGTACGTGTGTGCATGTATCACATCTTCTTTATCCATTTATCCATTGATGGACACTTAGGTTGTTTCTATAACTTGATTATTTTAAATAATGTGACAATGAACATAGGGACATATATATCTTTTTGAATTAGTGTTTTCATATTCTTCATAAAAGAAATTGCTGGATCTTAATTAGATATTTAATTTTTAAATCATCTGCTGCAGAACCACTTGCAATATAAGTTTAAAATGCAGATTCCTATGCAGAATCTCTGAAAGAAGGGTCCAGGTATCTGCATTCAAGAAGTACTCTAGGTGATTTTAACTATGCACACCACTGTCCTGAAGAGAAAAAGGTAGGAGAGAAAAATGCAAGGCAAAACAAAACAAAAATTCTTGATAAAGCTAACAAAAAAAGATGACTATACAATAGTTACAAGAAAGTGTGGTAAATAGCAATCATAAAATAGAGAAGTGAGGCTTAATATAAATATATCGATGATTACAATAACTGTGAGTGAGTTAAGTTCCCCTAGAAACAATTTAAGTCTCTAAAATTGGTAAAAATAAGGGAGTAAAAAAAAATTAGTCCAGATACATGTTATTTATAAAATACAGCCTTAAAAACATACATAGAAAATTTGGAAATAAAAGAACAAATAGAGATATATTGGGTAAATTCTACCAAAAGAAAGCAAGACTGGAAATATAAAAATAAGACAGAATTTAATGCAAAATGCACTCAATACTATAAAAATGATGTTTTATTTTGACAATTTATGTCCTAGGGCAAAAACCTTATCACAGTAAAAATAAGCATTTAAAATACCATGAAACTAGCAGTTAATAATTTTAAAAACTGAAAAAGAAACCATTATCCATTGAGAAATTTTTAAATTATTTTTTAACTAATCTTAGATTTAAAATATAATAAATCTAAAATGAAATCACAGACTCTTTAGAAATTAATGGTAACAAGAACACTATATTTCAAAATCTATGGGATTTAGTCAAAGGGGTAATTAATCAAGAGAAAACATATAGCCTTAAATGTATTTCAAGTATATTTGAATGTAAATTAATTAAAAATTCAAAAAATTAAGAAAATTATAAAATAACGAATATATCAAAAAAATTAAAGAGTAGAAGGGATACATAAAATAAATGTAATTAATAAATTAGAAAGGAAAAGAGTAGACTTTGATCAATAAAACAAAGTTGACCCTTTGAAATGCCAACAAGAAAAATAAAGCTCAGAAAAATTTAACAGTTGGAAAAGAGAAAACAAAAACCTTGCCAAGGCTGAGAATGGAGATGGACAATCAAGAAACCATGAGGCTGAGGTTCTGAAGCACAGGACGTAGCTACAATGTTAGTATTTTAAGAGGACAGAGAAATTCAGAACTGCAGGCTAAGATATTTGCTTCCAATGGCATTAGACAATTTACAATGAGAAAAAAACAAATAAGATACACCAGGGCTTTAACTCAAAACATAGAGTGAAAGTAAATCCTATTTTATAACTATGGTAGAAATATTGTCTTATCTATATTCGCTAAGCTGAGACAGTTAAAAACCACTTTGAGAAATTCATTTTAAAGGCTGAAAAATGTCTACTGAGTTCATAACCTCTTCAAATTTCTTATATAAATTATAGTATTGATGAAAAAAGAGTAGGTTCTTGACCCACAGGATATAGACACTATGGAGGAATGAGAACTGGAGAACTAACTGCCCCAAGGCTCTATGAACAATTCCCACTCTACATGACTTGCTGCCTCCTGCTACATCTTTGAAGTAATATAGCAATCTCTACTATGTCTCACCCTTCATTGTTATCCTAGTAATGTCTAGAATTAGTACCCAAGAAGATGACATGCAGAATCAGAATAGAAAAAAAAAGTAGTCCTAACTGGAAGAGATTACAGAAAATGCGCTATCTGTAATGGGAGCACTCATTGGAGATAATGCATTTAAAGTGCTAGATTAGGCAGACAGGTATGGTTCTGAAAATGTTTTGGGTTGTTTAATTGAAACCAGCATCCAGTCTTGGCCTGGGCAGCACCGAAGTTCAGAAATTCTGGGCCCAACATAGCAGAAGACATTCAAAGATTGCAAAAGATAGGAATATTAAATTGTGTCCATCATATGATTCTTGCTCATTTCATTGACCCTTTCATTATGTGTGTATGTGTATGTGTATATGTATGTGTGTATGTATATATATGTGTATATATATATATTTCTGTTACTTATATATGCTACCATATATAATACATGTATATGTATATGTATGTATGTGTGTGTATATGTGTGTATATGATTTTTTTCCCTCTTACTTTTAGGAATAAATTAGCAAGACACAAATATTGAAAAGGAGTTTTTCTGGATGACTTTTTTCCTACTGGGCAGCATTTGGGAAATAGCTGAAATAAAAATAAAAAGGAAATGAAAGAATCCTGGGGTAGGTGGGCCCAGGTGGCAATACAGTAAATTGGGCATAAGTTTGTGCAGTAATCAGGGCTCTTTGAAAGTCCTTATACAGAGTTTACTTTTTCTCTCTCTTCATGAAATTCTCAGAAATAAATTAATAGATCAAATTTCATTTGATTTGTGTAAGATTAAAAACAAAGAACTCTAGGATAAGTGAAAAGAAGACTAACTCTAACCAGTACATTGAAGTGTTATGCTCAATTCCCAGGCAACAGCTCCTGAGGCCCTGGAATGAAGGGAAGTCTGCAATGATACTATGAACCACAGAGAAAGGGCTTTTGTGGTAGGAATGCCAGACAAAAGCCAACAAATCCTATCTTGTCTGCTGTAATAGTTAATCAAAGGCCAGGCAGCTTTCTAGGTGAAATTAAAGATATTGTTATTACCATTAAAGATGCAAATATGTTGATTTCTATTAATTTCTATTCAAATTCCTGGTAGAACTAATACTAAGTCCGATGTGTTTTAAAGAATGCCAGTGGAACTCACAAAAATTAACTCAAAATAGATTGAAGACTTAAACGTAACATCTGAAACTATAAAACTCCTGGAAGGAAACAGAGGAAAAACTCCCTGATTGGTTTTGGCAATACTTTTTTGGGTATAACACTAAAAGCACAGGCAACAAAAGCAAAAAACTAAAAAGAATGGGATGCTATCAAACTAAAAAGCTTTGCCCAGCAAAGGGAACAATCAATAAAATAAAAGATAGCATACAGAATAAGAGAAAGTATTTGCAATATATATATATCTGATAAAAGATTAATATCCAAAATATGTAAAAAAAAAACTCATACAACTTGATAGCAAGAAAACAAATTATGCAATTAAAAAATGGGCAAAGAATTGGAAAGCCACATGCAAAAGAACAAAACTAGACTGCTATCTGTCACCATACACCAAACTACCTCAAAATGGATCAAAGACATGAATATAAGATCTGAAGCAATTAATTGCTTAGAAGACAACATAGGTACTAAACTCATGGACCGTGGTTTTAGAGGGGAATTGAAGAATTTGACCTCAAAGGCAAGGAAAGTAAAAGCAAAAATAAATGAATCAGATTTTATCAAACTAAAAAGCTTCTGCACAGCAAAAGAAATCAACAAAACAAAGAGGCAACCAACTCAATGGGAGAAGATACTTGCAAACAACTCCTTCGATAAGGGGCTAATATCCAAAGAATACAAAAAACTCATACAACTTAATCACAGAAAAGCAAACAATTCAATTTAAAAATGGGCACAGGACCTGAACATACACTTCTCCCAAGAAGACATACAAATGGCTAACAGACATACGAAAAGATGCTCAAATTCACTAGCTACTAGAGAAATTCAAATCAAAACCACAATGAGATATCACCTAATACCTGTTAGAATGGCTATCATCAATAGGACAAGTAATAACAACTGGAGAGGTTGTGGAGGAAAAGGAACCCTCTACACTGTTAATGGGAATGTAAATTGGTATAGCCGCTATGGAAAACAGTATGAATGTTTCTCATAAAATTAAGAATAGAATTACTATTTGACCCAGCAATCCCTCTTCTGAGTATCTACCCAAAATATTTGAAAACATTTATCCACAAAGATATATACACTCTGATGTTCATTGCAGCATTATTCACAGTGGCTAAGATATGGAAACAACTGAAGTGTCTTTCGATGGATATTGGATAAAGGTGATGCAATACCTATATACAATAGAATATTACTCAGCCATAAGAAAAGATGAAATATTTGCAACAAATTGGATGGCTCTTGAGATTAACATGCTAAGTGAAGTAAGTCAGGCCGGAAAAGTTAAGAACCATATGATTTTACTCACACATGGGACATAAACTGAAAGCAGCAAACAAACAAGACAAACAAAAACTCATAGACATGGACAATAGTTTAGTCATTACTAGAGGGAAATGGGGAGGGAGAGAGATAGATAAGGGTAAAGGGAGTCAAATATATGGTGATAGAAATAAAGTTAACTTTGTGTCATAAACACACAATGCAATATACAGATGATGTATTATTGAATTGTACACTTGAAATGTATAAAATTTTATTAACAAATGTCACCCCAATAAATATAATTTAAAAATAAAAATAAAACAAAATCTAAGCAAGGACCTAAAAAAATAATAACCTGGATAGATAGATAGTTTTCCAAAGAAGATAAACACGTGGCCAACAAGTTCATGCTTAACATCAAAAGGAAAATACAAATCAAAACCAGTGAGCTGTCACCTCACATTGGCTTTAATCAAAAAATACAAGAAATAAACAAGCGTTGATGAGGATGTGGAGAAACTGGAACTTTTGTGCACTATTGGGAATGCAAATTGGTATAGTCACTGTGGAAAACAGTATAGAAGTTCCTTAAAAAATTAGAAATAGAATTACCATAGGACCTAGCAATCTCACTTCTTGGTATACATCCAAAGAAAACAAAATCAGCATCTCGAAGTTATATTTGCAATCCCATTTTTTTGCAGCATTACTCATAATAGCTAAGGTACAGAAAAAATATAAGTGTCCACTGACAGGTGAATAAATAAAGATGTGGAATGGGATATTAGCCAAGAAAAAGAAGGAAATCCTCCCATTTGCAACAACATAGATAAACCTGGATGACATTATGCTATATGAAATAAACAGAGAAGGACTAACACTATATGATTTCACTTATATGTGGGATTGTTTTAAAAGAGAGGGAGAGGAGGGAGGAACAGAAGAAAAGAAATAAAGAAAGAAAGAAAGAAAGAAAGAAAGAAAGAAAGAAAGAAAGAAAGAAAGAAAGAAAGAAAGAAAGAAAAGAAAGAAAGAAAGAAAGAAAGAAAGAAAGAAAGAAAGAAAGAAGAAAGAAAGAAGAAAGAAAGTTGAAAGAAAGACAGAAAGAAAGAAAGAAAGAAAGAAAAGAAAGAAGAAAGAAAAGAAAGAAAGAAAGAGTGAAAGAAAGAAAGTGCTGAAGCTGAATGGTAGGCTGAAGCTGAAGGAAGGAAGGAAGGAATGAAGGAAGGAAGAAGGAAATAGGCTGGAAGGAAGATGGAAGGAAGCTGAATGAATGAATGAGAATGAAAGAATTGAAAGACAGAAAGAATGAAAGAAGGAAAGAATAGAAAAAGAAGGAAGAAGGAAAGAAGGAGAAGAATGAGGGAAAGAATGAAAGAAGGAAATAAAAGGAAAGAAGAAGAAAGAAGAAAGAAGAAAGAAAGAAAGAAAGAAAGAAAGAAAGAAAGAAAGAAAGAAAGAAGGAAGGAAGTGAAGGAAGGAAGGATGAAGGAAGGAAGAAGGAAGGAAGGAAGTTGTAAGGAAGGAAGGAAGGAAGGAAGGAAAGGAAGTGAAGGAAGGAAGGAAGGAAGGAGGAAAGAAAGGAAGAGAGAGAGAGAGTCAGACTCAGAAACAGAGTAGAATGATAATTAACTTGACTTAGGGTTGTGGTGGAAATGGGAAAATGCTAATCAAAGGGCAGAAACCTTCAATCATAAGACGAATAAGTTCTAGAGTACAACATGGTGACCATAGTTAATAATATTGTATTATATATTTGAAATTTGCTGAGAGTAACAACACACACACAAAATATACCTGTGTGAGGTGATGGATGTGTTAACCTAGTTATTGGAATTATTTCACACTCTGTGTGTGTGTGTGTGTGTGTGTGTGTGTGTAGAAAATTATCACACTGTATACTTTAAAATATATACAACTTATAAATGTCTAATCACTATGCTTGTTATACATCTGAAACTAAAATAATATTGTACATCAACTATAACTTAAAAATTATATATATGTGTGTGTGTGTGTGTGTGTGTGTATATATATATATATATATACATATATAATTTCATTTGTCGATTACTTCAGTAAAGCTGGGGGTAATGCTAGTGGAGTATTCCAAACTTAATAAAATAGTCACAAACTAAATAATGTGGCTGCTAATTTATATACCCTAATACAACAAAGGACCAATGAATTTTTATTTTTAATACACAGACAACATGGAAGAAGTTTACCATTTGTTTCTGCCTGAGAGATTATGATAACTTTCATCTTTATAATACCATTTGACATCGTTAATCTACAGAGGCCTACTCATCTCATTATCACGCACAGCCTCACACCAGTCCACTACATTGGCAATGTCATGCTGATAGGTACCAGAAATAAGAAGTAGCAAGTACCTTCCATGTTTTAGTAAGGCCTACATGGTGAATTCCACAAAAATAGGGGGAAAGATCTGTTATTTCAGAGTGGATCATTCAGAAGAAGCCTGGAAAATATTTGTGCTATACATAAGTTCTCAGAGTATTTCCCTGATGCAGATTCTTAATAATCAGAGTCAGGAGAACTTCTTGTTTTTGTCAATCATTCTCCTTCTCTGGCCAGCCCAGTACTTGTTAAATGGGCTAATAAATATAAGGCCGTAATGACCAGGATAGAAGATATGTATGGGCTGCCTATCATAGACTTCTCTCACCAAGTCTAACTTGGTTACTCCAATGCTGAACTCCCAACTCAAGTGGAAAGTGACATTATCCTATATTATTAATGGGAGAGCAATTTGTTCTCAAGAAACAGACACATTAGGGATTTAGAGTTGCTTTCCTGTTCATCACAGATCTGTAAGCACCACCTTTGGTGAATATATTAAATCTCTTATGCACTATTATGTCATCCTACATAATAATGCCTCTAATCAAGGGACACATTTCACTTTGAAAGAGAGGCAGTAATCTGAAGCCCCTGCAAGGAACCGACCAAAGCATTTCCTAATTAGTTTTGATTTATGAGAGGCTTTCACAATGATATATATCTCTTATGGCTCCTACAGGAATTTTTAAAATTATCTTTTCATTTTGTGTAAAATATGATAAAGAAATAGTTATAAGATTAAAAATTAAATCACTATATTATTAAATATTGCATTTAAGATTCATTTTTATATTATCTTTAATAATTCATAATATAAAAAGACACTTTCACATTTAACAAGTGACATTTAATTTGCTTTAAGGTACATAGGAATATCTAACTACATTATAAATAAATTTTAAAAATTGATTATCATATCATATTTGATTTGATAAATCAACTACACTTGGAACCCAAATGTAGCTCTCTGTAAATAACACATTGTTAGATATAATCATGATAAATTTCCTCTCTTAATACAGAGAATTGTTGAGGTGCTACCTGAGAGTTTTAATTAGCTGAATGCCACTTAAAGATTTGGTTAAGATCATCTTGAGGTAAATTTGCTGAATTACTGTCATTAACTCATATTTCAACATCAACCTTCATTATATTTCTCATATTTTTAACAGTCCAATATGGGTATGAATTAAATAACATGCAACTATTAACAAAATTATTTAAAACTATATAATGATCAGAACCATGAAGCAGGATTTCTGAGCTTATTCATCTGATTAGCCACAAACTATGTTCACTCTTCATATACTCAAAGGTCCCCAAACTGTTCCATTGCAAAAGGAAAACTAGAAAGTGTTCAATAGTTTAATATATACTTAACCAAATGCCATTGCTATCTTTAACAATGCAAACCTGCTTGCATCCATCTCTGAACTCTGGGAGTTTATCAACCACCAGATGACAAATGCTGGTGCACTCTTATTGCCGAAGACTCAGACATTGTACCAGATCTTGGACACAAGCTCAACTAGTATTTTACAGAATGTCATTACTGAGCTCTAATCAGTGACCAAATGAACATTCTCTCACAACTGCACACTGTCACACACCACCACTAAGGTATGGAGATAAGAGTGGTATCTTTACTTGTTTACACTTACCTTGGCTAATTCTGAAAAGGATTTGAGACGGCTTGCAATAAAAAAATCAGAGAATATTCAAAAATAAGTAAATGAGACAATTAGGATAAAGAAAAATAATAGTAAACAATTGAGTATTCTGGAAAGTTTAATACCTTAGGAAAAGATGCTTACACTAGAAAAATAGTAAAAGTCAATTATATATTTTATTAATTTTTTTATTTTTAAATTACTGTTGGCATACATTATATTAGTTTCACACGTACAACATAGTAATTATACATTTATATAATGTACAAAGCGGTCACCTCGATAAATCTAGTACCCATCTGAAACCACATATAGTTATTATAATATTATTGACTATATTCCCTATGCTATACTTTACATTCCTATAACTATTTTGTAACTACCAATTCATAGTTCTCAATCCTTTCCACTTTTTCACCTACCTTGCCACCCCCTCCCATCTGGCAACCATCAAAATGTTCTCTGCATTTTTGAGTTCATTTCTGTTTCACTTGTTTGTTTCTTTTAGTCTTTAGATTACATATGTAAGTGAAATTATCTGACATTTGTCTTTCTCTGCTGACTTACTCCTCTCAGCACAATACCCTCTATGTTCATTAATGCTGTCGATGATAAGATTTCATTCTTTTTAATGGCTGAGTAATATTCCATTGTATATATGTAGTACTTTTTCTTCATTATTCATCTATTGATGGACATCCAGGTAACCTCCATACCTTGCCTATTGTAAATAATGCTACAATAAACACATGAATTCTCAAATCCCTTCGAAGTCATGTTTTGGGTTTCTTCGGATAAATACCCAGAAGTGAGACAACTGGGTCTTTCTTTGTCTCTTGTTATAGACTTTGTTTTAAAATCTATTTTGTCTGGTGTAAGTATTGCTACCCCAGCTTTTATTGTTTGTTTATTTAAATTTTCATGAAATATCTTTTTCCATCCCTTCAACTTTCATTTCATCCTGTGTATGTTTTTCAATCTGAAGTGAGTCTCTTATAGGCAGCATGTGTAAAGGTCTTCTTTTCTTATCCATTCAGCCACCCTATCTTTTGATTGGAGCATTTAACTCATTTATATTTAAAGTAATTTTTGGTAGATTGGAGTTATTACCATTTTATTAGTAGTATTTTTATCTTTTCTTCTTCTTCTTCTTAAAGAAGTCCCTCTAATATTTTCTGTAATACTGGCTTGATGGTGATGAACTCCTTCAGCTTTTTCTTGTCTGGGAAGCTTTTTATCTGTCCTTCAATTCTAAATGGTAGCTTTGTTGGATAGAGTAATCTTGGTTGTAGATCCTTGCTTTTCATCATTTTAAATATTTCTATGCCTATCTCTTCTGGCCTGCAAAGTTTCTGTTGAGAAATCTGACAGTCTTAGGGGAGCTCCCTTATAGATAACTAACTGCTTTTCTCTTGCTGTTTTTAATATTCTATCTTTGTCTTTAACTTTTGGCATTTTAATTATGATGTGTCTTGGTTTTGGCCTGTTAGGGTTTGTCGTGTTTGGGATTCTCTGCACTTCCTGGACTTGAATGTCTATTTCTTTCAACAGGTTAGGAAAGTTTTCATTCACTATTTTTTCAAATAGTTTTTCAATCCCTTTCTCTCTCTCTTCTCCTTCTGGTATCCCTATGAGGCGAATGTTGGTACACTTGATGGTGTCCCAGAGACCCCTTAAACTATCTTCATTTTTTGGATTCTTTTTTCTTGTTGCTGTTCTAATTGAGTGTTTTCTGCTACCTTAGCTTCTAAATAGCTGATTCGATCGTCTACTTTATCTAATTTACTTTTGATTCCTTCTAAGGTAATCTTCATTTTAGTTATTGTATTCTTCATTTGACTGGTTCTTTTTTTGTTTTCTATCTCCATTTTTATGTTGTCTATCTCTTCATTAAAGTTCTCACTAAATTCACCTACTCTTCCTCTAAGTTCATTGAGTATTCTTATAACCAGTTTTTAAAACTCTGCACCTGGTAGATTGCTTGTCTCCATTTTGCTTTGTTTTGTTTTTTAATCTAGGACATTTCGTTGTTGTTGTTTCCCCATTTTTACTTCCTCCCTGTGTTTTTTCTTTGTATTAGGTAGGACTGCTACATCTCCCAGTCCTAGTTGAACGATCTTATATAGTAGGTGTCCTGTGGAACCCAGTGGTACAGTCTCCCTTGTCACCTGAGCCAGGTGCTCCAGATGTGTATGCCTCCCTGTTGTAGTTGCACCTTGGTTGTTGTTTGCATATCAATAGGAAGGATTGACCCTCAGGCTGATTGATTGTAAGAACTGGCCAATGAGTACAATGGAGGAGCTGCTGTGTAGGGGCTGACCCTACAAAGCAGGATTCACTTTAGCAGGGCTCTGATGTCTGCCTAGTCTGTTCTTCTAACGTGTTGTCCTTGGATATAGATCCAGGTGGTACTATGGCTCAGACCAGGTATGCAGGCCAGAGGTCTCCTGGGAGGGCCCCATCAAAGGCAAATTTCAGCCTATGCCTGTGCCTTGTGCCCTGCCAAAGGCCATGTAGCATGAGCCACCAAGTAATCCACAGATTGCCTCCACCCACACTTGGCTTGGATGTGCTTTGAGAGGCCAAGGCCCGAATCAAAGCTGACTGCTACTAGATCTGGGATTGATGCTGCTCAGCAAGATATACAGGACACCCTGAGGCCAGATGCTGCCTATTTAGGTTCTGTGAACTTTTGAGAGATTTTAGGAAAGTCTGCAGCATGAGCTAAGACAGTCCATTTGTATGGAAAATCCACTGGCTTCAGTGGGTCCACAAGTTGGGTGGGGTCTCAGAGCATCTGTAGGGTGGGGTAGCCATGTTGATGGAGACTCAGCTATGGTGGCTGCCTGCATCTGCACACTGAGTGGGGGTACAACATAATAAGGGAACAATGCCCTCTGCCAGTACTGCCATCTGGGAGAAAGCTGCCCCTCCATCCTTCACCCTGAAGGTAGCCACTTCCTCTTCCTCTATCCCTAGCACCTTTCAAGCTACTGCCCCAGTGCTGGAACTTGGAGCAAGTGAGTACAGCAGAGAGTAAGTCTGCATGCAGGCCCTTTAGAAGGAATGTCTGCAACTCCAGAGGCCCTCCGTCTCACTCAGCCACAGTCTCTGCTGGTTTCCAAAGCCAGAACTGTGGGGACTTCTCTTCCCAGCAATGGAACCCTGGGTTGGGAATCCTGATACGGGTCTGGGACCCCTTGCTCCTCCATGAGAATCTCCATAGCCAAGATATCCCTTCCAATTCTCAACTGCCATGCACGGGTATGGGACCAGCCTGTTCTGCATCTCTGCCTCTCCTACCAGTCTCAAGGTGGCCTCTTCTGTGTGTCTCCAGTTGTAAAACTTTTGTTCAGCTAGACTTCAGCTGACTCCAAATTATGGTTGTTCTATAGTTTATTTCTAATTGTGATGTTGTTGTGAGAGGAGGCAAACACAGCATTTACCGACTCCACCATCTCGACTGCCTATTATATCTCAATAAAGCTGGAAGAAAAAAATTCTCCTGAGTTGGTAGAGAGACAGACACTAGGCCATTTTGGAATCTTAATGCCACTGAGAGGAGAATCAAAGAAAGAAGTTGGCTGGTGTGGTTGACTAGCTCTCCATAGGAAATTTTCTTTGAAAATTTCTGCTCTGAATTGAGAACTTAACATTTTAGGTTTTATTGAGACTGAAGAAGGTCCTGTGACCATGTTCCCCTTTCTAATTCCAAACTCTCCTGTTGAAATAGGAGAGCCAAGCTGGGATATATTAAACACTCAACATCAATGAGCACATCAGGATTGAATCACATCTGCCTTAATCTACCACAATACCAAGTGCTGCCAGGAAAATTCTTTGTTCACTATGTCCAATGTTAAAGACTAAGAGAAGACAACTGAAATCCTTAAAGACAATAACACCAATGGCTTCCCTAAGAAATAAAGATCAATCCACTAGGGTTAAAAAAAAAAAACACAAACCAATGAGTTCCTAAGACAAAGAGAACATGGAATTGCCAAAGCCAGAAGACAAAATTCAAAAAAAAGGCTTGTCACCATAACATAAATAAGGATTTTTTCTTTGTTTACTATTTGAATATAATTATCATCTCTTTTCTTTATCTTTCTAAAGAGGTATTGTAATTATTTTTTTTTCCCTTTTTTTCTGCCTATTCCAATTGGCCATTGTATAGATACTGTGGTGATGATTATGGTGCTTGCATTGTAATTTTGTCCATAAATTATAGAATTTTGATATGAAACCACAATAAACTAGAGAAGTAATGTCATAACCCAAAAAGCCCAAATTCAAGGAATTAGTGGCAGATGACATTGCCTTGATATTCAGTAAATGGACATGACTTTGGGTGGTTCCCAAGAAGTACATTCAGTAGTGATACCTATACTACAGAGATGTCTATTCTATAAAATTCTGCCATGTGATTACAGCTCATGATGTAGGGCACACACAGGATCCAAGCTCAGACAATAAATTTCTCTCTCAGAAATCTGGAACTTGGAGTGGAGAGCACAGAGATAAGCATTTCTGAGTCACATTAATGGCAAAGATTCAGAGAGCAGGTCCACAGACTCTGCTCTAAGGAACAAAAAAATAGTCACTGCCACTGTCCTTCTTCACTTTAATTAACCCTCAGTTCTTTCAATGTTCTGATATACTACAGTTTTCTTTCACTAAATTTTTTGTTGTTAATGCTGTATATGCTTTAAAGAGGCTTGTGTAAGAGATGGGTTTTATTTTTTACAAATATAATAACTAGTACAAAGTCAATAAAATTCTAATCAAATTTGCAACATGATTTTTTATGAAATGTAGCAAGCTAATTCTAAAATTTACCTGGAAAACTAAATGTACAAAAACAACAAAAAAAAATGAGAAAGAAAAAATAATGAATGGAATAATTGGCTGGCCAAACATCAAAATATACCTTAAAGCTACAGTAATTTAAACATGTTATTGGTATGATAAAGCACCAGTAAAGAAAGAGAAGGTATTTACATATGAATTTAGACATTTCTCAGTGTATATTTATCTAGAAATGTCTTTCTACCACCTCTATATTTACTGCATGTAAAATTTTGGGTTGACGGGTTTTTTTTTCTTTCAGCACTGTATGTCATCCCACTGCCTTCTCTCCAGTTATTTTTGATGAGAAGCCAGTTGTTAATTGTATTGTTGTTCCACTATATGTAATGAGCCATTTTTCCCCTACTGCTTTTAAGGTTTTATTTTTGCCTTTGGCTTTCCACAATTTAACTATAGTGTTCTAGATATAGACGTTCTTATGTTTATTCTATTGAAGTTTGTTAAACTTCTTGGATCAGTAGATTAATATTTTCAAAGTTGGGACATTTTCAGTGATTATTTCTTAAAATGGTTTCTGCTCATTTTTTCAAATTACTTTTCTGTTCCTTTCTCTCTCTTCTTTCCTTCTGAGACTTCCATTAAACAGGTCTTACAGGTCTCTGAGGTTCTGTTCATTTTTACTCAATATTTTTTATCTCTTATTTAGATTAGGCAATTTATATTTATCTATCTTAGAGTTCATTGATTCTTTTTCTTCCATTACAAATATGCTGTGAAGAACCTGTAGTGAATTTTTTCCTTTTGCTTATTACACTTTTCAACTCTGGAATATAAATTTGGTTCTTTTTAATAATGTCTACATCTTTATTGAGATTCTCTATTTATTGAGTAATTTTCACCATACTTTCTTTTAATTCTATAAAGATGCTTTACTTGAGTTCTTTGATCAGATTTGCTAAAGCAGCTTTGACATCTTTGTCTACTAAATCAAATTCTGGGAACATTCAGAGGTACAATCTATTGTTTACTTTTTTCTTAGTATAAGTTATACTTTGTGTTTCTTTGCATGCTTTATAATTTGTTGAATAATTGAATTTTTATATAATATACGAAAATGACATTGGGTTCTGATATTTTCTCCCTGAGGGTTGTTATGTTTTTATTTGTTTGTTTATTAACTTGTCTGAACTAAATCTGTAGAGTCTATCTACCCAGCAAGGTGTGACAACTTTCATATTTGCTCTTGTAATTTTTGCTTTTATATTTTTTTCTGTTTTTATTTCTTATTTTTTTATTTCTTTTTTCTTAAATTTAAAAAAGTTAGACATTTATACAATTCATGAAGTGATCCTCCTGATTACTCTAGCACCCACCTAGCAGTACACAGAGTCATTACAATAATATTCACGATATACTTTATGCTATAGTCTAAATCCCAGTGACTGTTTTGTAACTATTAATTTGTACTTCTGTCTTTATTTTTAAGCCTGATTTTCTAAGGGTTACTCTTGTGTCTGAACAGCTTGCCATTCAGACAAACACTGTTTAGAAGTTGCGTTCAAACACCTTAAGCCACTAAAATTTGCTAATGGGTCTATATATGGGTCTATATATGGGTTTGGGAGCACATTCAAATATCAGACTCTTTTAAACTTTTCACTAGTTTTTACTTTCCACCAGGCTCTCTCACATCTCTTCTGCATAAGCATGCAGGCTCTATTGGGCAAAGATGTGTAAGTAGTCTAGGCCTACTCCAGTCTCAGCTAGGGTAGTCATACATCCTCCAGTCAAACTGGGATATATGGAGATGCTATTAAACCCTCAGTAGATGTCTCACTTTCCAGAATTCCAATTTAAATTCCTGGTGAGTCAGCTGGTCTGTTGGTTGTTCCAAGCAGGAGCAAAGCCACAGGCTAGTGGAGACATTGATCATCCCTATTTGCTTACCACTGACATCACCATCTTAACAGTGTTCTTAATCAAGTGAGTCCCTTCCTGCAGTGGCGGTAAGGCTCCTGTATTCATGGACCACCCCATGTCATGCCAGGAAATCTGAAATAATGGAACTGGAAATCCCTGGGCAAGAGTACCACATGTAGACTCATACTGTTCTTATGCAGAGTTTACTACCTTTCATGAATAAAAGTTTCTAAGTATGCTTTTAGTAAATTTTTAGTATTGAAATGGTTGTTTTTGACAATTTTTTCAGCTCCATAGTTGCTTTTTAGAGAGAGGATTTCTTAACCTCCCAACTCTATCACGCTGGATATTGAATCATCTACAATTTATTTTTCAGCTAAGTGTTTTAATTGTAAGACATTTATTAAATAGTAATCTAGTCCTTGAAATCCAAATATCAATAGAATAGAAGTTGTTGGAGTGTTTAGGGAATGAAAAACTAGCTAATGTGTTTGAGTAATTCTAAGCATTATGAAATATATATATATATTTAAGCATGTATGTTAAAATATAAGAATAATTGAGGAATAGAATGCTTAACTTCTAAATTATTGATAGGCAAATACTAAAATAAATAAAATCTTGTCAATACAATAAAAGTTAGGAGGGGAAAGAGAAATTACACAGAATTCTAAATAACAAACCCAATATCAATAATCACATTAAATGTGATCAGGTAAATCTAATCTATTAAAACTTAGAGGGATGATTCAGAAGTGTAGTGATGTGAGGGATCACTACAATCTCCCCTTGAAAGTGCAACAAACTGAACATATACAATCTAACACAAAACACTCAGCCTAAAACACAAACATGTCTGGGAGATCTGTGCATCAGAGCATCTGAAGGTGGGAGAATCAGGTGAGCAAGGGAAGGGGAAAGGGAGAGGAGTGGAGACTGGTGCTGCAGATGCATCCCAGAGCTCCTTGAAGTACTCAAGGAGAAGGGAAGAATCGGGTAGCTGTATGCACTCTCTGAGCATTCCTGCCTGAGTGATCAGCATATACTACAGTGCTGGAACCTAGTGACCAGGGCAGAGACAGAATACAGAGGGGCGACAACTATGTTTTAGCAACCACCATTGCCAGGCAGAAAGCTGAGTCATGGAGCCTGGCCGCTTCCCCCTATCGTCTCATAGATTGCTGCCCCACATATTCTCAGAGCTAGCAGTGGGCCCTAGAAGAAACTGCAGCAGTAAGTACTAGGAAATGGAGGAAACACACACTGCAGCTGGTCCCAGTAACAGGGTTGGAGATATAGAAGCCAGGCAGCTGAAGCTTGGTGATCAGAATTACTAAAAGGAAAACAGCCACAGGCACACCAGAGGCCTTTCTCAATCCAGGCTGATTTGGGAAGAGGCAGCGCAACACTGCATCTGGCTGCTGGGGCAGCACTGGGACTTCACAGGCTATTCTGTGGCTCAGATCCAGTCACCCATCACATTTCTCATGGGGATGGAGTTCTGGGACCAAGGTGACACATATCCCCAGGGAATAAAGGGCATTATCTGCCACGTGCAGAAGGTTTGCGTCCCATCACTGGAAAACATGTTTAAAAATCTTCTTATCAACCTGCTTAAGAGAGATAATTCTTAATAATAATATTTAAAAAAAGAAAAAAAGCAGAGTACATTCCCATAAATGCCTGGGCAGAGAAATAATCTACCAAATACCATGAACAACCAAGATGACAAGGCAGCTCAGAAAGAAAATTTTAAATCTTGGAAAATAGACTTAAAGATACAGAACTATGCAATTTATATGACAGAAAATTCAAAATCGCAGTTCTGAAAAAACTCAATGAGATGCAATAAAATTCTGATAGTTTAATGAACTCTGAAACAATATCAATGAACAAAAGGAATATTTTACCAAAGAGATTAAAACTTTAAAAAAGAATGAAATAGAAATTCTAGATCTGAAGAAGTCAATAAAAGAGGTGAGCTGTGGAATAGCAAGCTTATGAAATACAATTGACTAGATGGAAGAAAGAATTAGTGACATCGAAGACAGAAATCTGGAAATGAGGCAGATAGAAGAAAAAAACTTGAGAGTGAAAAAAAAGGAAAGAACTCTGCAAGAACTATCTGATACCATCAGAAAGAGCAATATAAGAATAATAGTTATACCAAAAGAAGAAAAGGAGAAGGGAACAGAGAGCCTATTCAAACAGTCAACAAGAATTTTCCAAACCTATGGAAAGAACTGAATGCTACAATCCAAGAAGCACACAGAACACCTAACTACTCAATTCAAAAAGGCATTCTCCAAGACACATTATATTAAAATTGTCAAAAATTAATGACAAAGAAAGGATTCTCAAGATAGGCAGGGAAAAGCAGATGGAAATCCATAAAGGAAAACCCATTATATTATTATCAGATTTTTCAACAAAAACTCCACAAGCTAGAAGTAGAATCATATATTTAAACTATTGAAAGAGAGAAATTACAAGCCAAAAATAATATATCCAGCAAAGTTCTCCTTTACATATGAAGGAGAAATAAAGACATTTTCAGACATACTGAAGCAGAGGGAATTTTCCACCACAAGGCCTGCATTACAGAAAATGCCAAAGAGGGTCATTCTACTTGAAACAAAAAGACAACAAATATAAAACTATGAGTAAGATAACTAACAGACAGACAGAAACAGGAAATTACAACACTTACTAAGAACAAGACCTATAAGCTTAAATATTACACAATGGTAAAAGGAGATAAAAATATTTTTAAAAGATAAAAGGAAGACAATAGCTAATGCAACTCAGAAATGAATTCATAGCATAAATAAAAATAATTTGAGATGACAAAAACAGAAAAAGAGAGGGAGTAAAGGTCTAAATTTACAAAGGGGGCTTGAGATACAACACATGCAGAAGAAAAAGGACCACCGTATATATGAAACTTAATTTTACATAAACTTAATGGTAACTACACACAAAAAAAAATCCAGAACTGAGACAAATAACATAAAAGCAGAAGGAGAAAGGGGGGAAAAAAGCATTACCAAACTAAAATAACAAACACAAGGGCAAATAAACAATGGAGACACCTAGCTACTAGAAGACAAAAGATACAATGGCTATAGAAAATCCTCATATTTCAATAATCATCTTAAATGTAAATGCACTGAACTCACCAATAAAAAGGCACAGAGTAAGCATTGTATCAAATAACAAAACCCAACCATATGTTGCCTACAAGAGACACATCTCAGCTGCAAGGATAAAGAAAGACTCAATGCAAAAGGGTGAAAAACAATGCTCCAAGCAAATAGCATTCAGAGAAAAGCGGGTATAGCCATACTTATATCTGACAAAACAGATTTCAAGATAAAAAAGATAATGGAGACAAACATAGATACTTCATAATGATAAAGTGGACAATACATCAAGAAGATATAACACTCATCAATATATATGCTCCCATTCAGGGACTACCAAAATATATAAAGCAACTACTAACAGAACTAGAGGGAGAAACTAACAAAAATACAATTATATCAAGGTACCTAAATGCTCCACTAAAAGCTATGGATAGATCGTCTAAACAGAAAATCAATAAGAAAATATCAGTCTTAAATTACATGTTAGACCAAATGGACATAATTGACATTTACAGAACATTTCATCCCAAAACACCAGATATACATTCTTCTCTAGTGCACATGGAAAATTCTCAAGCATAGGTCATTTGATGGGACATAAAACTAGCCTCAATAAATTTAAGAAGATTGAAATCATACCAAGTATATTCTCTGACCATAATGCTTTGAAACTGGAGATCAACTGAAAAAAGAAAGCTGGAAAAACCACAAATATGTGGAGATTAAACAACATGCTACTAAGGAATGACTGGTTCAAAGAAGAAATAAGAGGAGAGATCAAGAGATATATGGAAACAAACAAGAATGAAAATACAACATATCAAAACTTTTGGGATACAGAAAAAGCAGTAATAAGAGAAAAGTTCATATCATTACAGGCCTATTTCAAGAAACAAGAATGAGCCCAAACAACCTAGTATTGCATCTTAAAAACTAGAAAAAAAAAAAAAGAATGAATGAAGCCCAAAGTCAGCAGACAGAAGGAAATAATAAAAATTAGAGCAGAATAATATAAAATTGAGAACAAAAACACAATAGAAAAAAAATTGATGCAATGAAGAGCTGAATCTTTGAAAAGTTCAGTAAAATTGGTAAACCCATTGGCTAGACTTATTAAGGAAAAAAGAGAAGGGACACAAACAAAATCAGAAATGAAAGAGGAGACGTTATGACAGATACCACAGAAAAACAAAGGATCATACGAGAATACTACGAAAGATTATTTGACACCAAATTGAATAATCTAGAAGAAATGGACTAGTTCTTAGAAATATACAACCTTCCAGGAATGAATCACAAAAACTGGAAAATCTAAATAGACTGATCAACAGTAAAGAAATTAAAACAATCATCAACAACCTCCCCAAAAGTAAAAGTCCAGAACCAGATGGCTTCACTAATGACTTCTACCAAACTTTCAAAGACAGTTTAATATCTGTTCTTGTCAAACTTCTCCAAAAAATTGAAGACTAGTTAATGCTTCCTAACTCATTTTATGAGGCAAATATTGCCCAGATTCAAAACCTGGTAAAGATAACACAAAAATAGAAAGCTATAGACCAATATCTCTAATGAATACAGATGCAAAAACCCTAAACAAAATAAAATCAAATTGAATACAATAATACATTAAAAAGATTATACATCACAATCAAGTGGGGTTCATTCTAGGGCCACAGGATGGTTCAATGTATGCAAATTGATTAATGTGATACACAACATAATGCAAAGGGTAGGAATCATGTGATTATATCAATAGATGCATAAAAAAGGATTTGATAAGATATGGCATCCATTTTTGATTAAAATACTTAATAAAATGGGTATAGAAGGAAAGTACTTCAACATAATAAAGACCATATATGACAAACACTCAGCTAATAAACTTAATGGTGAAAAATTCAAAGTCTTCTCTCTAAGATCAGAAACAAGACAAGGCTGTCTGCTATCACCACTCTTATTCAATATCATGTTGGAAGTCCTAGCTAGAGCAATCAGGTAAAAGAAAGAAATAAAAGGCATCCAAAATAGGAGTAAAGGAGTCAGATTGTCACTTTTTGCAGATGACATGATTCTCTATATAGAAAATGCTATGAATTCCACTAAAAAACTACTAGAAACAATAAACAAATACAGTAAAGTTTCAGGATACAAAATCAAAGTACAAAAATCCAAAACATTGCTATATACTAAAAGCAAATTTTCAGAAAAAGAAATGGAAAAAACAATTCCTTTTATAATTACAGCAAAAAGAATAAAATACCTAGTAATAAACTTAGCAATGCATGTGAAGGAGCTATGAACTAAAAACTATAAGACATTATTAAAAGAAATTGAAGACACAAAGAAATGGAAATATATTCTGTGTTCATGAACTGGCAGAATCAACATAGTTAAAATGGCCTTATTTCCCAAAGCAATATGCAGGTTTGATGCAATTCCCATTAAAATCCCAACAGCATTTAAAAAAAAAATCATCAGATTTGTATGGAATCACAAAAGACCTTGAATAGTCAAAGCAAGCTTAAGAAAAAAAGAACAAGGCCAGAGGTATCACTTTGCCTGACTTCAAATTATACTACAAAGTGACAATAATCAAAGCAGCATGGTATTGGAAGAAAAACAGACTCACAGACTAATGGAGCAGAATGAAGTGCCCAGGAATAAATCCACATACATGTGGGCAAATAATTTTCTACAAAGGAGCCAAAAACATACAACAAAGAAATGAAAGCGTCTTCAATAAGTGGTACTGGGAAAATTGGAAAGTCACATGAAAAAGAATAAAATTAGACTACTCTCTGTCACCATACACCAAATTACCTCAAAATAGATCAAAGACATGAATATAAGACCTGAAGCCATGAATTGTATAGAAAACAACATAGATACTAAACTCATGGACTTTGGTTTTAGAGGGGATTTGAGAAATTTGACCTCAAAGGCAAGAGAAGTAAAAGCAAAAATAAATGAATTGGATTATATAAAACTTAAAGCTTCTGCACAGCAAAAGAAATCATCAACAAAACAAAGAGGCAACCAACTCAATGGGAGAAGATACTTGCAAACAACTCCTTTGATAACGGGCTAATATCCAAAGTATACAACTTAACTACAGAAAAGAAAACAATTTAATTTTAAAATGGGCAGAGGACCTGAACATACACTTCTCCTAAGAAGACATACGAATGGCTAACAGACATATGAAAAAATGCTCAACTTCACTAGCTATTAGAGAAATTCAAATCAAAACCACAATGAGATATCACCTAATACCTGTGAGAATGGCTATCACCAACAGGATAAGTAATAACAAGTGTCGGAGAGGTTGTGAGGAAAAAGGAACCCTCATACACTGCTGATGGGATTGAAATTGGTACAGCTGCTATGGAAAACAGTATGGAGTGTCCTCAAAACACTTAAGAATAGAATTACCATTTGACCCAGCAATCCTTCTTCTGGTAATCTACCCTCCCAAAATTAAAAACATTTATCTGTAAAGATATATGTACCCCAATGTTCATAGCAACATTGTTCATGGTGGCCAAGACATGGAAACAACTGAAGCACCCTTTGATAGATGTTCGAATAAAGAAGATGTAGTACATATATACAATGTAATATATCTCAGTCATAAGAATAAATGAAATACTGCCATCTACAACAACATCGGTGGATCTAGAGACAATCATGCCAAGCGAAATATGTCAGGTAGGAAAAGTTGAGAACCATATGATTTCATTTATATGTGGTATATAAAACTGAAAGTGACAAACAAACAGAGACTAATGGACACAAAAAATAGTTTAGTGGTTACCAAAGTAGAGTCAGGGATGGGGGGATGGAGGGAGTTAGGGTAAAGGGGATCAGAATTGGTGACAGAAGGAAATTTAACTTTGGGTAGTAAACACACAATGCAGTATACATATGATGTATTATTGAACTGTATACTTAAAACCTATATAATTTTATTAACCAGTATCACCCCAATAAATTTTTAAGATAAAAATTTTTCAAAGGATTGATGTATTTAACTTCCAATCCAATATCAGATATAAACACTCCAATTTTAAAAGGTCAAAGGTAGTGTGTAACAATGAAATACAAGTGCTATGAAAATATAAACAAATGTATGTTAATGAAATGTGCATTAAAACAAATATATGTATTAATATTGAAAATATCAATGATGGTCAGTGTGGGAAGGGAAGAAATATATGCTTTGCATTTTGATATGGGAAGGCATATTATCAATAGCCTCACAAGCATTCTTTTTGACACAGAATTTCCACTTCTGAGAATTTATTATAAGAAAATGATAATATACAGAGATTTGTTCTCAAAGATATTTATCATTTTTATAACTAAAAAGTTGTAAAAAAAAAAACTACATGTCCAGTAATATTTGACTATTTAAATAAATTATGGCACATCTACACATGTAGCTGTTTAAAATAACATTGTAAATTTAAAATAAATTCAGCTGTTGGCTGGACTTTAGGTAACAATAAAAAATCTGAAATTTAAAAGAAATAAAAATATATTTGCATAGAATATTTACGGAAGAATATACAAGAAACTAGATGCATAAAGATAGGGATGTGAGAGACTTAAAGTTTCTGTATATCTTTTTGGATAGTTTGAATTTTGTAATATGTGCATGTATTACCCATACAAAAAAAATTAATACAAAATATCTTTATTTTTTAAAATTTATTTATTTAAATTAGCTTCAAGTATACATAACATTGGTTAGACATCTATATAGTTCATAAAACAATACTCCCAATTGCACCCGCCCTCTCTGGCCCTCCACTTAGCCATCATATTAATGCTAACTGCATTCCTTCTGCTGTGCTACCCATCCCCCTGACCAACTATCAACTACTAATTAGTACTTTTTTAACCCTTTACTCCATTCTCCAAGCCCCCCAAACCTCCCCTCTGTCTGTCACCAAATTGTCCACTATATTTGTGAGTCTGTTTTTGATCAGTTTGTTCTTTTTGTTCCTTAGGTTACACATATAAATGAAATCACATGGTATTTATCTTTCTCTGTCTGACTTATTTCACTCAGCATAATAACCTCTAGGTCCATCCATGTCATTGTAAATGGTAGAATTTCATTTTTTTTTAATGGCTGAGTAATATTCCATTGTATATATAAACCATAATTTCTCTATCCAATCATCTGTTGATGGGCACTTAGGTTGCTTCCATATCTTGGCTATTGTAAATTGTACTGCCATAAATATTAGAGTGCCTAGATCTTTACGAATTATTGTTTTCGAAAATTATTTCTTTGGATAAATACCCAGAAGTGCACTTGCTGGGTCAAAAGGTATATCCATTTTTAATTTTTTGAGAAACACCCAGACTGTTTTCCATAGAGGCTGTACCGATTTGCAATCCCACCAACAATATATGAAGGTTCCCTTTTCTCTGCATCCTCGCCAACACTTGTTTTTTTGATTTATTGATGATAGCCATTCTGACAGGTGTGAGGTGATATCTCATTCTGGTTTTAATTTGCATTTCTCTGATGGTTAGCAAGCTTGAGCATCTTTTCATATGTCTTTTAACCATCTGTATTTCCTCTTTGGAGAAGTATCTGTTCAGGTCTTCTGCCCATTTTTTAATTGGATTGTTTGTTTTTTTGTTGTTGAGTTGTATAAGTTTTTTATATATTTTGGATATTAACCCCTCATCAGATGTATGATTAGTGAATATCTTCTCCCAAACAGTCAGTTGTCTTTTTGTTTTGTCGATGGTTTCCTTTGCTGTATGAAAACTTTTTATTTTGATATAGTCCCATTGTTTATTTTTTCTTTTATTTCCCTTGCCAAGGAGATATATCTGAAAAGAAATTCCTGTTAGTAATTCAGTTAGTTTACTGCCTATGTTTTCTTCCAGAAGTTTTATGGTTTCAGGTCTTACATTTATGACTTTAATCCATTTTGAGTCTATTCTTGTATATGGTGTAAGAAGGTGGTCCAGCTTCTTTTTTTTGCATGTATCTGTCCAATTTTTCCAAAACCATTTACTGAAGAGACTCTCTTTACCCCATTGTATATTCTTACCACCTTTGTCATATATTAAGTGAGCATATAGGTGTGGATTTATTTCTGGGCTCTCTATTCTGTTCCATTGATCAATGTATCAGTTTTTATGCCAGTACCATGCTGTTTTGATTACTGTAGCCTTGTAGTATAGTGTGATATCAGGTAGTGTGATACCTCCAACTTTGTTCTTCTTTCTCAAGATTGCCATGGCTATTCAGGATTTTTTATGGCTCCATATAAATTTTAAGATTATTTGTTCTAGCTCTCTGAAAAATGCCATTGGTATTTTGATAGAGATTGCATTGAATCTATAGATTGCTTTGGGTAGTATGGCCATTTTAACGATGTTAATTCTTCCTACTCATGAACACAGTATATGCTTCCATTTATTTGTATCTTCTTCAATGACATAATTTTTTGAAAACAGGTCTTCTACCTTCTTGGTTAATTCGATTCCCAGGTATTTTATAGTTTTCGATGCAATTGTGAATGGGATTGTTCTTAATTTCTCTTTCTGAGAGTTCACCATTGGTGTATAAAAATGCCACTGACTTCTGAATATTTATTTTGTAACTTGCTACTTTACTGAATTCATTGATTGGTTCTAACAGTTTTTTGGTGGAATCTTTAGGGTTCTCTACATATAGTATCATGTCATCGACAAATAACAAGAGTTTTACTTCTTCCTTTCCAATTCAAATGCCTTTTATTTCTCTTTCTTGTCTTATGTCTGTGGCTAAGACTTCCAGTACAATGTTGAAGAGGAGAGGTGAAAGTGGGTATCCTTGTCTTGTTTCTGATCTTAAAGAAAATGTTTTTAGCCTTTCCCCCATTGAGTATGATGTTAGCTGTAGGTTTGTCATACGTGGCCTTTATTATGTTGAGGTATGTTCCCTCTATTCCCACTTTGCTGAGAGTTTTTATCATAAATCGATGGTAGATTTTGTCGAATGCTTTTTCCATATCTATTGATATGATCATATGCTTTTTATCTTTTGATTTGTTGATGTGGTGTATCAGATTAATTGAGTTATGTCTTCTTGATTTATCAATCCCTTTATCATTATGTAATGCCCTTTTTTGTCTCTTATTATAGCTTTTGTTTTAAAGTCCATTTTATCTGATATAACTAATCCTACCCTGGCTTTTTCTTTTTCATTTCTGTTTGTGTGAAATATCTTTTTCCCTCCCTTTACTTTTCAGTCTGTGAGTGTCATTTGATCTGAAGTGGGTCTCTTATATATAGCATATGCATGGATCTTGATTTCTTATCCATTTGGTTACCCTATTTCTTTTGATTGGAGCATTTAATCCATTTACATTTAAAGTGATTACTGATAGGTACATTACTGCCATTTTATTATTTATAGTTGTTATTTCTATTTTCTTTTTTATGGAAGACCCTTTAACATTTCTTGTAATGTAGCTTGTTGGTGATGAATCCCTTAAGCTTTTTCCTGCCTGGGAAGCTCTTTATCTCACCTTTCATTTTAATCAAAAGCTTTGCTGGGCAGAGTATCCGTGGTTGTAGGTTGTAGATTCTTGTTTTTCATAACTTTGAATATTTCTGCCATTCCCTTCTGGCTGGTAAAGTTTCCATTGAAAAGTCAGCAGACAGTCTTATGGGGGTACCTTTGTAAGTAACTATCTGCCTTTCTCTTACTGCTTTTTAAGATTCTCTGTTTGTCTTTGACTTTTGGCATTTTTATTTTGATGGGTCTTGGTGTAGGTCTGTTTGAATTCCTTTTGTTTGGGACTCTTTGTGCTTTCTGAACTTGTATGTCGAATTCCTTTGCCAGGTTAGGGAAGTTTTCTGTCATTATTTCTTCAAATAGATTCTCAATCCTTGGCTCTCTCTTCCTCTTCAGGTACTCATATGATCCAGATATTTTTTCGCTTCGTGTCCCAGAGGTTTCTTAAACTATCCTCATTTTCTAAATTCTTTTTGCTTTTTAATGTTCTGATTGGGTGTATGCTGCTACCTTGTCTTCCAATTCGCTGATTCAATCTTCTGCTTCATCCAACCTACTGTTAAATACTTCTAGCGTATTCTTCATTTCAGTTATTGTATTCCTCGTTTCTGTCTGGTTCTTTTTTATGGTTTCTATGTCCTTTTTAATGCTTATTATCTCTGTCGAGGTTCTCATTGTGCTCATCCATTCTCCCCATAAGTTAGTTGAGCATCCTTATAAACGTTATTTTGAATTCTGTCTCCAGTAGGTTGCTTGCTTCCATTTCATTTAGCTTATATTCTCCTGTTGTTTCATTTGTGGCATGTTTCTTTATTTTCTCATTTTATTAGCCTCCCTGTATCCATGTCTATGTGTCAGGAATATTTATTTCATCTCTCAGCCTAGGCCAGTGGCCTAATATGGAAAGTGTCCTGTGTGGCGCAGTGGCACACTCCCTGATCTCTTATGCTGGGAGCTCTGGATGTGTCCTTTGTGTGGGTTGTGTGTGATCTTCTGTTGTCACCAAGCCTTTATTGTTGTTAGTAGATCAGTGGGTGAGATTAACATTCAGGCTAATGGTGAGAATTGGCTGCATCCACAGGATAAGAGTTGTTATGTGATGCTGACCCCACTGAGTGGTATTTGCCCAAGCAGACTTGTGTACTTGTTGCAATCTCCCTTTTTATGTATCACTAATGGGACTAGTCAGGAGTTGTTCCATTGTAGTCTGGTGCCATTCTCCAGATGCGTTGGTTTTGTGGCCCCTTGGGAGGGACTCCCCCATAGGCCAAGGTCAGCTGCTGCTTTTGATTGCTCAGGGCTACCTGGTGAGATCTGCAAAGTGATCTGCTGATGGTTGGTGTGTTTACTGGATCTATAGGTAAGTGGAAGAGAAAATGCTGTAGGAAGCTCTCGGTTATCCCTCGTCCCTGACCTATGGCAGTTTAGCAGAGGGGCCAGTGCTCCTCAAGGCCTGACACTGTCTATCAGTTGCCTGTAAGTCTCTGAAACTGGATGAGCCTCTGGGTGATATGTGAGTTGGGTGGTGCAGGGACTCTGGGAGTCTCTTGGGTCTATTGAGTAAATTTCCCCCTGCCACTGCAGTGTCATTTTATGTGCCAACGCTATCTTTGTGGCTCCCAGTACAAATTTCTACTTGTAGCAAGGTCAACTGCTGCTTACCCTGGGCCTAAATGTGCTACCCCAGGACAGAGGCAGCTGCCTATCAATGTGCAGCAGGCACTTTGTGTACTGGCTTGGTCAGGAGCTCATGGAGTCAAGGGCTGTCAGGCCAATACAGACCCTTGCACTCCCCTTATGAGATATTGCGGCTCATACGGGTAGCAGTGGTCTGTCCACAACTGTTTTCCTCAAAATGTGCTCACTGCACTAGCCAAGGTCTATTGCCTACACTAACTGCACAACTCCAGAGCCAAGTAGGGCAGAAGAGGCTGCTTGTCAATGGGCTGCACGCACTTTGTGGCTTGGGTGAAGCAGGATCTCAGGGAGACAAGGTCAATTCGGTCAGTACAGCCTCAGTTTTGCTGCAACTTCTGTGCCTGGGCATTCCCTCTGTAGACACAGATCACAGTGAGACCAGCTGCCATCAGGGGCAGTCACACAGACACAATATTGCAACTTCTGCAGGCAGCAAAGGTCTGCCTGCTACTGATTTCCATGCAGTGCCTGCCCTGTGCTAGCCGAAGCTTGTTGCCTGTGTGGATTGGGAGTTCAGAGGAGGGGAGGGGCTGAGCTGTGGCAGTTCACTGACAAGGGGCCACCTGGAGCAGTTTGTGGGTAAGTTGGGGCAGAGTGTCAGAGAGACAGTGGCAGTCAGATCAATACAGCCTCCGTCTTGCTGCAACTTTGGTAACTGATGTGAGTTCTCGCAGAAGTCCCAGATCATAGCAAGACCAGCTGCTATCTGAGACTAGCCCACAAGTCCCCAACATCTGCCCAAGTTCATGTTGGCAGCAGTGATCTGCCTGACCCTACCTCTGAAATGCGGCTCACAGTGCTGGTCACCTGCTGGGATTGGCAAGGTGGCTCACAGCACTGGTCAAAGGCTGTGAATGCTTGGCCCTGAATGGAGCAGGGTTTGGCAGCCATACAGCAACAAGTGCCCCAGGAAATCTACAGGTTAGGCAGGTTGGGCTGATCCCTTCTGACCAGCACTTCCTAATGGCTCTGAGGAAGGGGTCTGTACAATCAAACTGGCTTGGTTTGTAGATTACCCTGAAGAAGGGCCAGACTAATGCACAATGATGGTTGCCTTTCCAGACCTCGTTCTGGCACCAGGTAATGTTCACTTTCTCAGAATGAATCCCCACAAGCCTCTGACCCACTGCCAGTGTCCCAGATGGGTGTCCTCAGGTCAGAAAGCTTGTGTGAGGGTCATTAAAAGGGACATCTAGGGGTTCAGTCTCCTTCTGTCTCACCCAGATGACCAGAATCTCCTCTGGTTTCTACAGTCAGAGTTACTGGAATTTCCTCTTCTCTGGAATGGGACCCTGGGCTAGAGAGCTCCCAGATGAGACCAGGACCCACTTCTCCTTCAGGAGAGCCTCTGCAGCCTCGTTCTCCCTTCCAGTGATCCTCCACCACTCACGGGTGTAGGTCCAGCCAGATTCACTATTTTGCCCCTCCTACCAGCTTTGATGTGGCTCCTTTATATTATCAGATTTAGATGTTAAGATCAGCTCGACTTCAGATGATTCTCCACATTGATTATTTTATAATTTGGTTGTAAATTCAATGTGGACCTGGGAGGAGATGAACCCTGCTTTTACCTAGTCCACCATCTTCCCAACCTTAATGAATATTCTTATTTGCATGGCAATATAGTTATTTACATAAGTTCAATAAGGACCTGTTCTCCTTGCAACAAGATGCAATTGAAAATGTTTGTTATATTGCCAAGCTTTTGACTGTAATGTCATATTTGAGAATGATACACGTAGAACCAGATATGACCAGACAACCTTAACATTGATTTTATGGGACCAATATGATAATTAAAGCTACACTAGGGATCAGATTTTAAATTTTGATGAAACCAATGCCTCTTTGGAGGGTCTATCCCTCAAAGACATATGTCTCAAAGGAGGTCTTATGTGCTTTGGGCTGAAATAGCATAACTAATTGTGAGGCAGGTGAAAGTGTCTGAAAAGCCTTCTGTGCTCATAATTTCATTGGGATTGTTATTGGTAACGTTAATGCTCTGATGTGTTAGTGCATAGGTTTTAAGTGGTCTGTCCCTAATGATCTATTGGTCCAATAATTTAGGGGTATAATTATTCCACAGGCCCTGCTGTTTTTAGTGCACAATTATGCAAAACATGAGGATTTTCAGGAATGCATGTGTCACATTATAAGGAAAAAAAAAATGCCCGTATTTCAAAAATAATGGATCTTAAAACAATGTGGAATAAAAAAGGCAAGTTGTAAAAGTTACTTAAATGTTATCTCTTACTCAGCTTTTAAAATTGAAAACAATATTATATAACATGCAATAATATCTACATATCCATTATGTTTATAAAGGGTTTTTAATGAATAATTCATCTTAAAAACCTAAAACTCCAGTCTAATAAGGACAGAAACATCAGACAAATTCAAATCGAAGGACTTTCTACAAAATATATGACCAGTACTTCTCAAAACTGTTAAGTTCATGAAACAAAAGAAAGACAAATTATTATAGGCCACAGGAGACTAGGAGACATGATGACTAAATGTAATGTGGTACATTGGATTGAATCCTTGAAGAGAAAAAAATACTTTAGTGTAAAAAGTAGAAAAATATGAATGAAGACTTGAGTTCAGTTAATAGTAATGTACCAATGCTGATTTTTCAGTTTTGACAAATGTACCAAAATAATACAAGATGTTAAAATTGAAAGAAATTGGGTGAAGGGCATATAGGAACTCTCAGCATTATTTATGCAACTTATCTATAAATATAAAATTATTGCAAAATAAAAAGTTTGTTTTAAAAAGTTCTACTCATTAAAAAATAGGTAAGAAAGAAACGACATAATTCTATTACTATGTTTGCATCTGAGTCAGAAGCTAAAGCTTTCTTTAAATTATTATAGTTTTAGTTTTAAAAAATCTAATGTAAATTTCCATCAAATGTAGGATCATTTCTCGAAATAAAAAATATATAATTTAAGTTAAAAGTAATCATTAGAAGAGTATATATACACATAACTTCTAAACAACTCAAGAGAAAATATAAGTGTTGAGGTGTAAGGAAGCTTATAAATTGTACTGCTCTCTTTTTCATCTAAGTTTTGAACCAATTGAGAGAAATTAAGTCAGACAGACAGTAGTCAAAACATTAACTTTAAAATTGAAAGAGGTTGGGTTGCTGAAAATGGTTTAATATTGATATCCAGACATAGACAACTTTTCTCACCCAGTCCCCGGTAGTGCTGGATCAGATAGATTTCTCCTCATGGATACAGAGTACTTGGAGTCAAAGTCACCACATAGCTGAGAGCCCACCCAAACATATGCTATCTTCAGGACAAGTAGAGAAACACACATGCATATTCACAGAGAGAAGAGGAGAGAAAGGAATTGACGTATACATGCTCGGTTTCTTATCCAAAAGCCATTAATAGAATAAGTCATTCCCTCCAAAGTAGATGACAAAAGTACTGCTGTTAAATCAGTTTCTGGAACAAAAAGACCTGATTTGTAGTGTTTGCTGGTTTCCATACTGTAAAACTCCCACTAGGGCTGATTTTAAACTACTGATGTGATGTGATCGAATACAGTGTTGGGAAGAGGTGTGCAGAGCCTGAACTAGCCAGCTACAGAACACAACTGACTTGTCCCCTGGAGGGGAGACTGTAAGGGAATCGAGGCCAGAAACATTTTTCTAATGCTGCTTCCATCATCTGGAAGGAAACGTGAGGCAGGTGGAGTAAATATTTCATCAAAAAATACCTCTATTTTTTGTTCTTTTAAACCAAAGAGATCAATCAATATACCTGTGACCAAGCAGAGATGTGGCTCTCTCCAAGTGCTCCATTATAAATTCTTCTATGACTTCTGGTGGTCAGTGTAAATTTTGCTCAAGAAGCTTTGAAATGTACTAGAAAAAAATAGATTAATTAAATTAACTATAAGTCTATGCTACACTCAAATCCCTATTCTTCCCGATCCAAATGATTTCTAGTCATATTGTCCAAATATGGCTCCATCTAAAGCTCTGCAAAGAAATTAAATGGCAATATTAAGATATTTTCATAATAAATACCAACAACAAATAGATGCCCCAAATCTAAATACAAAATCTCTTTATTATTAAATGATAATTTAATCAGGGGGAGATTAAAGTCAAAAAAAATTAAATTTCCTTGTAAGTAAAGCCCAGAGTCAAATTGTCTCACCTTTTTGAGTTAAAAATTCAAAGAAATTAGATTCCAAATCTACCCCCCTCGCAATTGCTAATTCTGCTTATGTCATCCAGAGAATAACACTGCATGGCCAGTGTAGAGTCACATTCCTTCAACAACTGCAGCCTGGATGTCTTCCATTAAGAGAATGTGGTTTCTTCAAGACCTGCAAAGTTGAATAAGCCCTTTCTTTAAAAAGTTCAGAGTGTTTAATGGGACACACAAGATTATCACAGCACTGACTCTCACCTACAAAATGTAGAAAACAAGCTAATACCTCAGTTACTAAATCAGATATCCCAGACAAAATTATTTTTCCCAATCCTTTGTCACCAAAGTCGATTATAGCAACTCTATAATATCTGAGAGAATGACAATAGTTTAAGAAAAGCTTGGTCTGGGCTTCACAAGATGCCAGCGAATTGATGTCAATTGTCCTGAGTCCATAACCTATAAACTAATTTGGGAGAAATTTCTTAAGAGATTAATTTGAAGTCCATGAATTTGCCCCCTCTGAGAGAAATCTACCTCTGTACACTCTAAGAGAAGCAATGGAGACATTGTTACCCTCTTGAACAGTTTAGGTATCCAAATGTTGGCAATACCCATCACCGTGTCTTATGTGATGTCTCTTTCTTCTTCTTTCTGCATAATCAAATGCTCTTGATTCCCATCCATTACTTTCAGCCTTATGTTTTTGACATCCTCTGGGCTCTTACCAAGTGACACAGCCTCCTAAGTACATTCTGGGCAAGAACATTTGGTTCTGGCCCCACAGCCTACTGCCATGCTTCCTCCTGAAGAATTGTTCACAGGTGAATTACACTTGAGAAAGTTCTTTTTTATGTCTTCATATTTGTTTCAACTTTATAATCACCCTAAGCAGATTTCTGAACTGAAGATACCTTGGAAGCTTAGCCGCTGGGGCCAAATAAACTACTAAAGAAATCACTTCACTTTTTGACTGTTCCATTTTGGGGGCTTTGGAATGCTCTAGGTCATCTTTGAATAGCATCCTCTCTGTCCCCTCATTTCTTATGTAATTAACAAAGCCAGAGCCAACTTTTGAGGGGATGACTAAATTTAAGTAAAAAAGAACTAAAATATACTTGCTATTCAAATGTAATCTTGATATAAGGTCCCTAGTACCCGCTTCCAACCACACTGCCACTCCTAAGCCCTTTGTAAGCAGAAAGTCCAGCACTACCACCACTGGTCATTAGTACACTCTATGCAGCTACAGCACTTGTTTCTGTAACATAAACTAATTCAGATGTGATTGATAGGCAAGGGAATGATATCAGTGTAATACAAATGTTGTCATCATTTTTTATCACTCAGTTGCTATTTTTTACCACCAAGTAACAGCTAACAAAGGGAAATACAGCAAACTCAAGGAACAAATATTCTTCCTCTCAGCCCATCTGGCCACATGTTCCATCCTAGAAGTACCTTTTCTAATCTTAGTGCATTTTGCCTTTCTCTCCATTATTCAACTTTTACTTATACACCTATCCATCAAGTGAGATTTATCTGGGTTTTTTTAAAGGTAACGTCAAGCACTTGGTATATTTTTATCTTAATTTATTCTTGAAACAGTTTTAGTAGAATAGTTACTCAACTGACATCAAGTCAACTATGGTGTTGCATAAGTCTTGAATGGAATGCCTAAACTGCATTTCTCCCCTATAACTGCAATTACTTTTTAGGGTATAATTTTAAAGAATATGAAGTTTTTTCATGATCTATTGTAATATAGAAGAAAGGCCAACATTGAGAAATATTCAGCGATATTAAAATTTTTATGATATAATTTATATTTTTTTTAAAGATTGAGGCAAATATTTAAGTTAAATTCTGACAATCTAGAAACTATATATTATAGGAGGAGAGAAGATTGAACTCCTAGAAATCAACAACAAACAGTTGTTCACCTGAAACCTGGTAATTTACGTCTCTTGAAGGTAGAATACTATGAAAAAGTGGGGGTCTTCAGTAATAGGTTTACCAATAACAGGCAGCATAAATCTGAAAAGATTTAATGAAAGAATTTTTGCTTCATCAGGAACTGGAACCAGGAATCCAAGCAAGTCTCTCTCCCTCCATCTTTCATCTCTCCTCAAACTGGAAGAGAACTTCTCAGTCTTAATTCAAAGGTATAAATAAAGAGGAACGATAAATGGCATAGATGATAGAAGCTCTGTTCATCTCTCTGGTGACCAAATCAAAGTTGTGACAGAAACAAGGAGCAGCAGCAAGGAAAAATCACCTGGGATCTAGACAAACAAGCCATACAACTAGGGAGAAATCCAAGAAATCACCCTGCAACAGCAGAAGATAGGATGGGGTGAGGATGCGGGGCTGCTGGGTCATGAGCGGCTGAGTGAGACAGAGGTAGCAGCAGTGGCAGATGTTTCTTAAAGGAGCTGAGTCCGCAAGTGGATTTTCGCAGAGACGGACCCGCTCACTTTGAGCACCAGCGCCAATTTGGCTGCGCACATGGGGCACCAAGGACTTACAAGGAGACGTTGTCAGAGTGAGGGCCAAGGCAAGACTTATTCTGTACATAAGTGCCAGTGGTATCCATTGTTCCTTGTTGAGCCCTCTCCCTTGCCAGTGCACCGGACACAGCACCGCCATAGCCCTGATGTCATCAAACTGGATAACAGAAGTCGCTCTACCAAGAGGTTTCCCTGAAACTCCACCTCCCCCACTTGAGGCCCCACCCAAGCCACATCCAGGTACATCCCCAGAGAGCCAGGTGATCTTTGCTGAGCAGCACCTAGACTCACACTGGAGGCAGCTGGCCTCAGTTTCTGGTGTGGCCTTTTGAGGTAACTATAAGCACAGCATCTGTAGATTGCTTGCTGAATCTTAACAGGTGGCCCCAGAGGGGCAGAGGCTTGGGCTAAATTTGGCCTGCAGCTGAACCCCTCTCAAGACTGTGCCACTTGTCACCTACTTCACAAATCCACACTAATAAGACTAGGAGACTTAGGAGCTTTACTTAGTACATAGAAACAGACATGGAAAGGCAGCCAAAATAGGAAGACAAAGAAGCATAAACCATATGAGGGAACAGAACAGGGATCCAGAAATAATGGAGTCAAGTAATCTAACAGATGCAGAGTTCAAAACACTGGTTATACAGATGCTCAATGAACTTTTGGGAAGTGTAGATAAAATCAACAAAGAGATTTAAAAAAACATAAAAATGGAAATGGAAATTATAAAAGGGAATCAGTCTGAAATTAAGAACACATTATCTGAGATGAGAAGTATATTAAATGGAATAAACAAAGGAATAAACAAGGTTAATAAAGAAAAGAATCAAACGATCTATTTAGAGGATGGGAAAGCCAAGGACATGCAATCAGAATGGCTAGAGATAAGATGCCAAGATTATAAAAATAATTTAAGAAGCATATGGGCCACTATTAAGGGTCCAAATATCTGTCTGATCGGTGTAACTGAAGAAAATCGAGATGTTGAACAGCTGTTTGAAGATATAATGATGGAAAACTTCCCTAACCTGGTGAAGGAAATGGACATAAAACCCTAGGAAGCTCAGAGAATTCCAAAAATCAGGGATCCTTAGAGGCCCACACCAAGACATGTCATAATGAAAATGCCAAAGGTTAAATACAAAGAAAGAATATTGGAAGCAGCAAGAGAAAAACAAATAGTTACTTATAAGGGAAAATTCATAAGACTGGCAGCTGATTTCTCAAAAAAAAACTATGCAAGACAGAAGGGCTTGACAAAAAATATTCAACAGGATGAAGATCCAGGATCTACAACTAAGAATAATTTATCCAGCAAAGCTATCATTTAGAGTTGAAGGACAGATAAAGAGCTTCCCAGAGAAAAATAAGCTAAAGAAATTTATCACCACCAAGCCAGTGTTACAGGAAATATTGGAGGGACTTCTTTAAGAAGAAAAAACATGTATCAAAAACAAGAATAAAGAATAGTAACAACTACATTCCTATCAATAAGAACCTCAAATAGAAAAGAATTAAGTGCTCCAAGTAAAAGAGTGGATGAATGGAAAGGAAAACAAGACCCCTACATGTTGCCTATAAGACACTCATTTCAGATTAAAAGACACACACAGACTAAAAGGCAATGGATAGAAAAAGATATTGCTTTGATAAGCCTAGAAGGTATTTAAATCAGACACTATATGATTTCACATATGTGGAATCTAAGGAATAAAAAACAAACTAATCAAAAACAGACTCATAAATATAGTGGACAATTTAGTGATGGACAGAGGGGAAGGGGTTTGAGAATTGGGAGAATGGGGTGAAGGGTTAAAGGAGTACAAATAAGTAGCTGATGGATGGTCACAGGGATGGGGAGCACGGCATAGGGAATGCAGTTAGCATTAATATGTTGGCTAGGTGGAGGGTCAACGAGGGAGGGGGCAATTGGGGAGATCGTTTTATGAACTATATAGATGTCTAACCAATTTACTATATACTTGAAAGTAATTAAAATAATAATTTTTTAAAAGGTATAAATAAAGGAGTAATCCACCCAGTCCAGATTAAGTTAGGAAATCACCTTTGGTCCAAATCAAGTGTAGTCAGTGATTTAATAGCGCATAATAGGAACACAGTTGCCAAAAGCCATCTTTGAATGCAGAGCAGGAGTTCAATTATGAAAAGTAGGGGCTGGAAGAATAACCAAAATACAGCTGCCATAGTAAGAAATCAGAAGGCCTGCATTTCATTTCCACTCCAAGATAGACTATTACTTTTGTAATAGTGCCTTTCCTCTCTAGGTCTTCAAAATCTGTATAATGAGGTTTTCGGTCTAAAGTGTCACTTTTAAAATTGTGCTACTTGGAAATACGGGCTTTGGGAAAGATTAGGGGTTCCACAAACAGCTAACACTTTCCACAAAATAATGAAAATTTAAATGGCTTGAGGAACAGACCCGTTGCTTCTACTGTTTTGTTTTGTTTTTTATAAATGTGAGGTGTTCCCGTATCTTATTTGATAGCAAGTTTTCAAACAAAAGTATGAAAACCACTATTCCCTGTGGTTTCTAAGGTGCCTTAAGCTCAAGAAATTCCTCAATTCTAATCTCCAGTGATTACTGCTTCAATAAGCTGTTCACTAACCCTTATACACTCCTTCAGCTGGAGGGGCATTGAAGAGGGAGGGAAATCAGTCCCAACAGAGCTGAGGCAAGGTTCTGATATGTTGAACAGCAGAGTGTGGGGGACACAAATACTGAAGAGCCTGACACATGGGGAGAGGGAGGTTTAATCTCCGAGATTTGCCTTCAGGACCTGCACTCCAAAAGGAGCAAGAAGAACCTCAGGGACATGGCTCGGCTTGGGGAACACTTTTCCATGTACCTCATGTGCTGGTGCCATCCAGGCCAGGACATTAGGATGAAAAGTCCCACTATGATAAACACTGTGAATCTCAGCTGATGATCACACAAAGTCCCACATATTCACATCTCCAATGTATTCCACTAGACTGATTCTTATCAAAGTTACCACCAAACAAATCCTGCTCTTGCCTCAAGACAATACTTGCCTATGTCCCATCTACTCAGAGCTCTACAATCCTAGGGGCAGACTTCCAGCCCACACAGAGGTGCTTTAGACCAGAACATCTTTATGAGATATTGATATTAAATATATATATGTGTGTGTGTGTGTGTGTGTGTGTGTATATACACATACATACATACATACATATCAGGATAACCCACTAGGACAACACATATCACCCTTTTTATTTTATTTATTTATTTATTTATTTATTTATTTATTTATTTATTTATTTATTTATTTGTTTTAGGCAAGTCAACCCTTGGTTTACCTCACAGACTGCAAGGACCTTGTCAACTTACAATTCCCTATTTTTACATCTACAGCACTTGGTCTTCCTAAGTGGTCTCCTGTCCAAGTACTAACCAGGCCCGACCCTGCTTAGCTTCCAAGATCAGAGGGGATCATGCTTGCTCAGAGTGGCATGGCTGTAGACTCAACTTTTTCTTTAAACAGGAGGATCTCATTTTTTTGCTCCAGAATGTTATATCCCTAATCACTAATTCATGGGTAGGGTTAGTATAGAATCTGATGCACACCGAGGCCTTGGTGGCTTCTTTAGCCACACTTCTACTATGGAAAAGGAATTATCTGACTCAATGGGGAACACAAAAATTTCCTGCCATGTTGGTGGGAAACAAAAATAGATAATGAAATAAGTTAGACAACTTGGAACATAAAGATCTCTTCTCTCACTTCTCTATACAAATTAGGAAACCACATACCCCCCTGTCTCTCTAAGCCCTCTCCCATACTAAGAGTCCCTGGATTTGCTTTGAGCAACCCCAGTTTCCTAAGGCCAGACCACAGGCACAGCAATGGACAACCTCTGCTTTCTTGGGCAAAGACATTGAGGGTCTATGAGTACCAGAAAATATGGCAGTAGTTTTGCCATGTCTGCTCACCGTCCCACGTATAATCAGGTATTAAGGGTATATCCACAAAGAAGTTGGAGGCTGATGTCTCATGGCCTGTATGACTCAGATGCTGCTGTCTCAAGACCTACTCATTTCTGGGTTTATATACACAGCAGTTGGGACACCATAGCTGGTATGTGAATGATTTCCGAGATTCACCCTCTTGGAGTCAAGAGTCAGGGTTCCAGGGCTGAAGGGAAATTTTCAGAAAAAAAGAAATCAATTAGTGTTACATTGCTAGAGTTCCAACTCTGTGAGAAAATGATTGGAAACCTGGGAGATTAGAAGCAGGCAGTGTGTTATCTATGTGGCCACTCCCAGAGTGGTAAAAACTGAGCCACAAAAAAGAAAGTCTTCTCCTCCATTTTATGGAATGAACGTGCCTCTCTTCACCAAAGACTTTGACAGGGACAGTCTAAATACAGACCCTGCATAGGAGTGGAGAGAATGATCACTAATGCAAAGAATGTTCAAAACTGCATCATGGGGCCAAGATTCAACACTTTATCAGGAAAGGGAGCAGAATTATTCTCCAACAGGAAAGTCAGTGTGGGTTACAGATTAGAGATTCCCGTGACTGCAGAGCTCTAGTTCCAGGGGGTAGATTCAGAGTCAAGGAAGATAAATATAGTGGAGAAGGACAGAAGGAAGGCTCTGTCTCCACATTATGGTGTGAATTCTCTTCTTTCTCTCCATTTCTCCATGCATATGGCTCTAGGGAACAACCTCAGCAGAGAGCCCATGCTTCTGGGGAAAACTCAGTTGAACATTAGAACTAGCAAGGACTTTAGAGGTCATCCAGCCCAAACACCTCAGAGACATCAAGTGACTTGACTGAACCACCCAACCTGGTCTTGCTGACCATTCTACTTGCTATGGCCCTTATGCTCTCTTACTGGGAGGACCTGAAAGTACAGGAACTCTGGCCAAATTCCAGGCCAGGACCCAGGAGCAGTGATGATGGGAGTCTGCTCGTGAATACTCACTAATAATAGTAGACCTGAAAGTACCTTGCTTTGCAGCCATCTTTCCCAATACTCTTCCTTTATAATTGAGGATCCTAAGGCCCTAACAGCTCTCACATTCCCCTTACAGACTCTATGGATTCAGCCTGTTTCATTCTCTTTTTCAAAGACCTACTCAATCTTTTGGGCTTTTCACTCAACTACCTTATAAAGTTAATGTGCCTCACTATTCCACCCTACTTATTTGCTGTTCCTTCTCCTAGCAAATTCACAGACCTTTTAATTTGTTTGTTTTTATTTTTGTTTGCTACGATAAACATTAATGAAAGAGATATGAGGAAGTAAAAATAACTAACATAAGAAGTAGGATGAAATCTGATAAAACATTCATAGAAAGAGTTGTCTGAGTCTTTCCAGATTCTTTCTTTGCAAGAATCATTCTTTACAGCTTTATGGCTTAGTCTTGTACTCAACAATAGGGTCACTTCATCATCTCTGGCTATAAAGATTCATGAATCATCTTATCTCCTTTCAGAGGAACCTATGGGCCAGCTACTACAATTTCCAAATTTTCAAACCACAATGTTAAATATCAGAACCAAACTAGTTTACAAAATTAGTTCTTTCTGATCTATCTCCTGTTTCACAATAGCACAGGAAAGGTACACTCCCATGGTAGCTTTCAGACTGATTAGCTTTTAAAATATACACCTTTCTCTTTCTTCAAATGTATGGAGAAAGTTTAGTCACAATGTCTACCAAAGTTAAAGGGATAATTTCTGTTATTAATACATGATTGTTTTATTTACCTCCAAAGCCAAACTCCAGAGTTTGATACATGTGTTCACGCACATTTGCTGAAGACATACCATGCCTTTTATGGTATGCTTCATAAAATTTTTCCAAATATCTGAATAATTTTATTTTATTAAAACTAGTAAATTTCACTTGTTGATATAAAAAAAATTAATTGAACATCGTGATAGGTGGAACTATGTCCCCCCAAAAGATATACATTGAAATCATAACCCCCAGGACCTCAGAATGTGATCTTATTTGGAAATAGGGTTGTTGCAAGTATAATTAGTACATTAAGATGATGTCATACTGAAGTAAGGTGGGCCACAATTCAATAAAACTGGTGTCTCTATAAGAAGACATTCATATGAAAACAGAGACACACAGGGAGAACACCACATAATAACAAAGGCAGAGACCAGAGCAATGCAGCTGCAAGCTAAAGAACACTGAAAATTGCCAGCAACCCACCAAAATCTAGAAAGAGGCAAGAAAGGATTCCTTTATAAGTTCAGAGGGAGTGTGACCCTACTGACACCTTGATTTCAGATTTCTAGCCTCTGTAACTCTGGGACAATAAATTTCTGTCATTTTAAGCAACCCAGTTTGTGGCACTTGTTACACTAGCCCTAGAAAACTAATACAGATATATTTCATACAAGTCTAACTTCAGTTTTGAATTGCACTGTCACTTTTTAGTAATAGTAGTCAGCATTTTTAATCTAAAATTTTTAATTTGCCAGTCTGTGGTTAAGATTCCAATAAGGAGGAATCAGAAGGCTGAAGAAAGCTGACATGAGGATTCCCATGGACACAGTAAAGCAACAGTTTTGAGGTTTTATAAGAGACCCAAGCTCTAACAAAAATGTAATAGAAGTTTTTCCACCAAAGTTCCAGGAACCACCAAAGTACAATTGAAAGCAGAACACCAACACTAAACATAACGAATCTTACTTATAACATGTGTTTTTTCTAACAACAACAATTCTATTTTGTGATCTTCATCATAAAACACTATCAAACAATAATATGAAAAAATTTCTCATGCAATGTAACTTATTTATGGAACATTTAGACTCTAAAATTAAATGAATTAATTCTGTGTAAGGAAAGGAAAGGGCACTGGTAAATTATCGGTAAGCTTAACATTTAAACACCGTATCAGGGATGGCTTAGAGTACCCCATAAAAAGTAGCATTGCTCACTAGTGTCACTATTTTTCTAATGAAAAATAGAAAATCTTACATAAACATTGAAAAGTTTATGATATCTGGTACACTAGTGATAGAAAAAAGATTTTATATGCCAAGTCTGTCACTGCCATTAAATCAGCTCTGTATTCTGACATTATTACAGTTTGTATGGTAAATGAAATGACTAAATAATAATAGTAGTGATAACAATAATATTAATGGTAATAGCAAACAATTCTATAGCACTTACTATACACCAGACACTGTTCTAAGGGCATTTGTATCTTAACCTAATTAGTTCTTACAGTTCAGGATGAGTACATTATCCCCATTTTATAGATAACGGAACTGAGGCACTGAGAAATTGTTCACCAGATTATGATAAAGACTGGTAGATAGATAGATTTCTTATACCTCATAGATGGGGAAATCCATCTGGGTTTCCAGTTAATAAATTGTGTCCACATTTATAGAAATGAAAAGGCATACAAAGAGTTATATTACTTTTAAAATTTAGAAACTTTATTCACATTTATGTGGCTTATGCTAAGAATAGGACACAAGGATCTCTAAAACAAAACTGTCGTCTGTACCAGCATCACAGGTGTATGACCTGTACAGACACACAGGGCCCTACGCTTAGAAGAGCCTGTGCTGACTTTAAGCCTCTACTGTTGCCATCTTGAAACATTTAATTTTGAGCAAGGAGCCCTACATTTCCATTTTGTGCTGGGCCCTGAAAATTATGTAACCCATCCTGATTGTTACAATGATTATGCAGAAATTAAGTTTGATTTATCTGTGTATTAAAATTTGCTTTAGCTTGGTTGTAAAAAATGAAGTTCTGACTTATAGGAAATATTATATGTGGCCATTTAAATTACAAATATTATAAAATCAAGAAAGTTAAACTTGCATCTGTTTAAACTGATGTGTGAAGAAATGAGATCATCTTATCCCTAGCTAGTCACTGTGTTCACAAGTGAGCTGGTTGTCATGGAAAAGCAAAATACCCCGTTAATGTGTATTGAATATGAAATCAAACTCTTCCTGAAAGAAAAGAAGTTGATTTCACTGATTGATTTAATAATTAGTGACTTTGCTTATTAGAAAAGGTAAACATGATATTTTGGTTTGCTCGAGTCAGTCGCTGTTCATGCCTGTTATCCTGGCATGATAGTTAGTAGCTTACCATGTAGTAGGTAGATAATTTTTATAAATTGAGTTAAATCTCCAGAGCTATCACTTATATGTGGGATATAAACCTAAAAGCAACAAATTATATCATGAATAAAGGTTGGTAATAACCACATATCTATCAATAAGTACCTCAAATGGAAAAGAATTAAGTGCTCCAACCAAAAGATAGGGTGGCTGAATGGATAAGAAAACAAGACCCTTACACATGCTGCCTGCAAGAGACTCATTCCAGAGTAAAAGACACACAGAGACTAAAAGGAAAGGGATGGTAAAAAGATATTACCTTGTTGGACTTAGGGGGTATTGCACTGAATGAAGTAAGTCAGATAGAGAAAGACAAACACCACATGATTTCACATACATATGGAATCTAAAAAAAAAATAAACAACAACAAACAAACTCATGGATATAAAGAATATTTTGTGGGCTATGAGATGGGAGCGGGTGGGGGGTTGGTGAAAAAGGGCAAAGGGATTAAGAAGTACAAATGGGTAGTTACAAAATAGTCATGGAGATATAAAGTATAACATAAGGAAAATAATCAACAATGTTGTAATAAATATGTAAGGGGGAAGAAGGACATTACATATAGTGGGGTGATCACTTTGTGAGTTATATAGATCTCTAATCACTATGCTGTACAACTGAAACTAATATATTATTGTATGCCAACTCCAATTGAAAAAAACTCATTTAATTGTATACTGTAAATATGAGCAACTCATTGACTATTATATTTCAATAAAGTTTTAAAAATAAAGGCAGTACCACTGGTCTGGGGGGAAATCATTTGTAGCATTTGCTGATCCGTATGATGTAAATACTCCCACCATGTCTAATTTCAACCTATCAATGACTTAATAACAGGTTCATGGTAATTCCTGAATTACAATCCATTCTCATGAGCCAGAACACACCGCTGGTGAAAACATGCATTCTTTATTTTATAACTTTACATGCTAGTTAAATTTATTTAAATTACGTTCTTAAATAAATTTTATTTAAAAATAGAATAAAACTGCTGAACATCATTGCTAAGTTTTTCATCTCCAGTTCTTAGTTACACATAGCCTTGGAAATAGCCTGATGCCCACATTCCTTGATTGCAAAGGACATCAGTCAACAGAGGTCAAGATGAAGGAAATGTGCCTTTCCTATTCTCCTCCTTTCTGGGCTTTCAAAAGAGCCCATGTTTGTGAGCAAAAAAAGAAGGAGGAGGAGACGAAAAAGCAGAAGAATGGTAGATGTGGAGGTTCCTAGAGGTACCTCTTTGGACTCTTTATTTAGTAAGATAGAAGACATCAGAAGTTGGGACCATAAACAGAAAGAGAAATGAGGAGCACCAGGAAATGTGGACAGGGTCATTGTAATTTATTTGTGCATTTTTGTGATCATGATCATTTCTTAAAACTGACTCAGAGCTATTTTTTCTTAGAGTAGCTACTACTGCCAATAATCAGTCAGGTAACTCTTGAATCTGCCCTAACCCTCCCACAGTTATTCATCAAAAGATTGTCATCATCTTGATCACAAAGCAATTTAGTTGAAAAGAGCATTTAATTAGAAATCAAGAATCCTGCATGATCACCCTAACATAGATACTATTGGACTACAAAAGCTTAAACAAATTATTTAACCTCTCTGGGCTTCACCGTCCTTGTATATAAAATAAGAACTTTAAGCTTTAAGATTTCTGGGAGTCTCTTCGGTTTTAAAAACCCTATTTCTACTATTTCTGGTAATCAAACTCTCTTAAAGAAGTTTATTCCTCTCGAGAACTCGTTTAGGTCCCCTGATGTGTCCTTGATTCAGATAGAAAAAGAGAGGAGAGCCAGGCCCTCAATGTGGATGCCCGAGGTATGGCATCAGAATGTGAGACAGAAGTGAGAGGAGCGGTCTCTAGGAGGCACCAGAAGAACCTTGCCCTCTATGAGGACCACGGTTGGGGCTTGGAGAATACCACTCTACACCTCATACAGCAGTCCCCACTGGTCCAGGACATTAGACTAAAGGCCCAACCAACATGGACCATGTTCGTCCTTTCTGAGTCAAACAAAGTCTCACAAGTTTGTATCTCCTTTATCTCTCTCCAAAGACTGGTTATTAATAAAGTCCTACTGAAGAAACCCTGCTCCTGCTCTAAGGTCATCTTTGCCTTTATCTCCTCAACATATTTCTTCAGGATCTTCCTCACTAGAGGTTTTTTATTTTATATAACAACAATATCTGAGCTTAGCTCTGAGCCAAAGAGGTATAAAATAGAAACATGGGATCCTCATTTTGACAGGGTACACACACACACACACACACACACACACACACACACACACACACACACACACACACTATACCTAAAGGGAATGATAGTATTATTGGGGTCCCTGGTGGCAGAGGAGAACTAACTATAGCTTACAGTAAGATCGGAGAAGACTCAGACACTGGGAAAGGCCAACAGAAGCTTTGTCAATCAACTGCAGTTTAAAACCTCATAAGTATTAGTAGACTCTTTAAAAAGTTTAAAAGCCATTCCCCTGAGATTTGTGGGAGAAACAAAACAGTGAAGGAAAGTCACTTTCTCTAAGAGCAAAGGCCTCCTTTGTCACTAGGATTGTTAGGGAGCATGAATCCCTAGCAATAATCACAATGATCAGGTTACTTTTCAGACCATAAAAGTCTTTCAGCACATCACCTAGTTAGATGTTCACAACAAACTGTGAGTTACTGGAGTCATAGGAGAAGACATGAGGAGGGGATCAGGAGACTGTGTGCAGGCCTGGACTCTGCCACTTACTACCTTGTGGCTTAAGTGAGTTACTTGTCCTCAGGGCACGTTTTTACCTTCATTTTACAGATGAGGAAACTGACACTCAAATGGGATAAGTTATTTGTCCTTACCAACAAATAACAACATGAGACAGATTGGAAAGAATAAAGACCTAAAGCAACAGTTTCTTGATTATGGGGTATATCATTAACATGAAAATAATATCCAAAGGCTAAGATGGGTAGAGTGGGCAGAAAGTAGGACTCCTGAAATTGAGAGATAGGAAATCCATCACTGAAAAATTAATGTGGGTTATTTTTTAGATAAATGACTGTGTGATTGCCAGTCCCAGTGGAATCTATAAATAGTACAATGAGGGGGTGACCACGATTCACACATGTGACTCCCCTGAACCTTAAATCTGAGGAATGACCTTGTGCTGCCAAAGAGTCATCGGCCTATTTACCAGTTACATTTGGTCATCAAGATTCTCATGAAAGGGGTCATGAAGACATATTCCTTAGTTCTTCTGGGTATGAAACTAGTTAAATTCAAAGGCCTAGGAATAGAGTTCAGAAATCCAAGAACTCTTTCTTTAAAATAATCTTTTTTTCTTTTTATCCTAAAACTACTGCTTGAAAGTTTTAAGTCATGCCTTCTAGTTCTGATGAAAGAAGAAACAGTAATTTTGATGCCTAGGTAATCACTTCCTATCTAGAGATTTCAGTCACACTCTTCTCAATCTTGCTCTTTACAGCCTAAAGAGTACTTGATAGAGGAATTATTTACCTGAATACTTGTCCTCCCAGAGAACCCTTTCTCCTCCTCCTTCATGCTAAAGCCTGGGGAAGAGGATTTTCCCAAAAGAAAAAAGGGAAACTGGAAACAGAGCAAGAGTTTCACCATAGCCATGCCCCAAGGACTCTGACAGCAGCTGAGATGGTGAAGCTGGGAATAAGCCAGGGCCACTGCTTTGCACTCCTTTACGGAACACCATTCGCAACATATTCTTGTATTGGGCAGTACTGGTATAAGCCCCCTTATCCTGCTTTCCAGTTACAATCTCCCTATCTTAGTTTTATTTCTTCTGGTTTTTTAGGGGGAAAGGTATAAGACAAGGCAAAGATATTAATGTGGTTTGGGGTGTTTTTTTCTTCAAAGATAGTCCTTTGGGAAGAATAGTGAGCATTTCTCTCTACAAATAAACCATTCTTATTAGATGGCTTCTATCTTCAAAGTCATAAGATTACTGATGAGATCTGACCATCATATCTGTTTTGAAAACTGTGGAAAAAATACAAAGCCAAGGCAAAAGGTTACATCCCAGCATTCCATCCCCTTTCAATGAATCTTCCCTATCCAACGACTTTCGTTTAAATCTCTTTGGCCAGACTTAGTTACGTAACCAAATGTAAGTACAAGGGAAGCAGAGAAATGTAATCTCTTAGCTGCACATAGCACCACTTTGGATAAAACTAGAATTTATTACTAATAATAATGGAAAAATAGATACTGAGTGGGCAAAAAGCAATGCTTTCACAGCAATCTATAATCTGTGTAAAGTCAGTGAGCTGAGTTGTGTGATTTCAGTGATCGCAAAGTAAATGTGAGATTGTTGAGATGGCAAAGGGTGTATGCTACCAGTGTGAGCTTAGTAGGGCAGTGAGAAACATATAGAGTCAGTGTGAGATTAACAATGTGGTGAGCGATATATAATCTGTGTGGGCTCAGTGAGACGGTGATCATGTGCACAGCTGGTGTACGTTCAGAGAGGGTTCAGCTTGTAGGCTCTGTTTGGCTTATACTGATGAACATTCACAAAAGCCCTTTTGACCATTTTTCAGCTTTTTGAGAGCATCTGTCTGTAAGAGCAACTCAGCAAGATCAGTAACTAAGGTGGGAAATACCCTGCTGTCCTGTCTGGAGGCCATAACTACCCCTCTGTCTGTATAAGCATTTGGTAATCAGGGTCTGCCTTCTCTGGGACAGATGCTACATTCACAGGTACAAGTGGTCCCTCTCATCAGTTCCAAGCAGGCTCCACTTTGCTGTTGTCCTCTATGGCCAAGTCTCCACAGGTTAGCAGGCTTCATGCATCACAACAGGCAGGTTTCCACACCTCGACCCAAAGGCAGAACTGCTAACGAATTACCTTGACATGTTGATTGCTTGCCTTATCTCACCTGGAGGCCTCCAGAGTACTTCACATTGCCAGAAACACTTCCAATTAATGCATTGGTTTATCAAGGACTATTTTCTTGGTGTTCCTATTCTGCTCTCTAAGACCTTGGTTGTCTGAGTGATAGATCATTTAAGTTGTTGCTGCATCCTTCTGAGATCTGCTCTGCTAATCTCTGCCTCTACTCCCATAGGATGTGTTTTTATTGCTACACAGACTTGGCTTGCGGCCTCTATCACATCTTCCAATACTGTCACTCAAACAACTCTGGAACACCTATAAGTGGCCTCTGTAAGAGAAATTTCCAGAAACACCTTATCTGGCTTCTTGAGTTACACAATGGGAGGAAATCTTAGTATTTCAAAGGACAAGAAAATTTTCAACATAAACCGGGAATCATGCTCTGCTGTCGGTTCAGTCAATGCCAAGTTGACAGGAAAGAATAACTGATATATCATGGGATTGCCAAACACTGTCTCAGATCCTTCCTGAGGTCAGCATTCCCAACCTCACCAAATCCTGCAGTTCAAAAAGGAGTGTAAATTGCAAAATTGTGGAAAATGACTACTTCAAGAGCCACATTTGGAATTTCTTGATTTGGGTTAGAAATGCAGTTGACAATATGCCCTTAAAAATATCATGAGCTGGCAGAAGAAGGTAAAGGCTGTACACACCTCCTCTAGGGACCACACCAAAATTATAACAAAATTACAGAGCAACCAGCACATGGAGTCACCAGAGGTCTGGCTGAACAGAAGCCCTACAAGTAGGTTACCTCAAATAACAAGTCAACTCAAAATGGTAGGAGGGGTAAGACATGAAATGTCCTGGTCCCACAACCACATGTGATGAGTGAGAATCAGGGGAGCTATCTTGGCTGCAGATCCCCCTCCACCACCTGAGAAGTAAGGGGTCCCAGCCACACACTGGGCTCTTCAGCCCAGGGTTCCAGTGCTGGGAAGAGAAGTCCCTACAACCTCTAGCTGTGAAAACCAGTGGAGGTTGCCATTGAGTGAAATGGAGGGCTGTGGGAAGTGGAGACCTTCCTTCTAAAGGGCCCATGCCTGGCCTTACTCACTGATGAACTTACTCACTCTGAGCTCTAGCACTGGGATAGCTGCTCGAGGGGCACCAGGGACATACGGGGAGGCACTGGGCTACTGGGTTTCAGGGAGAGGGCTGGAGGGGCAGCTTGTGTGGGGACAGAGGTGCAGGCAGAAGTCGCTATTCCATTATTGAGCCTTCTCCTCTCCCAGACTACAGACACAGACACCATCAACCTGGATAACACAGGTTGCTCCTCCCAGGGATTCCCTGAGACTCTGCCTCTCCTAACTTATGTGTGCACCCAAGCCACTTCCAGTAATTTATTCTATACAAACAGGCTGGCTTGGCTCTTGCTGTGAACTTTCACAAAATCAAAGGCTCACAAAATCCAGAGAAGCAGCATCTGGCCTCAGCATGCCCTGTACCTCTTGCTGTGTAGCCCCAAGACCCGCACCAGTGACAGCCAGCCTCGGTTTCTGACTTGGCCCCTCGAGGCATCTATAAGCCCAGCACAGGTGGCAGCCAAATGTGGATTGCTTGGTGATTCTTACCAGGTGTCCCAGAAGGACACAGGCTGTGGCTGAACTTGGCCTGCAGCCAGTCCCCTCCCAGGTCTGTGCCAAGAGGCCTCACAGCATACCTACTACATAAAGCCACTCTACTAAGACCAAGAGAGTTAGAAGTACTACCTAATACATAGAAACAGACACAAGGAGACAGCCAAAATGGGGAGACAAAGAAGCATGTCCTACATGAAAGAATAAAAAAAAGCTTCAGAAAAATAATTCACCAAAATAGAGACAAGCAACATACCAGATACAGAATTCAAAACACTGGTCATAAGGATGCTCAAAGAACTTAGGAGAAGAGTAGATGAACTCAGTGAGAATTTTAACAAAGAGATAAAAAACATAAAAATGAGATGGAAAACATAATAGAGAGCCAGTCAGAAATGAAGAGTACAGTGTCTGAGATGAAGAGTACATTGGATGGAATCAACAGAGTGGATGAAATGGAAGATCAAATCAGTGACATAAAGGATGGGGTAGCAGAGGACACCCAAACTGAATAGCACCAAGAAAAAAGAATACCAAAAAAATGAAGATAGTTTAAGGGGCCTCTGAGACAATGTCAAATGTAACAACATTCACATCATAGGGGTACCAAAAAGAGAAGAGAGAGAGCAAGGCATTGAAAACCTATATGAAGAAATGATGATGGAAAACTTCCCTAACCTGGTAAAAGAAATAGACATACAAGCCCAGGAAGTTCAGAGAGTCCCAAACAAGATGAAGCCAAAGAGGCCCACACCAAGACACATCATAATTAAAATGTCAAAGGTTAAATTCAAAGAGAGAATCTTAAAAGCAGAAAGAGAAAAGCAGTTAATTACATACAAGGGAACGCCCATAAGACTGTCAGTCAATTTCTCAACAGAAATTTTGCAGGCCAGAAGGGCTTGGCACAAAATATTTAAAGTGATGAAAACCCAGGACCTACAATCAAGATTACTTTACCCAGCAAACTTATGATTTAGAATCGAAAGACAGATAAAGAGCCCAGACAAGAAAAGGCTAAAGGAGTTCATTGCCACCAAGCCAGTATTACAGGAAATGTTGGAGAGATTGATTTAAGAAGAAAAAATATGTATCAAAAGTCTAAATAAAGAATGGGAATAACCATATTTCTATCAATGAGTACTTCAAATGAAAAAGAATTAAATGCTCCAATCAAAAAACAGAATGGCTGAATGGATAAGAAAACAAGACCCTTACACATGCTGCCTACAAGAGACCCACTTTGGATTAAGACACACACAGACTGAAAATAAGGAGATGGAAAAAGATATATCATGATACCCTCATGATGCCTAAGGGTATCATGCTGAGTGGAATAAATCAGATAGAGGAAGATAAATGTCATATGATTGTGCATATATGTGAAATCTAAAGAACAAAATAAATAAACAGAAACAAACTCATAGATACAGAGAACATTTTGAGTGTTATCAAATGGGAGAGCAGTTGGGGGAGTTGGTGAAAATGGGGGAAGGGATTAAGAAGTACAAACTGGTAGTTACAAAATAGTCAGAGATAAAAAGTATAGCATAAGGAATATAGCCAATAATATTATAATAACTATTATAATAATATTATAATAGTTATTATAATATTATTGGCTATATTCGGTACGTATATATATGTACGGTATCAGAGGGCCACTGGATTTATTGGAGTGATCACTTTATGAGTTACATAGATATCAAATCGCTATGTTGTACCCTTGAAACTAAAATAGTATTATATGCCAACAATAACTAAAAAATTTAAAAAAATATTTAAAAAATCATGAGCTCTAAGAGATGACATTGACTCATTGACTTATCTGTCATAATCAGTTACAATTTTAGAAATAAACTCAATGTAAATTCTTAAGAATGATAATCTGAAAGAACTGCTATTTGAGAGCCTACCCTATTTTAATCTGTAGCAGCTTCAATATATTCCCAGAAAATGGGGAGACATTAATCTTAGGGTCGTGTGTCCAATAAATTATCCATGGTTATATATTCTCAACAAATCTGCAAAACAAAGTGCCAGAGCTTTGCTGGGATAAGATATTGAGTTTTGTTTTCCCAACCAAGGATCTTGATTTGGATTAATTATCTTGGATGGAAAATTCTCCATCCTTTAATAACATCCTATTGAGATAAGCTGGGATTTCAAATGGGTAAAATCCAGGATCTGTGGGAAAACTGACTTTTGTTCACTTTTAGAATAAGGAAGAAGTGGTAGAAATTACTACCCATGAACTCGCTATCAAATATCTTGCATTACAGAAACATATTTAGCCTTCTTGGTAGAGATATACTGACCCCAGTTTCAGGACACTACAGGAACTTAATATAAATTTGGAACACTATGTTACAATTTATAGAAGCATAGCTAACTCAGCAACTGGAAAGAATAATAATTACTGCCCCTAGACTACAAAATATTTCTTCTGGTCAAGCATTCTTTGAACTCTCATTACATATAAAAGCAACTCCATGATCAAAAAGACCATGAGAATTATGCCAGGTGTCAGATGAAGATGTGATACTGTCAGCTCTACACAATCCTCTTGTTTAGTCTCCAGACTGCTCAATGAGATTGGATCTCCCCGTTGAGTCAGGACTAGTGCTGATGAGACCTTCCAGAACCAGAATGAAATGCAGGCAGAAAAAAATAAAACAAATCTAAGAATTACAGAAAGGCACTGGGAACAAGAAAAGCCAATAGGGCTCAGAAGCCAAATGGGAAGTCAGGAGTCAGATGCACATCATGAACCAGGAATAAGCATGTGGGTTAAAAACCAAGCCAGCAGTTAGGAACCAGGAAACCCGTGGCACCAGAGTCAGGCAATGCAAGTCAAAGGGCCAGAAACCAAGTAAAGTCATAACAGTAGATTAAGAGGTATCATCATGATGGGCCTTGAAGCTGAAGTACTGTTATCTTAGAGAAGAAGGCTCTTACCCCAGTTCAGTGGGAACAATCTAGGATTGACCATTCTGGTTTGTACAGGTAGAAGAAGAGGATTTATGTGACAAGCGATAGAGCCAAATGACAGAGATATTGTGTTTGCAATTATACCGAAAGACACATCATGACACTTCTATGCAGTGTCTAACAGTCAGAACTTTAAGCCAATAATTAGCCATCTATGCCATACTAGGATTTGGGGGCACACTGGCCAGAAATAGTTATTAAGGGGTAATGAAAGTTGAAAAATTTTACTCTGATGCTTTTCTATCTCCCTGTCAGTTCCATTTTCCCATCTTCTGGCACTCTTCCCAGCTGGCTCTCAAGTACTAAGCAATTTCATGCTGTCCATTTGTTGTCCAAATCCTTCCTTGGAGGCATAGCACTCAGATCTCTTCATTCTCAAAGTTTTCCAAATTTAAAAAAAAAAAAGAAGTCATGTCACAAATACTAAGAGGAAAGTAGACATATCAATGTAACTCTGAGGTATAAACAAGGAATATGCTTAGAGTTCTTAAAGGTATTAGAATTTGAAGGGAAGAATTAATTAACACAAAAAATTCTCTAGAGCTCTGCCTCTAGCACTCTAGGAGACTAGGGGTTTAAAAAAGGAAAAAATCTTTCTTCTAAAAAAAAATAACTAAGTGCATTACTTGGTTTACAGTTTTTTAAAAAATTGTTGGTTTTCCTCCATAATAAAAAAAAAATACTTATTAACCCAGATTTCTAAGGATTCTATTTATAGGCGACAACTGATTTATCTCCCTTATTTCTCTTTTTAATCAGATATAGTTGCAGGAATAAACACAATTTGAATTTTCATAATTTTCCAAAAATGATACTTAACAATATTTTTTAAAAATCAGACATTTTGTTTTTTAGAACAAGAAAGAGGCCGCACCGCGCAGTGGAAAGAGCATGACCTCTTTATTGTCCTGGCAAGTCCCTTCTCATCCCTGTCTCAGTCTCCTCATAGAGATAATATTTACTTTGTGGAGTTCTTGCATATTGCAGGTGTTTGGTGAATAGTAGCACTTGTTAATATTAGTTCACTTATCTAAGCAATGCCCAGGCATCTTTCATTGTAAACACATTTCCACCAGTCAAAAGGAGAGAGAATGTAGCAGGAAGCACGTCTAGTGTACCTGGACAAATTCTTGTATAAGATCCAGAAGACTGGTTAACAATCCCAGCTTTGTCACCAGTTTAGCTGTATAAGCCTTTGCAAGACATTTAACTTCTCTGGGCCTCAGAGTCCTCATGTGAAAAATAGGGACATAATAACTTTGGTCACTTCCAGATGTGGGGCTCTCTGCCACTGACTGATTACTCTCCCGAGCAAAGAGAAGGCTGGTAAAAGTTTGTCCCTATTTGGGGACAGCATATCCCTACATGATAAGGTGTTGGTCTGATGTTCCTTTGTACTCACCTTCACCTATAGTCCCAGCCCCGCCTCTCATCTTTGGGCCTTGCTCCAGGGCACAAACAAATGCAGAAGCCTAAGGTCAGATGTAAACCCTCCACTGATCTACATTCTCCCTGGGATCTATGATAATTTGTTTAAATCATCTGGACCTCATTTTTCTCCTCTGTAAAAGTAGAAGAGTAATATTTACCTCATTGAGATTTTATGAGAATTAGATGAGATACTGTATAAGGAAATGATCTGTATATGAAAATAAACTGTATGGCATTGTGCAAAGTTAACATAGAGATTATGATGACTGGTGGTTTAACATCATTGGAAACACTCTATGGAGAGCACCCCAAGAAGTTGGATTCTGCGTCAGGACACTTGTGGGTCTTCCACTGGGTCTGCTGCCCTTTTTGGATTTTGTGTGCTCAGAAGATTCTTGGAGAATGGCATTGAATTTTGCTGTAATCAGATATTGACTTTGGTTTTCCTAACCAAGAAAGGAGGTTTTGTTTAAACTCTCACTTATAAGCAAGTGGCAGGATCTTGTTTTAATGGCCCGGAAAACTTTTCACACAATTAGCAATTTCCTACCCACATGATCTGGGGTTTTCCTATTTCAAGAGGCAATTGTGGAATTTCAGGATAGCCGCCTATTACTAATTGTAACAAATCAATCACACACTGGAAAGGACGCAGATCTGCCCCTACAGAGCCCCACACTAAATCTTTGCTGCGCTTACTGCCACAGAACACCAGGCTGCTATGGTCACAACAGGACTGCAAGAAGTTCAAGAAGTTGAGCACACCATTGCTTTCTCCAGGTATGTCCTGAAATGCCCCGTTTGCAAGGTTGCTCAATGCTGAAGAACTTCTTCCAGCATTTCTCCTCCATACCAGTCTAAAAGCTATTTGTTGATAAAGGATTTATGTAGTTACCTCAGGACATGGTCCTAAGTTTTCTGAGCAGTCAGCTATGTGGAAGCTTTAATCAGCATTTGTGTTTCTCCCTGAGTCCATCCTATCCACATGTGCAGGTCACATGCCCTCGGACAAGCCTGGTCCCATAAACAGAAGAGTAAGCGAGTATTCACATAGTATAATTTGAGATGTGTCATAATCTCTACTAACAAAAATATCTTTCCCACCCAATGCCACAGTGCTTAGAATTCCTGGCATTAAACTCACGGCTGCTAATCTCCATCCTTCACCCCATCTCTCTCAATGTCTACATATATGAATCATATCCATCCTTCCAGGCCTAGCTCAGTATCACTCTTCTGTGAAACTTTCCATGATCCTCCATTTAGAGGTGATCTCTCATTCCTCTGAACATTCTTCTGAATGCTTAATCCGTACCTCTTTTGCAATATATATTACATTATGTTTAAACACATGTACTATCCTCCACCTGGGATAATCTTGAAAGTCAATCCCTCAGCAAGGTCTTATTCATTTTTCTATCACTGTCCCATCCCCAGAGCTGGCTCTTAGTAAAAAAACCTATGATGCCATATGAGTAAATGAGTAATAAGACACAGTTACACCTGGGCTGAGATTTTGCTATTCACTAGCTCTGTATCCCTCAGCAGTGACTTTACTTCTCATGCCCTTATTGTCTTCCTATAAAATAAGGCCATTTGAGAGTCATACAATGCTAGAGCTCTCGGTGCCATCATTACTAATCCACTCAATGATCTTCTGGCTCACATCAGTTAAGCAAAGGCCCAAGATTACATACATTCATTTTTTAAAGTGGTTTGATGATATATACACTGCAATAAGATTTTTAAAAAGAAAAAAGGCAAAGGAATAGTAAGATAAAAACACTGAAAAAGTAAATGCACAGAAATAAATTCTTTATGGTCCTGTTTAGATACAAAGGTAAGCACAAATTCAGTCTTGAGTTTCCTGGCTACCAAAGGAAAAAGATATTAAAGTAAAAGTATTATACTAGTTTTTTAAGAAAGTGCAATTCTTCTTGATATTAAAATCTAAGATAAGTTGATGTAGTTGACTTTGTCCTGAATACACCAGGCAGTTTAATAGAACTGTTTTCCATTGCATCTTTTCATACAAGAGTGTTCCAGTTATCTCCTGCTGTGCAACAAACCCAGAATATTGGCTTAAAATTATAGCAATCATTCGTTATTATCTCACTAGTTGACTCAGCTAAGCAGTTCTCACTCAGGGTCTCTTACAAAGCAAGAATCAGATGATGTCTGGGTCTAAAATCATCTGGAGCCTAAGCTAGGACTAGAAAAGCTGGTCCTCTTCAGATATATGTAGGTGGTCTCTCCACATGACTCCACCATGGTAGTACTACAGCAACCAGAATTCTTACATGAAAGCTCAGGCTGAGAGGTAGTAAGGCAGTCAGGCTTCATCACCTTTCATCAGCTAGCTTCAAGTCATGGGGCATCACTTCTTCCACATTCTATTTGCCAGAAGCAAGTCACTAAAGCCAACCCACATTCAAGGAAAGGATAATTAGTCTCCATATTTTGATGGAGGAGTGTCCAAGTATATGAGAACATGTTTTAAAACTACCATAAATGACAAAATAGAAATTTGCAATTCAATAAATTCTATTCTTTTGAAAGCCAAAGAAGAGTTACTCTGACTTGATCCAGGGATAAAATCTAAAATATCTAGAGTTGCGCTGCCCAATATAGTAGCCACTGGCATAAGTGGATATTTAAATTTAAATTAATTAAAATCAAATTTAAAAATTTAAATTTCATTCTTCAGTCTTAACAAGTTAAATGTATCATGCTACCTGATGTCAAAATATACTACAAGGCTATAGTAATCAAAACTGTATGGTACTAGCATAGAAATGGATACATTGATCAATGGAACAGAATAGAGAGCCCAGAAATAAATCCACATCTATACATTCACTTAATATATGACAAAAGAGGCAAGAATATACAATGGGGTAAAGACAGTCTTTTCAATAAATGGTGCTGAGAAAATTGGACAGATACATGCGAAAAAAGGAAAAAGAAACTGGACCTCCTTCTTACACTGCATACAAAAATAGACTCAAAGTGGATTAAAGATTTAAATGTAAGACCTGAAACCATAAAACTTCTAGAAGAAAACATAGGCAGTAAACTCTCTGATATTGCTAACAGTAATTTCTTTTCTGATATATCTCCTCAGGCAAGGGAAACAAAAGAAAAAAATAAACAATGGGACTACATCAAACTAAAAAGTTTTTGCACAGCAAAGGAAACCATCAACAAAATGAAAAGACAACCTACTGAATGGGAGAAGATATTTGCCTATAATACATCCAATAAGGGGTTAATACTCAAAATTTATAAAGAATTCATACAACTCAACATCAAAAAGACAAACTAATTAAAAAATGGGCAGAAGACCTGAACAGATACTTCTCCAAAGAGGAAATACAGATGGCCAATAGACATGAAAAGATGTTCAAGGTTACTAATCTTCAGAGAAATGCAAATTAAAACCACAATGAGGTATCACCTGATACCTGTCAGAATGGCTATCATCAATAAATCAAAGAACAATAAGTATTGGCGAGGATGTGAAGAAAAGGGAACTCTCATACATTGTTGGTGGGATTGCAGATTGGTACAACCACTATGGAAAACAGTCTGGAGCTTTCTCAAAAAATTAAAAATGGATATATCTTTTCACCTAGCAATTGCACTTCTGGGTATTTATCCAAAGAAAACTAAAACAATAATTCGTAAAGACCTATGCACTCCTATGTTTATGGCAGCACAATTTACAATAGCCAAGATATGGAAGCAACCTAAATGCCCATCAATAGACAACTGGATAAAGAAGTTATGGTTCATATGTACAATGAATATTACTCAGACATTAAAAAATGAAATCCTACCATTTGCAAAAACATGGATGGAACTAGAAATTACTATGCTGAGTGAAATAAGTCAGACAGAGAAAGATAAATACTAAATGATTTCACTTACATTCAGAGTCTAAGGAACAAAAAAACAAACTAATCAAAACAGACTCACAAATATAGAGGACAATCTGATGACGGCCAGAGGGGAGGGGGTTGGGGTAAAAGGTTAAAAAAATACAAATTAGTAATTGATAGATGGTCATGAGGATGGGGAGCACAGCATAGGGAATGCAGTTAGTATTAATGTAATGGCTAGGTGGAGAGCTAGAAGAGAGAAAGAGCAATTAGGGGGATCATTTTATAAACTATATAAATGTTTAACCAATGTACTATATACTTGAAACTAATGATAAACTTAAAAAAACACACACACACTTTAAAGAGCAAAATCTTGCTTTCTAGATAAAAATCACTTTAGTTTCACTGTTGGCCTGATTCTCTTACTGATTAAGATTCGACACAAGCTGATCAGGGAGAAGAGGGATGTGGGCACCTCCTCCTCCTGCCCGCTATCCCTCCCTGCCCAGCCTCCTCTGAGCTTGTAGAACTTGCTGCTCCCTTCCCTCCCTCTCCCGAAACTCCATTTGTTCCTTCAGGCACAAGAGTGGCAATGTACCTGCTATCATTGCCTGTCCTTCACAATTCCTTATTGCTTTTGAAACTTCAGCCACAGCTTTTTCAATAGTCCATTAAATACTCTTAAATCTCAAAAAATAAATAAATAAAAATAAAATAAATTACATTCTTCCGTTTTAATTGCCACATTTCAAATGCTCAATAGCCACTCATGGCTAGTGGCTATTATATTGTGCAGCACAATTATAGAACATTTTCATCATGCCAGAAAGTTCTATTGGACAGTGTTCAATTAGAATAATGAAAAAAACTGTATATCTTTTGACTGTTGGTCAGAATTGCTTACACTTCTAGTTAAGTTCTTGAGAAGCATAAATGTCCGAATTTTAACATTTGTCAAGAGTATGAATTATATGAAATCCGTATCGCTAATGAGGGAGAGTTCCATATACTTTAAAAATCAACAGAGCAGGAGACAGTTTCACTTCCTTTAAAGTAAATGAAGGCTCTTAACCAGGACCCAAAAAGCTGGCCACTCCACCTCCATATGGGACTTTTCTGTAGAGGACTTGCCATCAACACCAAAGTTTTCCTCAAGATGGTTTCCAAAAACCGTTTCCTAAAAACAATTTGGAGAAGAAAGATAAAATCAAAGCTACAAAGTTAATTCCTTCTCTCTTTCATTCAACCAGTGTTTACTGAGCAGGTGTGAATGCCATGCAATGTACCTGATAATATTTTCAAAATAGATTTTACAGTTTCCCAGGCCCCAGAAAAAAACAAATAAATTTCAATAATGCACCCAAAAAGTATTTATCTTTAAGTAGCATAATTCTTTTAGTGAAACAACCAGAAAAAAAAAAGATTGAAAAATGTACCCCTAAGTGTCTGAAAGAGTTGGCCCACAATATATAATCATTAGATATAAGCCAATTGAATTGAAAATACTATCTGCCAAAAATAATAATTTGAGATTTAGAAAAGTTGAATTCAAGCCACTCTGTTTTCCAGTAAGATAGAGAGGACACATCTGATTAGTGACAATAAAATTATATCACCCACATAGAGAATAGGGGTCCACACAGATATACCATGCATAAATTATTTTGAATTGTTAAGAAATAAACTAAAAAGAAAAGTTGGAGGAAGTAGAGGCAGAACAGAGTCCCATTTCTTAAAGACTGAAATTATTATCTGATCTATTAGGAGACCATTCCCATGAATGCTTGCTACAACCTAAAACTCAAGTCAGACAGAAGAGTTAGTTACCAGATCTTGCATTCCAGCTGTGCTGAATGGCTTCTGTTTGGCCTTCTCCATCCACTCTCCACACTTCTCCCCACTACTCTGCACCCCAGAAGGCGGACCTACACAGGCTGCATCAATAGGCTCCCTTGCTCTCTGGTTTCTGGAGTTCAGCAAATGGGAGGCACTAGCAGGAGATTAGTGAATGGGAAGATAGAAAGTTTAACTAAGTGTCCCCCACCACCACCAGCTCACTCCCTGCCAGGCCACCATGAACTGGCTGCATTCCGTAAGTAAATGCTATTGCTCATGTTAGGCAGACATTTTCCTATAGCTGCACTCTTCAAATTCCAATAAGCCCCACTTCCTTTGATAGGTCCAGACCTATGAGTGGCAATGGCTCCCAAGGTACTATTCTGGTGACCCTTGTAGATTTTTCTCAACTTTGCCTCTACCTTTGTAATAGTTCCTTGTTTTAACCTCCCTTCAGTTTTTCAATTTGTGTAGGCTACTTCCTGACAAGCCCTGACTGATACACTAGTCCATTACTAGTTTTTATGCAAAAACCAAAGCAAAATCAATTACTTTAAGCAATCTTAAAGCTATTCTTAGCAGATCTTTCCATCATGTAATAGTATAACATGGTTAATGATGGAACATTATACCTGTTCCTCATAGAAAATATGAGTCAGAAAAAATCCAGAGCTATAATTTATGAAAAACAACACCAGTACAACATTTAAATGAAAAGTCCACCAAAATAATGGTGCTATGATCTGATAGAGCAATACTGTTCTTTAGAAAAAGTGGGAGGAGGGCTTCAACCAGGTAGAATTAATAGGAAACAAATTAGTTCCTAATTAGAGCAGAACTTGAGCACTTCTGGTGGTGAGAAGTCTTTAGAATGCACTTTGTAATCAACTGCACTATATGAGGAAGTAAAACCAGAATCCAATCAGTGAAGAAGATCATACTCCCAAAGACTGGTGCAGTTGTTCTTGAATTAAAGGCCCTACCCACCACCATCAACCGTGGTGTAGTGAACGAGCAAAATCCAGTCAGGCAGACTGGTTTTCAAACCTTTCCAAGTCAAAATCATTTATAAAATGGGGAAAATGTCTCTGATGTAGGGAAGTTGTGAAGATTAAATATAAAAATACATACAAAATGCCTAGCACAGTGTCTGATGCATTAAAGTTGTTCGACAAATGAAAATTCAAAAATAAAACTAACAAAAGGCAATCAAAGATTTATACTCCAAGATCAGCCTGAAAATCAGCAAGTAGATTAGGAAAAAGGGATGGGAGGGAATAGGTTGATAAAGTGCCCCCAGTCCAGGCTCCTGTGGGTCACATACATTTCAAGGACCTTCACAATGAAGAAATTCTCAGTTATTTTAGAAAATAGTCTCATTCTCTGCCCTCAGAAAGTTTTGACTTCTCTTCTCCTTCTAACATTTTATTTTTTGAAGATAATTAACACTTTCCCAATGTACCATAGTGATCGTTTCTTGCTATCACAAACTATCCTGGAGACTAGCAGAGTCAAATTGGTACCGGACTGAAGGAGGCAACTCATCAGTGACCATGGTGCCATTTTAGTTGGTCAGAAGTCTGTCTGGCACCTTGTTCCAAAATGTCCTTAATGCAGTGGTGACTTCTGGGTCCTCTGCTTGGTTTTTTTAAACCATCCCTCTAAGTGATGAAACATTGCCTTTTCCTGGGTTGGCCACTTCCAGAACCCAGAAGCAAGATGATCATTTTCTCATAAAAAAGGTACCTTCCTTTATGTGTCTTGGATTATCAGAGACATGTTACTGATTCTACTTCTGGATGGAATTCGTATTTTAATAGCAATTTATAAGACAAGGAGGTACTTCAGTTGGACCCTAAGGAAGTGGGACTGGGGACAGAGTATTCTGACAAGTGAGGGGAGGAGAATATGCCAAAGACTGAGACACTGCACAATATGTTGAGAAGACGAAAGAAATTACATGAGAAGAAACTCTGAAGACAAACCAATTCAGAAATTCTGTCTTATCCCTGGAGTTCGTTTACAAATCACTAACCCTTCAAACATGGACCCAGTTTCCTTAGTTTTTCTGATCCTGAAGTTCCATGATCCTCAAGGCAAAGGTCCTAGTGGACTCCTCAATGAAATGTTGCCTGATGAACAAAACAGATTCAAATAGAAAGAGATCAACATTTGGTGAACATTTACTATAAAAAAGTATATAATGCCAAGTTCAATAACCTAGAAGAAATGGACCAGTACTTAGAAAAATACAACCTTCCTAGTCTGAATCAAGAACTGGAAAATCTAAATAGGCCAATCGGCAGTATGGAAATTGAAACAATCATCAAAAACCTACCAAAAAAAAAAGTCCAGGACCAGATGGCTTCACCAGTGAATTCTACCAAACATTCAAAGAAGATTTAATACCTATTCTCCTCCAAAAAATTGAAGAGGAGACAATACTTCCCAACTCATTTGATGAGGCCAATATTACCCTGATGCCAAAACCTGGTAAAGGTAACACACATACACACACACACAAAAACTCCAGACCAATATCTCTCATGAACACAGATGCAAAAATCCTAAATAAGTTACTAGCAAACCAAATACAGCAACATATTAAAAAAATTATACACCACGATCAAGCGGGCTTCATCTCAGGGGCACAGGGATGGTTCAACATATGCAAATCGATTAATGTGATGCACCACATAAACCAATTAAAAAATAAGAATCATATGATCATATCAATAGATGCCCAAAAAGTCTTTGACAAGATACAGCCTCCATTTATGATCAAAACACTTCACAAAATTGGTATAGAAGGAAAGTAACTTCACATAATAAAGGTCATAGATGACAAGCCCTCAGCCAACATTATACTTAATGGCAAAAACTAAAAACCTTTCCTCTAAGATCAGGAACAAGGCAAGGCTGTCCACTATTGCTACTCTCATTCAATATAACATTGGAGGTCCTAGTTAGTGTAATCAGACAAGAGAAAGATATAAAAGACATCCAAATAGGAAATGAAGAAGTCAAACTGTCACTATTTGTGGATGACATGATTCTCTACATAAAAAACCCTAAAGACTCCACAAGAACACTACTAGAAACAATAAGCAAATATAGTAAAATTTATGGATACAAAATCAACGTTCAAAAACCCATAGCGTTCCTATACTCTAACAACAAAGTGTCAGAAAAAGAAGTGGAAAAAATAATTCTTTTTGCAATTGCAACAAAAAAGAATAAAATACCTAGGAATAAATTTAACAAAACATGTGAAGGACCTATATAATGAAAACTATAAGACCCTATTAAAAGAAATTGAAGAAGATACAAAGAAATGGAAAGATATTCCATGTTCTTGGATTGGAAGAATCAACATAGTTGAAATAATCATATTACCTAAAGCACTATACAAATTTAATACAATCTCCATCAAAATTCCATTGGCATTTTTTAAAGAAATAAACAAAAAAATCATAAGATTTGTATAGAAACACAAAAGAACTCAAAATGCCAAAGCCATCCTGAGAAAAAAGAACGAGGCTGGAGGCATTACTCTGCCTGACTTCAAATTATACTACAAAGCAACAGTAATCAAAACGGCATGGTATTAGCAGCGAAACAGACACACGGACCAGTAGAACAGAATCGAGAGACTAGAAGTAAACCCATATTTATATGAGCAAATAATTTTCGATGAAAAGGCCAAAACATACAGTGGAGAAAGGAAAGCCTCTTCAATAAATGGTGCTGGGGAAATTGGAAAGCCTCCTGCAAAAGAATGAAGCTAGACTGTTGTCTATCACCACACACCAAAATTAACTCAAAGTGGATTAAGGACCTGAATATAAGACCTGAAACAATAAAATTCATAGGAGAAAACATAGGAACTAAACTCAAGGACCTTGCACTTAAAGAGGATTTTATGAATTTGACCTCAAAGGCAAAGGAAGTAAAAGCTAAAATAAATGAATGGGACTACATCAAACTAAAGAGCTTCTGCTCAGCAAAAGAAACCATTGACAAGGTAAAGAGACAACCATTCGAATGAGAAAATTTATTTGCAAGCAATGCCTCCAATAAGGGCCTAATATCCAAAATATACAAAGAACTTGTACGACTCAATAAGAACAACAACAAAAAATAAACAATCCAATCAAAAAGTGAACAGAGGATCTGAACAGACACTTCTTCCTAGAGGACATACAAATGGCCTACAAACATATGAAAAGATGCTCAACACCGCTAGCTATTAGAGAAATGCAAATCAAACCACAATGAGATACCATCTCACACCTGTTAGAATGGCTATAATCAACAGGACAAGTAATAACAAATGCTGGAGAGGATGTGGATGAAAAAGAACCCTCATACACTGCTGGTGGGACTGCAAATTGATACAGCCACTATGAAGAACAGTACGGAGGTTCCTCAAAAACTACAAATTGATCTACCATATGATCCAGCAATCCCTCTACTGGGTATTTCCCCCAAAGACTTGAAAATTCATATCCGAAAAGATTTTGCACACCGATGTTCACAGCAGCATTATTCACAGTGGCCAGGACATGGAAGCAACCAAAGTGTCCTACAATACATGATTGGCTAAAGAAGCTGTGGTACATATATACAATGGAATATTACTCAGCCGTAAGAAGAGATGAAATACTGCCATTTATGACAACCTGGATGGACCTTGAGATAAACATGCTAAGCGAAATAAGCCAGACTGAAAAAGTTGAAAATCACATGCTATCACTTATATGTGGGATATAAACCTAAAAGCAACAAATGAACATGACAAACAAACAGAGACTCATGGACATGGACAATGGACTAGTGGTTACCAGAGAAGAGAGAAGAGGGGAGAGGAGGAAATAAAAGTTAAAAAATAAAATGTTAAAAAAAATTTTTTTAAAGACAGTGAGCAAAACCTAGAAAATTGTAAATATACTTACACTAAGAAAACAAAACAAACAAACAAAAAACATGTGGTGAGCATTTGCCATGTGCCAGGCATTGTACAGTATGTAATATGTTCAATTATCTCATAGTAATCTCATAAAATAGACAGTGCAATCCCTATTTCACAAGTGCAGAAACAAAGACTCTGAGAGGTTAGATAACTTGTCCAAAGCTAAGTTGCCCAACTACAATTACACCAAGTCTTCCTGTTTCATAGCCCATTCTCATTCTATTCTGCCACATGTTCATCAAGGACTTCATCTATTATTCAGCATCTTTACGTACAGCTATGAGATCCTATAACACATTATGCTTATTTTATCATCAGTACTTTATCTTGTACACAAATCTATCATGAGAGAATGCAACACCCAAAAGGCATTTCCGTTTAAAAAGTAGAGGAACAGGGAGCCACATAGCAGTCACTGATCCATAGCACTTCTCAAATCCAGCCAGGCAAATGTGGCAGGGCCTCCTACTCTGGGTACAAAGCTAAGAAGAAGTTGGCTCTGCCCTCTCAGGTGGTCTTCGTTTTCAATAAGAAACAATTTATGTTTGCAGTCACATGATTTTCTCATCTTGCTTCCTGACTCTATTTTTATTTTGAATTGCTGTGAACCATTTAATCTAACCTGGTCCAATTCACTTAAAAACTCTATGGGCTTTCTACATACCAGATTATAGTCAATTTCATTGGACAAAAGCTATATTTTTTGAGACAGGCCTCTACTTTGGTCAGCATATCAAGGTGCTCTAGAAAAAATGTCCTTAAAATTCTTTGAATCTCTTTTGTCTAGCTGAGAGTCCAGTTAGTCCATTTAAATCTTTCAGTGGTTTTCTTATATTCACACACTCTTAATTTGTCTGTGTCTTGAGGCCATTTTGTACCTAGAGAAACTTTTGCCAATTGGAGAGATTGGAAATGTGAAATGGTTTTATTTCCCAACCCAGCTTTTACTGGACCCTCTATATTTATTTTAAATTCAGCTTGTGAACAGATCAGTTTTTTACTTCATCTCTTTCTTCTCATACCCTATTATATATAACTTAAAAAGTTAATTGACCTCATCAGCATTCTAAGTGGAAATCATACTTTAAATCCATAAATTCATTACGTACATTTTCTATCTTACAAGTTACCGGAAGTGACAGTTTTGCTAGTTGTTCCACTACTACATAACATGGGTTGCCCTATATCAGCCTCCAGTAGCAGTTTCCTCTCAGATTTTCCAGGCTCCATGAGTACTCTACATGCTGCCTCTAGAGCCTCTGCCAGCCACTCAGTCCCAAAGCCAGTGCTACATAGTTTGGGTTTTTGTTATAGCAACACACCAATTTTTTTTTAATCAGTTTTCCATTTCTGTGTAGCAAACCACCCCAAAACTTAGTTATCACTATTCTGTGCATTAGCTGAGTCATTTTTCTACTGGTTATATCTTGGATCACTCATAAAGCTGAATTCATCCAGGGCCATTAGGAATTGGACTCAACTGGCCTCTCTTACTACTTAGTTTTCAGTTCTGGGCTTCTCCATAGCATGGTGGACTCAGGGTTCCAGGAAGACAAGCCTCAGTGTACAAGTACTAATTAAGCCTTTGCTTCCATCACAGTTGTTTATGTCTCATTGCTAAAGCCACAGCTGAGCCCAATGCCAATGTGGTAGAGGAACATATCAGAATGTGAATATTGGTAGGTGTGATTCACTGGGATCATGACTATAACGATCTACTACAGAACTAAAATATAAATGCTGCACCTTTCTCTATGTCCTCATTCAAGTATATAGCCTGATATCTTGCTCACCTAGGCATGTTTGGTACATATTTGTTTAAGTAAATTGAAGAGTTTTGATAATCCAAGGACCAGAAAGGCTCAGATCTCAGCCTTGGAGATCCAAAATACTATAAAACAAAGCTAACCATTAAAAAACCTTCTTTCCACATTCTTGTAAATCAAATAACCTTTCTAGCCAAAGGTAGTTTTTCGGGTACCATAATTTCAAATAAATCACCATCTAACTCACCAACCTTGTTTTTATTATGCTCATAAGCAATACTAGAAATTAATTCTGTAAGAATTTGAAAATTTTCTGATCCAAAATAACTTTGAATATTTGAATAATTGTATAATATATATTTTTCAGTATTTACACAAGAAAAAAACTGAATAGAATTACTGGCATTTCAGACAGTGTTTAAATTTTGCTAAGATTAGATGTGAGATTGATTTGTCTTTCACGTCTTAGGATATAGTTATATTTAGTTTTTTCACTGAAATAAAGATAATCAAGAACATGTTTTAGTACCACAAAGATTCTCTTCCCATCCGTCATTTTCTCCAGAAGAGGTTGGGATTTTTCATCAATAGCAGTGGGTAATAATGAACACATTTTGAAACTCTTTCTTAATTAATGATGTCTTGCCTTCAAAGACCAACAGGCCATAAAACTCTGCTAAAAGACTCATTCTTCCCTTGCCACCAGTTGTGATTCTAAGAATTCAGGTATGTTTGCACTATTTTTCCCCATGAAGCAGAATATACCATCAAAGTGTGACAAGGAATTCCCTGAGAACTTGATTTGCATGTAGTGGTTTTCTGATTTTTTTTTCTCTGTTGTGCTTGTTTGTTTGTTTGTTATACAATTAACCCTCTGCCTCAGTTTCCAGTCCTTGCACTGCAAATGATGGTTCTACTCCAATGTAGGGGGCAATGGGAGGAGTTCCTGACCTGTCCTTTGGGGCTACACAGGCAGCTAAAGTTCTCCAAGCTGAGGGCAGAGGGGAATGGATATCTCTATTGCTCTCTAAGAGAAACACCTATGACAATTAGTCCTGATAAGTATGTAGAGCCTATTTTGATGATGATGATGACTAGAGCCAGTGTTTATTGATCGCTCAGTGCACCAAGCATTATTCAAAGCACTTTACATGGATTAACTCATTTAATCTGGCAGCCCCATGATGTATAATATTCTCTATTTTATAGAGGAGGACACTCAGGTGTAAAGCAATTTATTCAGGATTATATTACTTTAAATGGCAGAGGCAGAATTGAACCCAGCACCAGCTCTATTGCTTCAAGATACTGGTCTCATGCAGAATTCAAATTTCTTTCCTGCATTTGATCTTGGGACTATAGCCTCGGCAGCAAGTCATTTACATTTATACACATATAACATTAGTCAACCCATCTAACTTTCTGATGATTTGCACAAATTATTAACAGAAAGGCAGTTACAGAGACCTCTGGCCAGTCACATGAGGTCAATGAGTCTCAGCTGGGTTTTTCTCTTTGACAGTCTGGGCATCTACAGTCTCCTGGAACTTGAATGAGATTGCTACCCAGACCACTATCTCTGCAGATACCACATGGCCTCCAATCCCACAGAACGGGAACTCTCTGTGTCATGCGCCCTCCTCAGCCACTACCACTAGGTCCTGCCCTAACAGGCAAATAAAATGTATTTCCTGGGGACCCGCTATGTGCCAGGCCCTGCAATAGGCATGTAAGACAAACCGGCATGCTGGGAGCTTTCAGGTCCCACAGCTCTGACTCCCAACTTGAGAAACATAATTAATTTGGGGAATTCAACCTGGAAGTAATTAGATGGTATGTTTTAGAAAGACTCAAAGTAAAACACCCTTAAGATTCCTTCCAATCCTACCCACATTCACTGGATTTCTCTCTAAGGTAAGCATTTATAAGTCTGATTTAGGCACACACACTTGTACCTGTAATTACTATATAACATCTATTTCTTCTTTTCAATGAAAATGAATTTAAATTATTCTTGTTTTGTGAATTTCAAGTTACCCCATGAGATAAATGAAGACTCCAAGGTGTCATCAAACCAAGTGTTGGAAATCCTTGTTCTAAAAAGTAGAGAAACAAGCTCATTTCACCTTCAAGAAGCAAGAGGAGAGAAATGTATATAGATATACAAATAGAGCATAGTAAAGAGAGAGTTTAACATGTATGATAATCATTTACATACACATACTCACACAAATATGTATGAAAGGTGGTGCACCAAAACGTGGTTATCTCTAGATGAATTCTCTTGTAAACTCAGCTTCAATGCCCCTCATTATTAAGGGCTCTGAGCCACAGTAGAAAGCTGAGAACATTTCCAAAAGAGAGAAAAGGCCATTACTTTCCAGAGGTGGGTAAATGCATAGACAGATGAGATATTTGAAACAGCATCCTAGAGACTGACATAATTGGTGAGAATTTTCCAGAAGTTCTTGAGGTTTATAGTGGAGTGGCTTCCAAGCAAGGTCTTTGAGATCCTCTCAGTTAGATGTCACAAGCTAAGATCATCTAGGACGTTTGCTACCACAGCCCATCCATCAGGTATGTAAACCTCTAACTCTTTATATTCCTTCCCATCATACCTGGAAAACATAGTGGTGTCTCTTTGAATACCAACTAATATAAATAGGTAATAGATCATCATTTCTTTTCTTTTTTGAGTATATATATTTTAATGCTTTTAAAATAAAAATATGTTATTGGTATAATAAAGCAATAAATTCTTTAAAATGCTTTAAATATATAATGTAATATATGTTTTGCTAATGATGCTAAAGAAACTCAGAAGAGGGATACAAAACACGAATTATAAGAGTGCAGGGAAGACTTCCTAGAAAGAGTGGTGTGTTCCAAACTGAATCTTGAGGGGAGTGAGGAGCTGATGCAGGCCATAGGTAAGCACAGGGCCAGTAAAAGGAGAGCATGTGCAAAGGCACATGAGAGTGCTGCTTTGCTGACACCCTGCATTGTTTGGTTTGACAGGGGCATAGTTTCAGAGGAATAAGGTAAGATGCAGCTGAAGAGAGAAGCAAAAGGCTTCATCCTGAAGGGCTTTCTCTGTCAGTCTATAAGTGTCGGGACTTTTTTCTTGAAGGCTATGAGGAGTTACTGAAGGACTGGAGTATAAGTGTAAGATCTGTGTCCTGTGAAAGTCACCACAGCCATGCAGAGGGGAATGTGTAAAAGCTAGACGAGCGGAGGCCAGTCCATGGAGGTGAGGGGTCCTAAGGAGATTCCAGAAAGATGGGATCTGCATGAAAAGAAGGTATGCTGGGGGGCAGGGCTTGTGATAGAAGGTGGTCCATGGCTCTTTTTTCTTTCCTGCAAACTGTAGAGAGGCTGGGGTCCCATAAATTGAAGGATGTTAAAGCAGGCAATTTCTCCCATGCTTGGAATGTACTTTAAAGGTAGAGAGAGTGGAAAGTAATAGTTCAAGATTTCCTCCGGAAAGGAAATCTGGGAACCAAACCCTTCCTTGGAACAAAAACAAGAAAATCACAATGTACATGTAAGTGTATTTTTCTTGGACATATTCATAACCTGTAGATACAGCAGTAGATTGCACTAATCAGGGACTGTTAGGTATCTCTAATTAACCTCAGACTTTCACCCAGGCCAAGTAGGCCTCTTTAGACCTCACCCTGTGCTGATTGGCTCCTCTGCCCCTAGGCCAGCTTAGCCAAAGCTTCTCAGCTCCAGAGAGGAGATGCCCAGAAATGTCCAAGTCACCACTTCTTGTGGCTAGGCCGTGTTTTAGGTACTACCAATGCTCATCAAAGAGAAGGAAAAACAGCTGAAAGACAAGCTGGTCTTACAACAGGGTTTCTCAGGCATAGGTGTGCATAGGAACCTATGCATAGGTATGCATAGGAACCTGGGGATGCCACAGGGCAGGGCCTGAGATTCTGCATTTCCCACAAACTCCCAGGTGATGCCAATGTTGCTCAACTGTGGATCACACTTTGAGAAGCATTGGTCTAGAGGTGGTCAGAGGAACAGCCAGGAGCTGGGAAGGTACCTAAAAAGAATCAGCTACTGACAATTCCTGAGCTCCATTTATTCATTGTATTTGTTGCATCTACACTGGAAAATGGACCTATGTGGTCTATAGTTTTAGAGACTGGAAGACTTAAAATAAAGAGAAAGAGATAAGAAATAAGATAGCAGTTTAGAAACCTCCAAGGTCTAGTACTGAAAGCAGCATATTGAAGATAAGGAAATAAATAAGACATCTATGTTCATTTTCTATTGCTGTGTAACAAATTGCCACAAACTTAGTGGCAAAAAAAAAAAACAATAACAACAACAACAACAACAAACACTTATTATCTCACAGTTCTGTAGGTTAGCTGGATCCTCTGCCCAGGGTCTCTTTAGGCTGAAATTAAGATGCCAGCCAGGCTTCAGTTCTCCTCTGAGGCTTGGTTCCTCTTACAAGATCATTCAGATTGGCAGAATTCACTTCTCTCAGTTGTAGGATTGAAGTCCTTGCTTTCTTAGCAGCTGTCATCTGGGAACCACTCAGATCCTAATGGTCATCTTGCCACATGGCTGCCTTTTGCCATGTAACATAATATAATCATGGGAGTGATATTCTCTCTTCAAAGGGTGTGGGTCATTTAGGACCATTTTATAATTCTGCCAACCACAGCATCCTAGGATTCCACACTTTGCATTAGAGATGTTTCAACATAAGTGTAATTTCTTCATTTATTCTCATCAGCTTTAAATCATCCTGAGATGGTGGTGGTAGTAGTGGTAGCTTCCATCCTTTGAGCATCAATTTTGTACCAGCACTTTCCTAGGTACTTTACATATTTCTAGCTTATTTAACCCTATCAATAATCCTTAATAATCTATATAAGAAGTCCCCAACCCCTGGGCCGCGGATTGGTACTGGTCCGTGGCCTGTTAGGAACCAGGCCACACAGCAGGAGGTGAGCAGTAGGCGAGTGAGCAAAGCTTCATCTGTATTTGCAACCACTCCCCAGTGCTAGCATCACCGCCTCAGCTCCACCTCAGATCATCAGGCATTAGATTCTCACAGGAGCACCAGTGGTGCCAAAAAGGTTGGGGACCACTGACCATGTCATTAAAGATATCTATCTTTCGTAGATGAGGAAACTGAGACTTAGAAAGTTTAAGTAACTTAATCTAGGTCACACAGTTTAGTGATTCAGTGACATTTGATAGAATGGATTGAGTCCTAGACTGGACCAACTGAGTGACCATTAGTTTTCTCACCTAGAAGTGGAGAGGTAAAACCAGGAGATATCTTGAGGTTTCTTCCAGTTTTGACATTTATGCTGTGAAAACTACAATGTTAATATTTCCAGTAATTTCTCCTTTTCAGATCCAAGGCAGAGCAACATTTCTAGCTGTATAAACGATAGAAGTGAAAAAGCTTCTGCAAGATGGTTCGCATCATAAAGGAGACTCATACCTGAGTTCTCACTCTTCTCTGTTTCTGCTCTCACCTGCCTATGTTCAATAGCTTTGCAAAAACTAAAAGCTAGTCCCCAACTCGTTCCCCATCTCCAAATTCTCTAATCATAGGTATAAGGCACCAACATCCCAGCATGAAGTCTAAATGTGCTCCTTGAATGGTCTACAGGAAAAACATAATTTTAAGTGCCATGAAGGCAATAGAACTGTCAGAAGTATAAGAAATCAACTAGTAATTTGTGAGATTTCAGTCATGGTATGTTCTGTAACAGTATACAAATTACGAACTTTTCAACCAAACAAAACAAACAAAAAAAAGAAACAAGGAAAAGCGATCAGTGCCATCTTGTGGATAGACTTTTATTAAAATGTCCAAGATAATCTGGCCACACCTCAGATCACATCAAAGCCTCTACACTCCACACTGATATGAATCCAATAGACAGCAGAATAGCTTCACTATTTGTTTACAGGTAATGCTGGTGCTGATTGGCAGAAGGTTCATCTTGCTTCCTGAGCCATAGCCAGTTATTAAATAATTTGTATATCATCCTTAACTATACGCCCATGCTTCCAATACCACACACAAACAACACCCACAGCCAAATTGTTCTGTTTGGTTCCTCTATGCAGCACGTTTCTCTAAATGTGGAAAATTTGTGTTGACCTTTCACAACACCCCATCCCCAGCAAACACATGCACACTTAGACCACAATTGATTATAGCATAACTTTTTTCTTTTAAAAATAAACTTAATTTTATTTCACTTCTTGAGTTTATTATAAATTATTTCTCTTCTTTCATTCTATCTGAATATTCCCATCTGTATTAATTATCTATGACTACATTAAAAATCTCCCCAAAATTCAATGGCTCAAAATAATATTATCTCACAGTCTCTGTGGGTAAGAAATTCAAGAAAGACTTAGTTGGGTAGTTCTGGCTCAAGAAATCCATGAGGTTATTGTGAGGTATTGGGCAGGTCATCTTGATGGGGCCAGAGGATCTACTTCCAAAATAGCTAGCTCCCTCACATGATGTTGGTATGAAGCCTCAGTTCCTCACTACGTGGATCTCCCCATAAGGCTCTCTGAGTGTCCTTACAACATGGAACCTGGCTTCTTTTAAGTCAGAGCAAGGCAAAAACGAAAGTGTTTTTTATGACTTAACCTAAGAAGTCACACACTGATATTTCCACAATATCCTACTGGTTATAAAAACCATCCCTACCACTGTGGAAAAGGGCTATACAAGGCATGAGATGGGACGTTGGGGGCCATTTTAGAGGCGACTTCCACACCGTCCCTTCCTAAATCCAGTTTCTACATCAGGTCTCAAATGTGAAATGTGTTATGTAAAAGAAGATCAGCACATTTAAGACATTGAGAATTCTGACTGCAGTCCAAAGGTCACAGGAACACAAACCCAGGTAATCCTTTGCCTTAGTGGGACACAGGGACCTGCTTAGAGGAAGGAATTCTCTGATTCTGGCTTCACTTCTAACTGCCACTGGCATGCAACCCCTCAGGGGTCCAAAATAGATCATGAAATTAGTGCCCTTGACAATGGGACACAGTTAAAGGCAGGTACCCTGGTCCCAGGGTATACTGAGAGGGGTAGAGCGGTAGAGATGGGGGAGGAATTCCTACAAAGGGAGCCAACCGGCCTTTCCAGAAGGCCCAAGAGGGTAGAAGGAATCACTTCTACCCCTACAGAGAACCACCCATGGCGGGGAATCACTGTTTGGGGCCTCATATGAAAAGGGGATCTCTGTATCACCCAGAAATGTCTTCCCTCTGGAGAAGATGGGCTGTGACCTGGTTCTCAAGGAGGCAAGGAAGGGACATAAGATGATGGGGAAAGATGTGGGAAGTTTCCCCCTGATAAGTGGAAGGAGTAAAGAAAGGAGAACAAAGCAAAGAGACTGAGAAAAACTCAACGTGAGAAGAGCAAGTGCGGGACTCTTGTCTACAGAGGCAGTGCAGCCAAAACCCTTGGGGGTGGGAGTACTGGTGGCTGAAAGGCACAGCAGAGAAAGAGGGAAAGGAATGAATTGGGATGGGCTAGAAAGATTGATAGAGAGCTGTGTGGGAAATGAGAGCATAAACCGGAAGGGCTTAATCAGGGCTGTGATTGCACAGAAAGAGGAAAGGGTAGATTTGGCAACTCCTGGAACCTGGGGAGAGCAGGTGGAGGCAATGCTTCAGACTTGTCTGGGTAAATGGTAAGTGCATTTTCCACAGGGTAAGAGCAGCCTTTAAACTTTGAGAGAAGAGAAATTCCTTTTCATTTTGCTGGAATCAGAGCTTTAAATGGTCAAATGTGTGTCAGCAGTAAGTGGGGACAGAGGGAGGGAAGTACATCCTCATGGCTAAGCGCCCTGGGCTTGGAAAGAGAAAAACCTTGGCTCAACCAGTCCAGCTACTTACTAGTTCTGTGTCCTTGGCCACGTTAACCAACTTCTCTAAGCTTCAGATTACTCATGTACAAAGGGGATATAAAAATATTTTCCACATGTGGTTCTTCCAGAAAGCACTTGGCACAGTGCCTGGTACAAAGCAAATTCATTAGAGTTAATTGTTTCCATAATTATAATGAGTACGCATCACTAGAAACACATTGTTCAAATAAGGATATGGACCAGACGGATCACAGCTAAGACATTGTATTCAAATCTAAGTCCCACCTCCTATGAACAACACTAATAAACTCTAGCCTCCCCCAAGGGAAGGTGATTCAGAGAGCCTGGAAATTATGAAATATGAAGAGAAATTAAGAAATCCTTCAACCTTTAACCAAGATGATACTCGGGGACATAAGGATGGTTATGTGAACTTTCCATCTAACTTTGGAAAACAATGCTGTGTTGTTAAAGATTGCAGAGCCAGGCTGCTTGGTTTCAAATTCCCAGGGCATCAGTCATCCTTGGTCAAGTTCCTAAACCTCTCCGAAGCTTCAATTTTTTCATCTGTAGAGTTAATTAGATTACTTACCTCATAAGATTATTGTGACAATTAAATTAGTTAATACATGTAAAATGCTTAGAATAATACCTGGCACATAGTAAATGCTCAATTTGTTAGTTTTTTGTCAGTCTGTTAATTTCAGGGTACCAGATGGCAGCCTAGTATTTTTAATAATGCCAGCAATGGAAAATGAGAACAGTCCCTTGTACAGTGATTCCCTCGTACTAGACGAGGTCAGAAAGTCACTGATAGTCACTAGTCGCAGTCATTGTAGAGGAGATTCTTCCCCCAAGGCGGAAGTAGATCTGCCATCTCCTAGCCCCTCGGGCATCCACTGTGAAGCAAGTAAGAGTAAGCCAAGGGCTTGGGCGGCACGGATGCAATTACTCCCACCGACAGCCAAGGAGCAGTAGAGCCCGACCCCGGGTGGCTTTATCTACAAAAAACAATTCTTAATTCCTTGTAGGTTTTCCTTCTTGGCTGTTTGCGTTGCTCCAAACTTCGTGCGTCCCGCTGCCGTAATCCCGCCCATTATTGACTATCCAACAAATCAACGAGCGTCCAGGTAGCTGGGGTCGGATCCTTGCTCTTCTAGGTCATTCAAAGCCCGGCGTTCTATGCCCGCCCCTAAGCGGCTGGGCCAATCTGCGCGGCGGAGAGTGACGTCGCCCGGAACGCTGTCCCGGAGACTGCGCGGTCCGGGTAGGGACCAGTGCTGGGTTGGTGGGGATTACCGGCCAGGGCGGGCGAGCGGACAAGTGGCTGGAGCTGTTCCTGAGCCCTCCCCCAGCCATGGACGTGCAGCCCCCCAACTTCTCCTGGGTGCTCCCGGGCCGGCTGGCTGGGCTGGCGCTGCCCCGGCTCCCCGCCCATTACCAGTTTCTGCTGGACCAGGGCGTGCGGCACCTCGTGTCTCTAACGGAGCGCGGGCCCCCGCACAACGACAGCTGCCCCGGCCTCACCCTTCACAGACTGCGCATCCCGGACTTCTGCCCGCCAGCCCCCGAGCAGATTGACCGCTTCGTGCAGATCGTGGACGAGGCCAACGCCCGGGGAGAGGTTAGTGGGCGGAGTCAGCGTAGGGAAGAAGGGGCTTGGGAGGGGTCAGCGGGGACACGCACGGAGAGGGGGAAGTCAGGGCCAGGAATACAGGGCTGGGAGAGAGATTGGGGGAAGACCGTGGGGCCAGGAGACTACAGGTGCACCTGGGACGTAAAGCCTAGGGGAGAGGGCGGGGCGGGAGGAGTAAAGAGGGCTGAGCAGCGTAAACTGGGCTTGTGGAGAGGAAAGAAGAGTCAGCTCACGTGGAGTGTGGAGGAGAAAGGGTGGACAAACTTGGGAGAGTTGGTCGAAGTCAGAGGCTATTGAGCAGTCTCCACAGCAGTGCTCCGTCCAAATATAATGGAGCCATATGTAATTTTTAAAGTTTCTAGTAGCCACATTTTAAAAGGTAAAAAAGAAGCAGGAGAAATTCATTTTGATAATATAATTTAACCCCGTAAGTCAAAAATATTACCACTGCAACATATAACCAATATAAAATACTTAGTGAGATATTTTCATTGCTTTTTGTACATCTTCACAACTTGGTTGCGTTTTACATCACATCTCCATTTGGATTAGCAGCACTTCAGGTACTCAGTAGCCACATGTGGCCAGTGGCTTCAACACTAGAGAGTGCAGGTGGATGGTTGTAGAGAAGCAGGCCAGGAGCCCAGCGCTTGAACTAGCCCCTTTGCTGGTAATTGGTGGCCTGCAAGCCACCAGGTATGGGATAGCCTTCCCTGACTTCGATGTCACTTCTTGCCCCTGAGAGCCTGAGACATGTGCAGTCCTTGGTCTGACCCAGAAGCAGCAGCTGTAGGGAGATCGACCCAGGTGAGAGGCAGAAGAGTGTTGGGACAGCATCAGGCTCCACTCCAACCTCCCCATTCACAGGCCGTGGGAGTGCACTGTGCCCTGGGCTTCGGTCGCACTGGCACCATGCTGGCCTGTTACCTGGTGAAGGAAAGGGGCCTGGCTGCAGGAGATGCCATCGCTGAAATCCGGCACCTTCGACCCGGCTCAATCGAGACACATGAGCAGGAGAAAGCAGTCTTCCAGTTCTACCAGCGAACTAAATAAGGAGCCTCAGCAACCTTCTGTCAGACCCCCACAGCCCTGACCAGTGTTAGATGGGGCCAGAGACATGGAAGTGGGCTGAAGCCTCCAGGTCCTAGCTGGCTCAAGGGACTGAAGTCTCCCTTCTTTGCAGGCAGGTTGTGATTGATGGGATGGCTGGAGCTGCATTGGTGTGGGGTCCCTCTGCTGCTTCCTTGAATAAATAACTTATGAGAACCAGTTCATGTTGCATAGCACTATACAGTTTACAAAGCATTCCCACATATCTACACATTTGAGCCTTACAGTAACCCTGTGATATAGGAAAGGCACTTTAGATGAAGTGGCTAAAGCTCAGAGAGACTCAAGGTCACACTTTGAGAAAGTGAAAGGATTGGCCAGGAATACAACACACATCTCTAGCCTGTTAAAGATGCTGAAACTCTATCTGTTCTTTGACATTCGATGTGTCTTCTAGAGAGCTGGTTAGTGAAAAGCCCAGGGTCTCTGATGCTTACAGGCCTGGAGAGGCCATGTGGATGCAGCCTCTCTGTCTAGGCCCATGTGCCCCACGTGTGTCATTCCCTTAGCCCTCTCAGGACAGAAGGCTTGGATGTTGTGCTCACAGATAACCACCATCCTCTTCTCCCAAGGTCTGTCTGTGTGCCTGTCACTAGCCTCGAGGTGCTCAGCTCACCCGTGACACTCAGCCCATTGTGCTACGCCACCACCTCAGGCCAAGGAATGTTCAAACTGAGCCAGTCTGGGTGGTTATACAGAAAATAGTGATTAAATGAAGAGATTCAGGGCTATAAATCATGGCCATGTTTCTCAGACATTTACCTTCACTAACCCATTGGATCCCATTCTACCAGCACCACCACCACCCTTTCGGCTTTGAGAGAGAAGATGGATAAGCCAGCCAAGTAGACTCTTTTTGCTGTAACTTCTGCCTGAATTCCTGTCCTCTCTTCTGCTGTAGCAGGCCATGCTGGATAAGGTAGAAATCCATTATGAAATATGTGCTGAGTGCCTATGTGTACTAGGCTTTGTTAGATGCAAAGGGTACCCAGCTGAATGAGACATGATTCACAGCCTCCTGGATAAGGCAGGCACAGAGTCCAACGGCATATAATGGGAACTATCACAAATATGCATTCCAAATGCAGTGGAGACGTGGAGGAGGCTGGGGTCCCCTTGTGGCCACTTGCTCCTCACATCTTTCTCCCTTCCACTGCCACCCACTTAACTCAATCCCCATCCAACTCTCTCACACAAAAGGTATTTTAGCCAGAGTCTTGCCAAACTAGGAGCAGGAGGGAGGCTGTAAGATGCAGCCCCGCCATTTCCTCTGTGTGTCAAATCCAAGTAATCAGTTCCTTCATTCTCTTCCTTTGTTTCCCACTCAGCCTACCCAGGTGAGGACATCTCCCAAAAAGAAGAACCCACAATTCCTAGCATTCAGGCTACAATGGAAGAGTGAGAACACATAGAGAGGATGCATTCAAACCCTCACACTCTTCGTTAGCAGAATTTCCTCCACCCTGCCCACCTGCGTCTCCCTCAACAGCATGGCCCATTGTTTCTTGATGCAAACCAGAGTATCTTCCAAAGGGATGTGTGAGTGAGTGAGTGAGTGTGTGTGTGTGTGTGTGTGTGTGTATGTTTTCACATGAAGGCAGGAAGAGTATAAATGGCCCTCATCATGGATCCCTGCCCACTGCTTACCAGGATGGGAAGACAGGGATGGGAGGCTTAAAGCTGCACCCCCAGAGTTCATGTCTCTGCTCTGATCCTGACAAGCTGGGGTTGTACAACTGATCTTCATGCCTTCTGCCCTTCTTTCCTACCTTGCTCCATCTTCCCCACATCATCTGCACTACAAGAAAGGAATCTGCCCTTTCCTTCCTTCTGAAGCTCCTTCAAAGAAGACTGAAAAATTTTCTAACTCTATTAAAGCTCTGTGTGCCTCCGTCTCCATAATTTAAGCAGGTCTCTTCTACCTCGAGTTCCTCAGGGAAATATATAATTATGTGCTTAAGGAAATCGGTTTTTAAATAAGAGTTGGAATGAAAAGCTCTGCCCTTATCCTTCCATCTACTTTGGGAGGTGTTAGTCTGAGGTTCCCTTGGGCTCATTCCCATGCCTCAAGTTTTTGCCTTCTCACCCTCTCTTCTGTGTATGGCCACCAATGAGGGATTACAGACTAGCCATGACCCTTCCCAATTCTACCCTACACTGAGACGACAGGTGCAAGGAACAAGCCACTCCATCAACAAAGAGCCTTCACTCACATCAGACCATGGTTTCTCAAGCTTGGCACTGCTGGCATTTGGGGCTGGACACTTCTTTGTTGTGGGGCAGTGTCCTGTGCAACGTAGGGTGCTTCAGCATCCTGGACCTTTACCCACCAGATGCCAGTAGAATGCCACCCCCCCAAAAAAAAGTGATAACCAAATATGTCTCCACACATTGCCAAATGTCCCGAGAGGACAAAATCATCCCCATTTGAGAACCACTGCATCACACCAGCAAGATGCAACCACAGGCTTTTGTTTCCTACAGGAGTAGAGGTGGGAACATTCTTGGGAATTTCTCTTTTGGATACACATAACTTGATAGGGAAGAAGGGGCCAACTTAAACACCCTCAAACACTGTTACCTTCTTAGCAATGTCTGGCACCCATCCCCAGTCCCTCCCCTTCCCAGGTTTCCAGGACAGGGATAGACATCATTAACTTTCCATACTTAGGAGTGCTTTATTCTCAATGAGTTGCTGGTGGACGTAGCTGCAGTAACACTGATCCCATCCTCATGTTTTAAAAGTTCCGTTCATGTTTATTCTCTGGCATGTGATCCGAATTCCCTGCTGAAGGGAGGCTTTTCTATGTAAGAAACATCCTTTCATGTCATTTGGGTTCTATACCCGTTAACCTCCTGTGTTCCTCTCCTAGAGAATTGTTCTGATGCAGAAGCAAGTAGAGTCAGGATGGGAGGGGCACCAACCACACCGTTCCTCCCTGGCTTGGCTCTTCCACTTCCACTTCACTGCAGCTCCTTTTTGCCCCAACTGGGGTCCTATTCTCTGAGTCCTAGGGCTCACGACTGCTTCCAAGACCATGTGACACAGCACACAGCTTCCTGCTGCAGAGACAGGTCTGCATCCTGCAATAGGCACTGTGGTGGCTCATGCCTTTCTTGGAGCTGTGCCTCATTGTCATCCTCACAGCCATTCATGACGTGTAGAGACACCATCACATAGGAAGTCTCATCATTGATCCTCCTCTGGCTATGGAGGTCTGCCCCCCATTACCTCCCAGATAAGGTCTTCCCAGGGCAACAATGTGCATGTCACCTGGGGAGAGACTTGATCCAAACCATACACTATTTCCCAGAATGAACTGCACTCATCTGCCAAGCCTCAAATCAAACCTTATGCTGTCTGTATCTTGCCACTCTTTATAAGAAAGAAACTAATTTGGTCTCAGGATTGTTTGTCACAAAGAAAATATCAGTTATCACTAATGCGTTTCACATTTTGTCATGACTGCACTTTGCTTATTTATATGATTATAATTGTCAAATTAAGAAGTACCTACCATATAGCAGGTGTTTACATACATTACATTGTATCATTTTATCCTTACAACCACTCTAAAAATCAGGTATTTTCCCCGTTTTACAGATGAAGGTACTGAGGTTTAGAGATAACTAACTGGCCCAATGCCCCACACTTGTATGAAGGAACTGGGATCAAACCCATGTGGTAACTCCACACTCATGCTCCTTCGACCAGACTTCCCACCTGCCAAGACGCACCTCTGGTTCCAGGTACATGGGGGAGTCTGTCTTCATTCTCAGAGCTTAGCCTTGAGAGCCATCCCATCAGCTCATCAGCTCAGCATCTGTGTCCACTGTCATCATCATCTCAGGCCAGAAGACAACCTGCACCTGACACGGAAGCCAACGGCACTTGAGTCATGGGCTGCTCTTCCAAATGCAGGCCCGGCATTTAGTCCAAAATAGTAAAGCTGATTCATCAGGCCATTTCTGCCACAGCCACTGTTATCTCACTCAGAGCATGTGGGTGTCCTCACCTGGCATGACAATCTTGAGGCATGTGTGACTGGCAATGAGACCTCAAAAATGTCTTTTTATGTCTGATGATTTATTAAAAACCCTGATGTCCTTGCTTGTTTTATTGTTATTTGAGCCCCCAATGCATGTCAGGCACTATGCCAAGTGCTTTATAGACATTATTTCATTTAGTCTTCAAAAAAACCCTATGAACAAGGTCTTATTATAATGACCAGATGAGTAAACTGAGGCCCAGAGAATTTAACATGCCTAGAGTCGCATAGCTAGAACAGGATTCAAACTTAAAGTTTGTCTACTGATAAACTAGAGAAGAGAAGAGACTTTGTTGTAATTAGAAAATATGCAACAGCATCTGTGTTCCCCAGAATCGCAGCACTGGACACACAGGGGTCGGCAGAGTCTGTGACTGCGCGGCTGCCCCAGGCTGCTGCCCCAGGGTTTGGCAGCACAGCCCTGACTTGGCAGTGTTGGGCTGTAGCATAGTCATCAACCCTAACAGGCTTCTGCCTCCAGCCTCCTACACCATCAAAAAACACAGTCCCCTGTTGATTTAGAAATAAGTTACATAAGCACTTCTTCCATTACGTTAAAATCCTTCTCTGGCTATTATGGATTCAAGGCACACTCTTAAGAAGGCAGCATGCTTGTCCAGAGAAGCAGAAATTTAAGAAACACTTTGGTGCACATCCATACCTGAAGTCAATGACTTATTTGCAACCTTGATAACTTAGTCCTTTGTGCCACTAAATTGCCTCAACCACTTTCTTGCCCTACTTTTTCCTTCAGTTATTCTGTTGCCATGGATATGTGATCATGAAACAAATTGGTGATGTCACCTCTGAGTTTACAATATGTGGGGTTCAGTATGGCAAACATTTCTGGGATTTTCCCCCCTAGCTTTTATGAGGAACACACCATCGTTTCTTTACCAATGTATATTGAGTAGCAACTCTGCTCCAAACCCAAGGTGGGAAATATGGAAAGTAATTAGTGTAGACTTCACCTCAATAGGTTTTATGTGCCCTTAGGCTCCCCCAGCCCCACTCCAAGCAAATTCGCTGATTTGCATGTTTTGTGTAGGTACCTTTTGTGAGATCTAATCAGAGCTGGGTGCAGCCTAGGGCCATGGGATGGAATTAAATAAAGTAACCACCAGGAGATCAAGCCCTCAGGCAGAACTATGCCATTCTTGACCATGACCTGTAATGCCCTGAGGAATTCAATTTCTTTCTCTGTCTCCTTCCTTACCTCACACTCTCCCCTCCCCCATAGCCCTTGTTCTCTCTGCTCTACCTGTGTTGGTGTCCCCAAGACCACAAGTTTGATGATTTGCTAGAACTCACAGAAAAGCTGTTATACTCTCAATCATGGTTTATTACAGTGAAATGATACCCATTAAAATCAGCAAAGAAGAAAGGCACATAGGGCAGAGTCCAGGAAAAACCAAGCATGAAATTCCAGTTCTGCTCTCCCAAGAGAGTTGCAGTCTCTAACCATCCCACGTGTACTCACACATATTCCTAAAGCATCTGTCATTCTAATTTGCAGCCCTTTGCTCACCTATGATTCATTTAGTTGTTTAATGTCTCTCTTTCCTACTAGAATCTAAGGACCATGCCTATGAAAGTGACACAATGCCTGTGGCACATGGGTGCTTGATAAATATGTGGCAACTGACACATGACATGCTGCCACCTACCTGGGTACTTGCGCATAGACGCAGAAATGGGAAGAAAACAATAAATCTAGGAGATGTATAATCTAGGGGAGACATGACCCAGCTACATCCCTAAGTGTACATGCAAAGATGGGTACATACAATTAGGAGAGATGCAATATATAAATACTTAAGCAATGCTGGAGTGATTAAAGAGATAAGAGGAGTGTGTCTGGTAAATTCAAAAAGTTGAACTTTCAATGAGATGTGGAAGGCGTGGTCAGATAGCCCAAAAGGCAATACGAATGTTTGGCATTAATGTTATGTGTCAGGTACAGAGTCCACATAGGGAGGCCCGGAAAGGGAGATGGACAAGATGAATGGGTGGCAGTGAGGGGAAGGGCAAGACAGAGAGTGGAGTGGCCTGGATGAGGATGAAGTAAAAACGTCATCCAGTGGGTAGCAGGAAACACACAGTAGATTAAGGTGGTGAAAGGGAAGCAGAAACTCATGCCATAGGTTTAGAATTAGATCTGATCAACAGTGTGGAGTCATCACAGGCTTCTGAGCAGAGGACATGCCATGAGGTTCCATTTTTCTTAAGTTACACTCTGACAGAATGGCCCAATTACTTAGTAGCAGTATGGTACTTTATGATTTAACAGTGCCAAAAAAGACAAGGTCTCATCGCTGCTGATTTTTAAGACTTTTCAGAAGATAGGTCAAATAAGAACCTGCTTTCCCTGTTTGCTGGAAGTTAAGGACTTTAATGCTTTGCGAAAGAAAGTAAAGGGGCTGTTAAGTCAGACTGCTCACCCTCTGGGCTTGCAGGTTATCACTTTTTAATGCTTTCCTAATGGGAAAGGATCTCAAGTGAGTGTCATCCCTATATGCTAGAAATGTGTGTCTTTCCAATGACAGCTGGCACTGGCTCCCACACACCCACTACTCTGGTTGATTCACTGGCATCACATTTTAAATCTGGGGCTGTTCCCATATCCCAGTTGAACCGATTCAAAGATCCATGGGACAGGCCTCTGGTGCTACATTTAGTCCAGTGCCCTGATATTTCTCCCTATTGTCCCAAGGCCAAAGGGTGCCTTGTGAATTCAAACTTTCTACCTCAGTTGCACTCCAACTCTCCATACCTCTCTCCCATTATGTCTGCCCCTTACCTTCAAACTTGTCTTCTTTTCTACAAATAGTCATAGATTTGTCTAGTAAAGACCAGATGGTTTGTTCTTCTATAAGTGGAGGCCATGGTGTGTGCCAAGAAGGGGCAGTGCCAGGAACTCCAAAGACAGCTCTCACCATGGGAACCAGGGCTCTAACTGAGGTCTGTCCGACTCCAAACGCAATGCTCTTTCCCAAATATTGCATTGCCTCATTTTAGTTTTTACTTGCTCATGGACATCCAACTCCTAGGGTCCAGTGCACTTAATCTTATACCACTACCTCCTCTAAATACACAAGTTTTATGTTGTTTTTTATTTTCATCTGGGTTCTATGTCTACTCAGGGAACTGGAAGAGAAAATAAGCAAACCAGAGAAAATTAAATCTGACCTATTTTATGCATTCAGTGTAAATGCATAAAATAGATTATATTTGACAGTGGTAAACAAGGAACTCCAAAAAATCCAATTTATCGCTTTAATTATATATGCTTTTCTTTCTCAATCTCCAGGGAAGAATGTACCTCCATCTGTTTCCAGCCCCTTCTGTAGAGCCATTCCCTAATTTCTAAGGCTGCTTTGGTGATCACAGGCTTCTAGTCAAGGCTGTTCTTTCTGAACCACAACTAAAAAAAAATTAACATGTTAGTGGGATGATACATGCAAGGAAGAATGTAAAGGGCATGCATAAAATAAAATGTAAGGAAACAAAGATGGGGGTGGAGTTGTGATTCAAAGGAACAGCATATATTAAATGATAGGCCCTTCAGAGTCAGCCAAATACAATTGAGTGGCCAGCCCACTGTCACCACGCACAAGCAGGACTGATATGAGGGAGCCTCCGCTTTCTCTCCGTCTCTGTTTCACACATTAGTTGAGCACATGCACACATTCTGTGCCAGGCACTAGAGCTAAAGCAAAGAACAAGACAAGCATGGCCCTGCCCTCAGGAAGCTTGTGGTCCTGTATGGGAATTGACACCAGATGGATGTGTTAAGAGTTGAGATAGGATGTTACATCCCCCTAATCCAGCCCGGAGGAGGACAGTGGTCACAAACAGCAGAATATAAAGCACATGTACACACGCGCACACTCATACACAATACCTGTTATCCAAAAATGTCTGATTAACGGGAACATTTTGTTGGGCTAATTTGCACTTTGGGACAAATCGGAACCATGACACCCAGGTTTCTGACTGGCATGGCAGGGTGGCGGGGACACTTCTGACTACCAGGAAACACCAGAAGAGGACCAGATTGGGAGGCAGAGTCTGGGCTCCATCTTGACACATTGAGTTTAAGGAGCCTCTAAGGAACACCCTTCCCCCCCCCAGCCCCCCGCCGGCAGAGCTCTCAGGCGAGCAGTTTCACATCTGAAACACGAGAGATGGCCTGCACTAGAGAGACAAATTTGGGACTCGTTGCATTAGAGGTGATCATTTAAACCATTAGCATAGATGAAAATATTTAGCAAGAAAATAGAGTGAAAGAGAAAAGGGCCTGGGACCAGGTTCTGAAGAACTTCTTCAAAGCCACTAGAGGAGGGTGGCTGAGCCTGCAGAAAGACCAGAGATGAGCAGCCAGAGAGCAGGGACGAGAACCAGGATCCAGTGACCCAGTGTTTATGGAAGTAATCAGGGGAAATGAGCAGTAACAATGTGAATATCATCAAACAGAATGAGGAACAAACCTATTGGGTGGATATGCTGGAGATGTGAGTGAAGGAGGCCGAAGTCAAATTGAAGTGGGTTAAGGAATGAGCGAGCGGGGACAAATGGAGTCAGGGAGGCAGAGAGTACACACCAGTGCTTCCCAAACCATTTCACCTTGTGGCACATATAAAAAATTAAATGAACATTGGGTAATTGAGCAAGGCTGCTGCCAATTGGAGGTGTGGTTCCATCCAGGTGCCCTGAGTGCTGAGAAGATCAATACCGTATAACACCTGTAACCATCTGAGAATAGTACACCAGTGTGTCTCGGAACACCCACTGGTGATGGCCCCTGTAGACCTCTCCCAAGGAGGTCATCCTCAAGTCAGGGTGTGCAATGAGTGTGGAGTTAAGAGCAGGGTTGCTGGCCTGGTTTGGTTTGGTTTTAAGATGAAAGAGACTAGAGCATCTTTTAGAAGCACCTATGGGAAAAAAAATCCAGTTGAAATGGCATGACTGAATTCATAGAAGAGAAAGGTCAATATAGCACTGGTAGTACAAATCTCCTAAGATACAAGGGTAGAATCCAATTTCAGATGGAGGGGTGAGTATACAAGGTATTGTGTGTGCAAGTCTCTCCACAATACTAGAAATCAGGTGTCATTTTGCCATGTTTCAGATTTAAAATCTGAGGCTAGTGAGATTAAGCCATTGCCCTAGGTCCTCTACCTACTAAACAGCAGAACCAGGATTAGAACCCAGATCTTTCTGACTCCAGAAATCCTAACATACTTTGGTGTATCTTGGAGCTCAAACAGTCTATGCCTGGAGACACAAAGAATTATTCTAAGCCCTTGTCTTTGAGGAGATCACAGACTAGAAGAGAAAAACAATAAAGTGAATACAATACAATGTGATAAAATAGAATAATAGAGGCATGAAAAAAATATTTTAAGATGTGCAAAGACTGTATGAACATATGCCTATCTCTTTCTGAGCTCCCAGAGGCAGGGATAGACTGGGCATTGAGAAGGAGCTTAGGCAAAAAAAAAAAGCTTGATGGCTAGAGAATGACATTTCAGCATTGGTGGAGGCCCTCCTTAAGGCAATTGCTGTCCATTAGCCACAAGGGGTCGCTGCAGACCTGACACAAACTTTCCACTGGCCCTTTCAAGCTCTCTCCTGTTGTTCTCCAGAAGGAAGAAAGAGGGAAGAAGGAGAGGGAAAGAGGCGGTGACCAGATGCCTCACAGTTTCCTGACCCCTGCAGACCAAGCACAGAGTTTCATTTCCAGTCTAGCTCCATCTTCACTGATTCCTGATCTTTTCAGCTTCTGTCCTAAGTTCTAGGCTTTTAAGAGGTTTCCCAGTTTGTTTTTCTTTTGGGCCTCAGGAAATAGCCTCAGGTCTTCCTTGGGCCTCCAGTTCCAGATAGGGATGTAGCTCCAATCCCAATAGGATTTATAGTTGAGAACCTTTGCACAGATCACTTCACCTCTCTGGCTCTTACTGGGAAAAGCTAAAGTTGGAAGAAAGGCTCTGGTGGCTTAAGTCTTCCTGACTCTCCCTCATAACTACAGCTACCCTTCATCAAGCACTTCCTACTTGCCAGGCACTGTTCAAAGCCTGCAATATCCAATAAGGCAGCGGTCCCCAACCTCTTTAGCACCAGGGACCGGTGCTCCTATGAGAATCTAATGCCTGATGATCTGAGGTGGAGCTGAGGCGGTGATGCTGACACTGGGGAGCAGCTGCAAATACAGATGAAGCTTCACTTGTTCGCCCACTCCTTACCTCCTGTCGTGCAGCCCGGTTCCTAACAAGCCACTGACCAGTACCAGTCCATGGCCCGGGGGGATGGAAACCCCTGCAGTAAGGGAGCCACTAGCCACACGTAGCTATTTAAAGTAAGTAAAATGAACAACAATTAAAATTTTGGTTCCTGTTTCACTAACTGATTCAAAGGCTCGATAGCTACCTGTGACTATCAACATAGAAAGTTCTATTTGATAGCATGTTTTTATCTCATTTAGCCTTCATAGCAACCCTCAGATGCAGGTGTAATCATTATCCACATTAGAGAGAAGGATCCTGAGATGCAGAGGGTTAGGAACTTCAGCAAGCTCTCGGCAGATTAGTGTCCAGAGTGAGGGTTTAGGCTACAGTGGGTGGCTCCAGAGCCCACCATGCTATCTGTATGCCCAGAGCTGCCCACTCTGAGTAGTACTGACTCATCTCATCCCAACACCCACTGTTCCTTACAGCTACCGCTCTGCTAGCTGACCCTGAATAATGAGCCTTCTGGGCTTCTAGCCCATTCTGGATGAAATCCTCACACTATTATCCTCCCCACCTCTTTTTAGCCCCTCGTTTCCCTTAGAGTATTAGTATTATGAGTTTTGATCCAACTCCTAACCCATCCCAGTCTTGGTTCAAGGTTGACCTGAGTCCTGGAAGACTCCTAACCTGGCAGCAGCCCCACTCCCCTAGGGTCACCTTCATCCCCAAAGGAAGATGTATAGCTGGTTCAGCTCTAAGAGCCAATCTCACTAACACCTCTGAAGGTGCAGCAGCATCTCACCGTGCAGGAGTAGAGTGAGAATCCAGAGAGAGTTCACACACTCAAGCTGCTGGAACCCAGTGAGCAAAGAGGCAGCCAGGGGCAGAAGCTTCAATTGTTCTGCATGCAAAGCACCACAGGCGCTTGCAAGCTTGACCATCTGAGATTGCCCCTGTCTCCTACCTCAGCTGCAACCCTGCAGAGCCACCGCCCCATCCTCTGGACCTGCAGTCGAACAAAGATGGAGACAACTCAAGTCAGAGCTGTTGGAAAGAGGATGTTGGAGGAAAATATAAGTGTTAACACGTTCGGGTAAGTGGACAATATATCCAATTCCTACCTTACGTCCTCACTAATTTACCTCTCTCCCAGTCAGCTGAGTCACAAGAGAAGTCCTTGGCAGTGTCTGTTTGGTTTCCCACGTCCACCGAATCAGAGAATCTGGGACAAGAAAACAGAAAGATCACCCTCTCCAGTCCTGCCTTCAGCAATAAGCACATCAAATTTTTTCTAGACTGTTGGAACTTCTCAGCCAAAGACTTCCAGGAAAAACCGTACTGTCGGAAAGTACTTGCTGCTATTTTATCCAATTCTCCATCTTCACCTTTAACTCACATGTTCTGTTCCCAGAGGAGATCGGGATGAGGGACTATTACAAACAATGCTATCATAAACATTCTTGGATGCCTTTTGGTGCCCACACATATGCATTTCTGTTCGGCATAGGCCCAGGAGTGAAAATGCTGGGTCATCAGGTATCTACATGTTTAGTTTTAGTAGCTTCTGCCACACAGATTTCCTAAGTGGCTGCACCATTTCACACTCCCAGTGGAGTTCTCCCAGAGGATGCTTCACATCCTCACACTGGGTTGTCTACCTTTTAGTTTTGGCCATTCTCATGGCAGATGTAGTGGTATCTCATTGTAGTTTAAATTTGCATTTCTACAGTGATTAATGAAGTCAAGCTCCTTTTCTTTTATTTATATGGCACTTGGATATCTGCTTTTGTAAAGTGCCTATTCAATGATTTCACCATTTTTCTAATGGATTGTCTATCTTTTGCTTACTGACTTGTATAAATTCTTATATTTTAGATACAAGTCCTTTGTCAGCCATATGTATTGAAAATATTTTATCACCCTGTAACTTGCCCACTCACTCTCTTAACGTGTCTTTTAATGAACAGTTCTTTTCAAAATAATAATCTGACCATCAGAGTCAGAAGCCCCAGCCCCATTCTACTCCAACCTCATCAATCCCTGATCCCCTCCTGAAACAATGTTCCTATGGACCATTTTCAAGATTCCACTTCACCTCATTTTAGTGAACAGACACACTTCTCTTTGGAGGAGAAGAAACCTTGGAGAACTGGAGGTTACTCAGGGCTGGGGGATTGATGATCTCAGTGTTTCCAGTACTGAGGTCACTTTCAAGCTAAATGATGCTGAAACCAAGCAAATTCTGGCAGTCTCTGGATCTTCCTATAGCCATCTCCCTCCTGGGTTTCTAGAATGAGCTTTTCGAAGCCACAGAAAGAGTGTCCAAAAGTGCTTACTAGTGATTTACCTGACTCCTTCATGTTTCATGGTCAAGAAAATTTGTTCAAGTAATATTCCTTCAACTAAAGAGGAAATACCAATTTGAACTTTTAAAGTTCCTTCCCCACTTCCTCTATTTAGACTCTGAAGCAATAACACCATCCACGTCAGAGGGACCACACACCCACCCCTGAGCCTGTGGCCCGGATGCTCTCCCCCAACGTTGCCTCTAGCTTCTGTCTGGCCTGCTACCTGCCCCAGACCAGGCCAGGTCCCATGCTGCTCTGGATGGCTGTGCTGCTCTCCAGTAAGTCACCAAGCATCAGCATCCCCTCCTGGCATTAAAGACTGTAAGTCATCCCTGAGACAAAAAGCTCCTTTCCCAGTTCACGTAGGTTTATGGCTGGAGCTTGAGACAATTGTGCACACATAGGCAAGCTTGAGAGAGATGGCAATGGAAGTATAGGGAACTCTCAGATGTTTCCTGTCTATTTTCCTGAGTCCTTGAAAGGACAGCCTTTGGTATATCAAAGCTAAATTAGGGAAGCAGAAAATCACATTCTGAGGCCCAAAACCATGCTTACCCTTTGAAATCGGGTGAAAAAACACATCAGGGCTGTCTCAAAAGGAAAGAAAGGAAAACAAGCTGGAAGGAAAGGAGGCTGCTGGCGGGCAGGGGGAAGAGACCAGGGAAGTGGGCAAAAGCAGTTCCATGCCTCAGCGGTGGGAAGTGCAGTTTTACAAGGAGATACATTTTTAGGAAGCCTCAGCATTTTCTTAAAACCAGTCAACAGTGACTGGACTTCTCACCTGCTCAAGAGGCTTATGCTCTGAGAGTCCAAAGTCCTTTTCAAATTGACCATTTCTCTTCTATAATTGATGTGTGTGTGTGTGTGTGTGTGTGTGTGTGTGTGTGTGTGTGTGTGTGTTGGGGAGGGGATCTGTTTCTAGTCTGACTAGTCCTTGGGGCTGGTTTGAAAGATGAAATCCATTCTCCCTGATCCATATCTCTCTCCTTGATCCACTTCCCCTAGGACTAGTGAGAGAAGGGACTGATCTACCAGTAGAGGATTGCAGGTAGGGAGGATCATTGGGCTCCCCCAGACTCAGCTCAAGCTCAGCTGCCGTCACCCTGCTACACTTAAAAGGAACAAGTCTGGACATACATTTCACTTTGCTTTACAGTTTCTGAGTTGACTTACTTTTTGTTTGAAATTGTTTGTTGGTTGGTTTGTTTGGTTTTTTTTTTATTGAACCAGAAAAGCAAAACCGTTCTTAAATATGATCTCTTCCTGGACAGAGTTTGTGGGAATTTGACCCCTGTGAGGGAAATACCTGTTCCACTCAGTGCTTTTCCTTCCCCAACATCACTGTATCACCCTGTGTGCTCTATGAATGGCCACTTGGACAAGTGAGAAGGTTTATACCACACTAAGAGCAGGGACAGGATGGCCTAGTGCCTGGATATGCTCCAGATAAAAGTTTCCCAAGGGCAAATCACTACCTCGTAACAGGAACAATCCTTGGACTTGACTAGATATAGACCAAGAACTTCCTAGCTTAGAACCCAGGATCTGAATCAGAGAGACCAAAGGAAGAGAAGAGGGAGAGATTCAGTGACTGGCTGACTAGTGGACGGCATAATGGAGAACCCAGGCATGACTGGGTCATACCTCATGCTCAGGACCCCAGAAAACCAGCCTAAGATGCAGAGCCCATAACTAGATGTGTAGAAAGAGAGTTTCCATAAGTGCAGCGCTGCTATTTCCTCTCAGATGTGGGCAGAGAGACAGACAAAAAATGAACACCAAACACCTACTTTGTAGTGTGTACATTATTTCATCTAACCTTCAGATCCTTATAGGGCAGGTATTTTTTATCCCTTTTAAACAGTTGAGAAAACTGAGGTTTAAAAAGGTTAAGAAACTTGCCTAGGATTACCCTGCCAACAAGAGCAAAACAGAGATGAAAACTCAAGTTCATTTGATGTCAACCTCTTTTTACTTCACTACCCCTTGTCTAGGTGTAGCTGAATTCTAATTAGGTGAAACTGGAAAATAAAATTCATTTAAAGAGCCTTGCAGGTCATGGTCACACAGTAAATGGTGTCTATTACTATTATTGGTTATCAGGGATTCAAGAGTCTAGGGACCCTGATATTGAACATGCTGGAACATGGCTAGCTGTACACTGAATATGTATTTAAAGTTTAAGAGATGAACCTTAATTTTCTTCTGAGCTATGCATTAGCTAAATTCAGTTCCAATACTGTAACCTACCCCCCATATACACACACAGCACCCATGACAGGTGTCATGGGGCTTCCACATAATCACCCACCTCCCAGCAATATGGCAGCCACAGCTAGGCAAAGCAGAATGTTCCAGTGTGGTAGAGCTCAGTCATAAGATATTTCTTTATGTTGAACTGAAACCTGCCTCCCTGATCTAATTTCCATGAATTTTCCTCACTTCTGTCCTATGAAGTAACTCAGAATTTGTCTCTTCTTTCTTTTACGCTTAACTCATCAAATATTTGAAGACTACTACGTGTCTCTACTCTGTCTCATCTTTCTCAGGTAAATATCTCCCAGTCCCTATAATAGGAAATGGTTTCTAGACCCTGTTCATTGACCTGGCCTGCTTGGTCTTGGTGAACTTTGTCAGTGGGCCAGGAACTGGACTGTCTCCACCCTCTAGCAGTGGTCTGACTAGAGCAGAGTTCATTGGGGCTGCCACCTCCATTGTCTAGGACTCTGTTGTGTAACTTAGTTTGACAGTACTTCTTGGCTGCCTCATCATACTGTCACCTCATCTTCAGCCTATAGCTAACTGTGGTCCCTAGGACCTTTTTATAGGAACTGCTGTGAGCAGCTGTTGCTTACTCTGTATGTCCCAGTTGGCTGCTGTCTTGATTACAGACAATGGCTCTACGGTCACAGCTCCAATGTCTTCCAGTGACCTGGACAGCAAGTTTCCAGGGTCTGGGAACATGAACTCATTTGAAGCATCTCTGTGCTCTCCGGATGCCTCCTCTCTTATTATAGACTTCAGTACTCTCAACCCTGTTTGTTCACCACTTTGTAGCTGCAAAATTGTTTTCCAGTGGAGAGGGGAAAGAAAGGGAGGCATCGCTATTCAGTAAGGTCTTAGTCACTCTGAGGTCAGGCCTTCTTTCTGCTTTCAGGTAATGTAGAACCACTTTCTGAGCAGTAGGTTGATATAATCTATGCAGCTACTCTGTAAGTGAAAAATGACTATTATCATTCTCATTGCACAGTCAGAACCCGGGATTGGAGTCTCTGGGAACTTAAACAATTTGTCCAAGGTCACGCAGAAAGAGATGGATTCATGAGTCCAGTCCAGGTCATCTGATTTTAAATCCTACATGCTTCCCATTACACCAAGCTCATAGAAAAAGATGTGTTCAGATGGGGACCAAGGGGAAATGGAGGGATGGAAGGAGGGTAAGAAAAAGACTCATAATTCTGCACACACTGAGGACCTGTGACTGAGCTACCCATGAGCTGAGTAAAGAACAAAGCTGAAAAGACTTTGCATTCTCACAGTGCGGACAGCAAAGGTGACAGCATGTGATTGAACATGCCAAATGTCTACTCTGAGAGGGTCTCCACCCACCCCTTCCCAAGGCCATTCTTGCATTTCTCACCTAGGACATGTCAGCAATGAAAGACACAAGTGAATGCATGAGGATTGTCTTGACTGGCTGCACTCAGCCCTATACCATTCATTGTTTCACCCTTTGCCCCAAAGTCCAGAACACTCTCCAGTGTTTCATATGTAACCGTGCCTCTCAATTTAGGGTCCTTTATCCCTTAGGCTATTTGTAGCTGTCTAACCTCATCTGTCATCATTTTGTGGCTTAGCCTCTCTTCCCAGGCCACCTATTCTCCTCAAATATTCATTCATATAAAAGCATTAGCACAGTGTATACAAGGGACAAGCACAGCATGTGGTGCACTGGCCTGTTTGTAATTCTCTCATTGATCTGAGCTGCTGGTCCATGTCCCACATCCTTTAATAATCACTCCTCCAAGGAAACCTCACCTCCTTTATCTGGTCACTTCAATACTATATTCCCCAGAGCACTGTGGGCATTGGACCACAGGAATCAGGTCCCACATTTGCCATCTGAGTTCCTCTGTAAGTATAGGTACAGCCCTTAGGCATACTAGGGCAAGGGTCTAGCCCTGTATCTTCTATTTTTCATTCCTTGCCCCACAGGACTGGGCACAAGGTAATTCATTCATGCATTTATTCAACGGATTAGTATTAAAGACAGACTGTGTTCTTTGTCACAAGTCCTAGGCATAGGTAATATCTGGCAGTGAGCAAGACAGGCAGTCTCTGCTCTTATGGAGCTTACATGCTAGTCTAAGGAGACGGGTGATAACAAGTAGAAAATTTAAAAAATAATATAATTTCAAATAGTGATAAGTGATCTGATGATAATACAACAGGGCATGATAATAATAACTGAGGAGAATTCTTTTGATTGGGGGTCTCAGGAAGACACGTCGGAGGAGGTTACATTAGGAATCCCCTATCTCAATAGGGTAGGGGATTCCAGGCAGTGG
>NW_024350399.1:2375936-2389302 GCF_902729225.1 Pteropus medius | reverse complement strand
GCAAGGGGTGGAGATGAAGGCTGGTCTTAGGGAAGCTTGACAAAGGAAGCGGGAGGGAGCAAGCCCAGGCTGTGGCACTTATAACACCCACCCCTCCAGCACTTCTCTGGAAGCTGCATAAGTTGTTGCACTGGGGTGTCCCAGGCCTAGGAAGCCAATCTAGGGGAGTGAGTATTAGGGCAGGAGGCATGAAGCAGAGCAATGAATGGAAGAAATCCAACTTGACCCAAGCTTGGCCAAGTGGTGGAGGAATGTACAATATAAAAAGAGACAAGGAGGGTGAGAGAGAAGTCCAGAGAGAAGATACAAGGAGAAGAGAGAATAAGAGAGGAGGAAGAGGAATGTGAGTGTGTTTGGTGTGATGGTCACTGCTGCTGCAGTTCTGGGTTATTTCAGACTCTCGAGAAAGACCAGTCAGTAACTCTTTTTGGCTTTCTTGGCTGCTGAGTCCTTATGGAAGGCACTGCCCAGCCTTTGAAAAGCCATAGCCTGATAGAACCAGCACTTTCTTCTCCTGTGTGTTGGGTGGGAGCGGGGACTTCTTGTCTCATGTCATACAACAGGGCCTGTGGAGAGATAGTTACAGTTTCCAAAACACAAAGCCACCCAGAGATGCATGCTACTGCACACTCAGGCATGAAAGAGACTGAAAAACCAACGCCTCCAACTCTCTCTCTCATGAATCTCAGCTCTCAGCAGAGCTCTGGTCTGCTTAGTAGTGGAGATGGGACCATGACCTGAAGATCTGTGAGTTCTGCCATCCCTGCATCCGTAGTAACACTTCCTTCCAATGGCCACCTGGCTGGTGTTTTGTCTACTCACCCCTGGGTCAGAGCATTAAAGGCTAAGCAGCACGGCACAGCCACCTCCTTCCCAGTGCTGGACGAGGTGATGGAGAAGCAGTCACTGGTGAAAAATCTTTAAGAAAAAGATGCCTTTCACAGGGAGTAAAAACCATCCCTCTGCACCCCTCCCCGCCCCATGGCCACAGGAAACACATAGGTTCCATTTTACTTAGGAACCTATCTCTCATAAAAATAGGACTCCTGGTGGTAGTCCTCTAATCTCATAATCTCAGGGACACAAAGCCTTCTTTAGAATGTCACTCAGAATACCGCCCTCAGGCCCAATCCCGCAGCTGCATTAACACACAAAAAGGTCATATCAACAGCTTAATTCTCCATACCTAGCTCCAACAGACCCTTAACCATTTCCAGATGGCATATCGATTTCTCAACAAACAAAAATATACCACCACTGAAGATATTCAACAGACTATACTCTGAAGGCAATTTTCAAAACATTTTGACCAACAATGGGGCCATTAGAATGTGGTCATGGAAGGGGTGCACTTCCAAGTAGCACTTACCTAGGTGGCACAAGTCCTGGTTTCTCGGTTTAAAAGTGTTCTTTTTGCTACCTGTTGTTACACCTCCTATAAAACAGACTCCCATTGAATTCACAGAGCTCTTCATTGAATGGCGACTCAGAAAAACAGCCCTGACAGATGAGCGTTAGGGATGTTTCATAATCAGGGGCCTCTGTGTCTCCATGAATGGCTCTTGGTTTCCCAGGAAGAGCCGTTTCCACAGATCCTGCCTGGTGATTCTGATTCTTTAGTGCTGTTAGAGCTAACAAATATTTCTTGGGTACTGGGTGTGAACCAGGGCGTGAATCTGAAATCTGCATATGACCCAACTCCTATCCCGGAAGCTAATGTTTAAAGTTCTAGAAGCACCTGCTATCACAGGGGCACTACACTAATGTAGAAAAAGCATACAAACCTGGATTACAGTTCTGTCCCCAACACTTACTGTATGATCTTGGAGAATTCACCTCTACAAGCCTCAGTCACTTCATCTATAAAATGGAAATAATCGTTCCAACCTCTGCAAGATGGTTGTGAAGAATAATAGGCACCGAAGAATTAGGAGAGGCTTATGGGACATCCAGCCACGTGCTGGTCACTGGGTTAGGAGTTTTGTTATGAATTTGAACTCCCAAGCCCAGTGTCTGGCACATAATATGTAGTCCAAGTTATTAGCTTTCCCTCCTTCAGAAAAGTAGCCTGACTGGTGGGTCTGGCTCCTTTCCATGCAAGGTGTGCCCCATCATTTTCTGACCCTGCTTCTTCCCAGTTTGTGATTTCCATGGAGCCATCCTATCCTCTAGGATATTTTTCAAAGGAAACATCCCATAAAAATTAACTGTGTCCAGGCTTGTGAATTAACCCTCATAGACAAATCAGCCTTAGCCCTCCAGCAGCCTCCACTAACATTCTTTTTCTCAGCCTCTCTGTCCCTATCATCCAACCTGCTCTCTGAAGATGCTCAGTGAATTGTGCCCTTGTATTTCCTAGGGCCCCTTTCACCTTGGAATCCACTTCCAGCTCTTGGTAAAGAGCAGCACCCACTGTATGCCAATGTAAGGACTTCCAGCTGGACCACGATCTGCCCATGAAGGCAGGGAAGGGCCTCTTAAAGGAAGGAAGGAAAAGGAAACCTTGTGAGCCAGTCTCAGGAATCAGTCATTAAGGAAGGAAGCAGGTGGCTTCTGGGAAGTTTGAGGAGTTGGGGTGGGAGAGGGAAGCAAGAAGGGAGCCAGCCTTCAGGAGAGAGGGCAGAGGGGTTAGACTAACATTTGGCAAACTATGGTCATGGGCCAAGCCCAGCCAACATGTATTTTTTTAAAGAAAGTTGTTTATGTTTTGTGTCTGGCTGGTTTCACACTACAGAGCCAGGTGGTTGCAACAGAGAGGCCTACGAAGCCTAAAATATTTACTCTCTTTTACAGAAAAATTTTGTCAGCCTCTAGTTTTAACAGTGTCAGACTGGAAAAGCTGCTAGGATCTGCTACAGCTGCCAGTTACCTCCTGCAAGACGGATATCCTAAATTAATAACCACCTCCCACTGACAGGTATTACCACTACAGAGACCCCGACTGGCTTCCCTCTATAAGTGGCTCTGGGATGCTTATATCTTGAGATGGGACAGTTAGGCAGGTCCTATTTCAATCTCATTCCTTCTTTCAGTTCATGACCAGAATTAGAAAGATGAAGGTGTCATCTATTCTGTGGTGCGTACAGCCCTAAAGAAGAGTGAAGGTGAGTGATCTCAGGCCAAACTTGACATCTTTGCTAATATAAAAGGAAGTTTGGAGCCTAGGGTGAAGTGTCACTACCACTACCATCACTGTTACTATTTACCATGGTCATCATTGCCATCAGCACCACCTCCACCACCACCATCACCATAAACACCACTATGACCACCATAATTACCACTCAATACATCATCTCCGCCACCACTTCTACAACCCTAACAAGGGAATTGTTGCCTTTTTCTGAGCACTGTGAAGGAACAAAGGAAAGAGAGAAAAGAATGATGCACGTTGTCTTTGCCCCAGACTCTAAGTCAAAATAGGACATTCTCAGCTACTATAAGAGGAAGTCAAGAAGACCAGGAGCTCCAGCCATGCTCCTAGAGCTAGGGCGGCAGGGACAGGGGAATAGCTAGCTAGTCCTCTCTAGCAGAGAGAGGGAAGACTATGGGTTTCTCAGTCAGTCAGAACGGAGTTCAAAACCTGACTCTATGTACTCACTGTGTGACTGGGCAAGTTATTCAACCTCCCTGAGCCTAACTCATAAAGCAGATACAATGCCTACTTTGCAAGACTATTATAAATTAATAGGAATAGAATCTGAGTTCTAGAAACCTTAAAGATCATCCGGTATGTAATAGGTGTTCAAAAACAAGGAGTTTTTCCTGCCTCTCCTCCTCTGAGATGTCCATTCCTGGTCTCTAAAATGGGTTCGAATCAGCCTAGGGTTTCTGTCCCCTCCCATAAAGGATACTAGAGGAAGTGGACAACTACAGAGTCTCCTGACTCAGGGGCAGTTCCCCCAGGACATAACTGATTACTGCTCAAAGTATTGTCAGGGCAGATGGGAAAGGATACATGGGCACAGTTCCTTCCTGAGAAGAGTTATAATGAAGACTTAAACATAAGAAAGGGAAAAAGAAACCAACTTCAGAATATATGGCTTTCATTGGCAAAATAAGGAAATGTTACTGTTTTACCCCTTGCAAGACAGCAAAAGTGAAGGCATGATTTGGGGTGGGGGCGACCTCCTCCCAATTCATGCTCTCAGCTGCTTCCCCTGACATGTAGGGGAAGGGATCCGAAACCCAGAATAAGGTTGGTCATTGTGTTCCAAGATACATAGGAAAGGGGGCCCTGGATCTTTTATAATTGGGAGAATGTTCCATATTCGCAGAGATTCGGTATTTGCCTGTGATTCCACTTCTTAATGGAAGTGACTGTACAGTTAGTAACCTTGCCAAGCCCCAGTTTTCTCATCCCTGTATGAGAAGGAATCGATAATCCTGACTTTACAGGACCGGTGTGAGATTAATATAGTAAATATAATCCTTACACCTGAAAGAGTATCTGGTGCACAGCAAGTATTTAATGTAGTTAGTTTTAAAGTACTCTGACAAGTTCATCACTCTCGATTCTCACTGTAATTCTTGTGAGGTAGTCATTGTTACCACCACCACTCCTTTTTGGTTGAGGAAGCTGATATTCAGAGGCCAAGTGACTGGCCTAAGCATCACATAGCTGCCATGTGATTGAACTGGATCTAGACCAGGTTTCCTGACTCCCAGGCCTGCCTGTTTGCAGAGTGAGAGTCAGGGGTCCTGAGGAGTGAAAGGGGGAGCAGTGATCCCTGAGCTGGTCTGTGCTCTCTGAGCAAGAGAGTGGCAAGGAGGCGAGAGATGCCCTGACCTGGCTGTGCTTTTCCCCTCCTCTCCGCAGCCAGGCCTGCGGTGTCAACCTTGGAGGAAATGGTGAGTGGGATCCCTGCCCCTTTTCTCATCCTCTGGTTTATATCTGCTTCCTCATCCCAATCCAACTCCCCTACAGGGCATTTTTATCATTTACGCTGAGGTGAAATGCCCACAGCTTGGTGAGTTTCCAGCCAAGGGGCTAAATATAAGAAGCAGGACCCTCAATCCCCTTAGTGACTACAAGGTGGTCCTCTGCTAGTGATGGTGTTCCCACCCTGCCCTCAGCACAAATACTCATCCACAGCCCCCAGAGCTCCCCAGGATGCCAGCGGAGCCCCAGCCCATTCTGTAAGTCCTCTAGTTCCCAAGCCCAGCAGTCAGGGAAACCCTGGGCCTTTCATCCTGGTCAGGGTTCTGAGGAGACTCAAGAAACACCTGAATGAACTCTGAGTGCTCTCCTAGCAGAAGACCAGGCAAAGGTGTGAGAAGGGAGATCCCCTTGCACACCAGACTCAAGCAGCGAACTGGACACAGCAGCCACAGACATGTTCTTGCCACACAAGTGTAAGGTCAGCTTCTGTTTCTATTTTGGTCCTCAGTCCCTTTGGGTGTGCTTGACTTGACCCTGAAAGGAGAAATCATCTATCCACACATCACAGAGAGCTGGCCCTGGGCGGCTTCTGTAAAGCATTTCCAATTTTCAAGCTGCTGCTAAGGTCAGAGCTGAGGGGACTCACAGAGTTTTGGCAAGACCAAGGGCCAGCGCCAAGAATGCTGCTTGCATGTGCAATCAATCCCACATGGAAGATGCCTTCCAGACGCCATGATGGGGCTGAGGCTTGCCCAAAGGCCCCATTTGAGAATTATATCAGAAAATTCAGTTACCCCTTATATATTCAAAATGATATGTGATTGTTGAATTTATTTTGTTAATACAGTATATATTGATTTGTTTTATATTGTTCATCAAATGTCAATCATTCACAGTGCCTGGAAGTTTGGTTTGGTTTATTCAAAGCACCCATATTCCTTGATGCCTGAGAGTGGTCAATAAGGGATTAGTTATACTTGCCCCTGTGAGGCTCTGGCTGTGGCCTCTCAGACCCCTGCTCAGGAATCACAGAGTGGGTCTGAGTCCCCAAAGCTGGACTGCACCAGACCTACCCACCTCTCCTGGGAAGAAGTCAGCACTTTCAGAGAACTCCTGGCACAAAAGGAGTTGCAAACATCTAGCATTTTCCCTTGAACTTATTAAAAATGCAGATGCTCAGACCCAATTCCAAACCTGCTATATCAGAATCTGCATTCCAATAAGATCTTCAGGTGATGTGTATGCACATTAAAGTTTTAAAAGCCTGGTCTACCTCCAAAATACATACTTCATCGAAGTGTGAAGTGTATTCATCCTCTCGCCTTTGGGAACTTAATTGCCTGTGGCTCTACTCTGAGTATGTAATAGAGCGAACTGCTCAGTCTCTCTGACTCCATCTTGTTCAAACCTGCTTTGTTTCCATGGCCTTCAGGCTAATAAGTTCTGTTTGGTCTTCCAGATAGATAAGCTAATTATTAGAGGAATTCTGCTTGCGACTTGAGTTTTAGGTCTTGTTTATCAAAGATTTGCAGGAACCTCGTGGACAGACTCACATCAACTATCACAGTCTTCCTCAGACCCCTGTTGGCACCCAGATGTCTGGTGGCCAAACACTTCTTGCCCCTCATATTTCCCCTTCCTTTGACAAAAAAGAAGTCTGAACTCTTAAAAGATTTTTAAAGATTGATTTGAGGATTAGGTCTCCCATTTTATCATTTGGCACCTTCCCAATCAATAAACCTTTCCTTACTCCAAACTCTGACATTTTGAGTTTCAGCCTTTTGAAGCACAGACACACAGACTATGAACTAGTAACAAAGTCAGTGGATAGGACAAAGAGGCCAGGAGAACTAGCAAGACAACCCATGCTAGCATTTTTTCTCACTTCTCTTTTACTCCCTTTTCTTCCTTCCTTTCGCTCGCCCTAACCCCATCTTATCTTCTTTCTCTTCTCCCCATCTCTCTCATCACTAGTCCAGTCCATGTCCTGAATACACCAGGACCCCAGCCCCTTTGCCTCTTTGACTCTGCTAAGATGCCAGGTCATCTAGACGCACATGATTCTCACTGATCAATCAAGAAGCACCAGCAGAACCCAAGCCCTTGCCATACCCTCTGTAAATGAATTGCCCCTTTGTAGAGTCAAAACATAGACAAGACAGCTCGTGAAGGAAACAGTAATGATAAAAATTAAGAAGAAATCAGCCCTTCCAGTCGCTCCATAGACTGCCTCCTGCCTAAGTTTTCATACCTTACTTCTCTCTGTGACACTCGATGCTGGTCTATGGACTGGGGCCAGTCTGCAAATTGTGATTACTGTTCCGGAATGAGATAAGTAGAATAATTCAAAGATTTATTGGGAACTTTTCTCGCAATCCAACAGAGCAATTTTAAGTTTGTTTTATATAATCATAAAAAATCGAGGCTCGTGTTTTGTAAGCCTCTTTTAATTTCATTTTCTTAGTTGTTAGCTTTTATTGTAGTCAACAAAAGTATAGCTCCTCAAAGGATTAGAAAGAAAAAAGAAAAAAGAAAAACAGATCCTTCAGCAGATAGGTGAGAAGTCTGAGACATAGAGTGAAGAAATAAAATGAAGGTCACTGTAGTCAAGCTGCTAAATTACTAAAATCAAGTAGTTTGTAGCATGGAAAATTGATATTTTTAATTTTCCAGTCCTGCATCAATGCCTGGACATATATCAAACCTCCAGATAACCTTCTGATTACCCCCTGAAAAACTCACGTATCCTGACTGTCTGGCATTCATCATCCAGACCACCTGGCATCTGATGGATACCCATCCTGGATCAATCCTGTGGCTAAGAATGCAGGACTGATTATTCTCAAGGATGCACTTTTTACTATGAGGCCTTTCTTTCTTCTCTGGAACACTTCTGAGTTTCTGCCTAGCTGTATTCCCATTTGCAAACTCTAAGACTCTTGAATAAATCTTTATCATTTATTTCTAACAAAGCTTCCAGAGTCTTTTTGAGTTCTTTTGACATGTATAGTGTCATGTGTCACTGGATCCAAAGAAAACTCTGCTTTAATTCCCATGTTCACTGGATTCCAACAAGGTAGCTGCTTGAGCCCTTTGTGCTCTGCCATCTCCCCGACCACGGCTCCCAGAGCCCAGTGGTCAGTTCTCTCAGTTTGGAATCTCCTTCCTTCAGTTGAGGTTCAGAACTTTTATTCTTGGGTCCTCTGGCACCAGTTTTTGTAATAGGGTCCCCTCTTCTAAGTGTGTTAAAGAGGTACAACCCCATTCTAAAACACCAGCAGGATTTATGGTCCATCCTGTGCTAAATATTTGTCTCAATGGACTTCTGATAAGAAGACAATTTGGGATTACAGTGGCCACTCTGGATATCTTTCCAGATTTCAAAATTAGTATATTTAAGTGCACAATTAAAGAATCTTAGAAATGTTAAACAAGCTAAATGGGAGGCATTTTGCAGTTGGTATTTAGAGGCCTCTAAGAAATTAAATGATTCAAAGATAGCCTTAACATTTCTCTGGTCTTTTTGTCTGGCCATGACAGCTTTCAGGGGAATTTATCTTTAACATAGGACCCCGTAAAATTTCCCCAAAAGTTTCCTTCTCAGGAACTCTAACTGGTAATATATATACAAATATATGTGTATATTTGTGTCTTTAAAAAAAATAAAAATAAAATGGATTGACTTAGCCAAAACAATTTAAAACTCTAATGGCCATTCAGGCAAAACTCCATTTTAAGGACCTTTCCTTAAAGAGAGAATTCTGAACCTCTCTGGGACTATGAATGGAATGCATTCTTTAATTGACCTTTGGAAGCTTCTAAAAGGCAAATAGACTTTTTTAAAAAAACAGCTCTAAAAGGATCCTAAAAGAAACTTTGCTTTAAATTTTTTTACTGTTTCTCCTGCCTGGAACCTGACAAGATATTTGAAAGGATTTAAAACTTTTGAACAGAAATTTGGAAAAATTGAAAGCTACAAATTCAAAGCATGATAGGAATTAAAGATTAATCAATTAATTAATTAATTAATTTAATTAAATAAGCCCCCTCCCCTAAGCTATAAAACTATGTACCCAGAGAGAAAGAAGCAAATTAGGAATGACATTGTTGGACAGATAAATCAACCTATGATGTCATTTAAGTTACAACCCAATTCTTTGGGGAATTGAGAATAACCGTCTTCATCTTACAAAACTTTGCTAAACTAGAAATACAACTCTAGAAGTCATTTGAAGCCTGTTTCTCTTGCCCATCCTCAATTCCTCAGACAAAAAAAAGGAGAGAGAGAGAGAAGGAGGGGGTGGAAAGAGAGAGAGAAGGGTTTTTGTTTTTGTTTTTGTTTTTAAAAAGCACAAATTGTTACTCTGGTTCCAAGTCTCTTTCCCAAGGACAAATATAAATCTTAATTGTCTTCTCCACAAATATTAATAAAAATAGACTCAGCCATCTGAACAAATAAACTTAACTTATTGCAACTGCTATAAATTAGTGGGGTTTTTGCCTTATTGTCCCTGTCTCATGGCTGAAATTTTAGAAACAAAACTGTCAGGTTTCTGGTTGTTTCTGTCGATATATGTGTATATACATCTACCTCTGGAAGATATTATTACAATGTTTGTAAAGAGCTCTGTGTAACTGGCTTAAAAGAATTAAGCACTCATATAAAACTTCTCAAAAACAGAATAGAAACTACTCTAAATGCTTTTCAAGATTACACGATCTGGGAAAATACTTGATATTAAAGCTGGTTTGAGGATTCTGGGAAACATGGCAGAGTGAGAGATGTCCTCAGATCTCTTCCCTTGAAACAACAATAAGATGAACATCTGAAAAAGAACAAAAAAACCCACCCAAACTGCACACCAGCACGTCTATGTGTGGGATCTGCACATAAGAGCTACCACAGGTCAGAACCTCAGGTGTCAGGGGTGGGGGGCGGGGATGGACTGGGAGAAATAAAGAAGCTGCCTCTTGAGAACGAGCAGCGAGTTCCCTGAACAGCCCTGCCTGGGAAAGCAGTGAGCTCCCCACGGCCAGCTGGCAGCAGGGCCCAGTCATCAGGGAAGGGCAGAAGGCAGAGGAGCAGGATGGCAAAAAAACAACAGTTAAATTTTACCGAGGCTGAGCCACAGCCCCCAAACCCCAACTGAGAGGGCCCCACCTCCCATACCCTCTGAGACCGCAGAGCGCCAGGGAAATCTGAGCAAACACTGCCAAGACTGTCACTGACACTTACAGGGACTGAAACTGAGGGTAGCGAGCATGATTAAATATCCACAAAAAATAAAAAAGGCATTATTTAGGCTTTGTATAAAGCAGGGATTCAAGAGGCTTAGATGCCACCTACTGGAACCAAAAGAAAAGTGCCTCCTTGGCAGCAGGCTAAAGAGAGACCTTTATATAATAAATCTTCTTTCTGGAAAAACAGCAGAATACACTTCCATTAATGCCCAGGCAAAGAAATAGTCCATTAAACACCGTGGATAACCGAGGTGACAAGGCATCTTAGAAAGAAAGAGAAAAATCTCCAGAAAATAAACTTACAGACATAGAAATGTGTGACTTAAATGACAAAAAATTCAAGATGGTACTTCTGAAAAAACTCACTGAGTTCCAAAATGAGTCATATCGACAATTTCAGGAATCAAAAAAACAACTAGATGAGCAGAACAAGCAGATTGACCAAAAAAAAAAAAAAAAACAGAACAAAACAAAAAAACACAGAATATATCTTCTGGAAATAAAAAAAACACACACACACTGCAAGAGTTGAAAAATGAAATAGCAAGCTTGGGAAATAGAGTCAACCAAATGGAGGAAAGGATAAGTGATATTGAAGACAGAAATCTAGAAATAAATCAGAAGGAAGAAGAGAGAAACTGAAGAATGAAAAATAATGAAAGAGAAATACAAGAACTGGCTGATACCATCAGGAGAGGAAACGTAAGAATAATGAGCATTATCGAAGGTGAGGAAAAAGAGTGGGGACTAGAAAGCATTTTCCGACAAATAGTGGATGAGAATTTCCCAAATCGAAGGAATGAGCTGGAGCTTGGAATGCAAGAAGTCAACAGGACACTCAATTATCTCAACCCAAAAAAGCCTTCACCAAGAAACACTGTATTAAACTTATCAAAAATCATCGACAAAGATAAAATTCTCAGGGCAGCCAGAGAGAAGAAAACGGTAACTTATAAAAGAAAACTCATTAGATCCTCATCACACTTCTCAGAACAAACCTTACAAGCCAGAAAGAAATGGAATCAAATATTTAAACAATTAAATGAAAGGAACGACCAGCCTAGAATAATGTATCCAGCTAAGCTCTTCTTTAGAAGGAGAAATTAAGACCTTTCCAGACATACAAAAATTGAGGGACTTCTCCACTATGAGGCCTGCACTACAGGAAATAATGAAGGAGGTCAGTTCACCTAAAACAAAATGACAAAAAAACCATAATTACAAGTAAAGTGACTATCAGGCAAACAGAAGCAGAGAAGTACAATCCTTACTAAGAACAGGACATTATAAGCTTAATATAAGAAGAGATTTGCTATAGCAAGATAGTAATGAACATTCAGCATACGTAGGGACAATTTGAGACAACAATGACTGAAAAGGGGAGGATTCAAAGATCCAAATTCACAAAGGGGAATGGAGTTAAGGCATGCACAGAAGAAAAGGGACGACTGTATATATATAACTATCTTTTACATATTCGTAATTGTAACCACACACCAAAGGTTCAGAACCAAAGTATATAATATAAAACAAGAAGAACCAGAGGGGAAACCCACAAAAAAACAACCAAAATAAAGAAAACAGAGACACAAGAACAAGGAAGCAATGGAAACACCAAGCTACCAGAAAGCAAAAGATAAAATGGCTATAAGAAGACATCATATTTCGATAATCACCCTAAATGTAAATGGACTGAACTCACCAATAAAAAGGCAGAGTTGCAGAATGAATCAAAAAACAAAACCCAACCATATGCTGCCTCCAGGAGACACATCTCAGTTCCAAAGACAAATACTCAAAGTGAAAGGGTGGAAAATAATATTTCAAGCAAATGGCATTCTGAAGAAAGCAGGAGTAGCGTTACTAACATCGGTCAAAATAGACTTCAAAATAAAAAAGATAAAGAAAGATACGGAGGGACATTTCGTAATGATAAAAGGAATCATGCACCAAGAAGACATAACACTTATTGATATCTATGCTCCCAATCGGGGAGCCCCGAAATATGTTAAGCAATTACTAACAGAACTAAAGGGAGAAACAGACCAAAACACCATTGCAGTAGGGGACCTAAATGCCCCACTGTCGGATATGGACAAATCATCCAAACAGAAAATCAATAAGGAAATAACATCCTTAAATGACACTTGAGACCGACTGGACATAATTGACATATTCAGAGCCTTCCATCCCAAAACAACTGCTTATACATTCTTCTCTAGTGTACATGGAACATTCTCAAGAATCAACCACATATGGGGCACAGAGATAGCCTCAACAAATATAAGAGGATTGAAATCATACCAACCATATACTTGGATCATAATGCTTTGAAACTAGAGATCAACTACAGAAAGAAATCAGAAGACCCACAAATAAATGGAGATTGAACAACATGCTACTGAAGAAAAACTGGGTCAGTAAAGAAATAAAAAGAAAGATCAAGAGATACATAGAAACAAATGATAAAGATAGTACAACATATTAAAACTTTTGAGACATGGCAAAAGCGGTCATAAGAGGAAAGTTCATATCATTACAGGCCTATCTCCAAAAACAGGCACGAGCCCAAATAAACAACCTAACACTTCATCTTAAAAAATTAGAAAAGAAAGAACACATGAGGCCTAACATCAGCAGAAGGAAAGAAATCATCAAAATTATAGCAGAAATAAATGAAATTGAAAACAAAACAAAACAAAAAAAACAACAGAAAAAATAAATACAAGAAAGAGCTGGTTTTTTGAAAAGGTTAATAAAATTGACAAACCCCTGGCTAGACTCACTAAAGAAAAAAGAGAAAGGACACAAGTAAACAAATTAGGGATAAAAGAGGGGAAATTATGACTGACATTGCAGAAATACAAAAGATCATGCAAGAATACTATGGAAAAGTATATAATAACAAATTTAATATTCTAGAAGAAATGGAGCAGTACTTAGAAAAATATAACCTTCTTAGATTGAATCAAAAATATCTGGAAAATCTAAATAGACCGATCAGCAGGATGGAAATTGAAACAATCATCAAAAACCTACCAAAAAGTAAAAGTCCAGGACCAGATGGTTTCACCAGTGAATTCTACCAAACATTCGAAGAACATTTAATACCTATTCTCCTCATACTCTTCCAAAAAATCAAAGAAGAAGCAATACTTCTCAACTCATTTTATGAAGCCAATATCACCCTGATACCAAAACCTGGTAAAGATAACACAAAAAAAGAAAACTACAGACCAATAT
>NW_024350399.1:2334038-2373458 GCF_902729225.1 Pteropus medius | reverse complement strand
GGGGTAGGGGGTGGGCGAGGAGGGGGAGGTAGATAGGGTAAAGAGGATCAAATATAGAGGGGTAAGGGGAGGGTGAAGTGGGTAAAGGATATCAAATATATTGTAGCCGAAGGGAATTTGACTTTGAGTGGTAAACACAATAGAATATAGAGATGTCAAATTATAATGTACACCTGAAAATTAAATAATCGTAGTAACCAATTTTACCTCAATAAACTTAATAAAAAAGATAAAAATAAAATAAAATAAATTTTTAAAAAGCTATTTTGACTTCGGTTTGGTTAAATAGGCATGTCTTTAAAGTTATCAGAACTAAGTATAATACTTTTATTCTACCTGGGTTTATTAGTCAAATAAGTTCATGTTTCTCTGTTGCAAAATTTGTCAGCAAGAAAAATAACTCAATATTATGAAATTGTCAGAAGTAACCTAAACTTAATTATTAAGAACAAGTAAAATAAATAGATGTATATGGGATAGAAAGTTTTTAAAAGAACTTTTCAGCAATATTTATGCTTTATGGTACGTCTACTTACAGTTTCCCAAAATCTTTTGGTAACTTGGAACCTTACGGTTTTTCCAAGTTAAGTTAAATGATGAGTCAAGTTAAATTTATTGAATGCCTAGATATTTTTTGTGGACGAAAAATGACCACAAAGCTCGGGATGGCCATATGACAGGTCCTACAAACTCAAAGGCAGAAAGTAACCACCTAGGATGGTATAAACATAATTCCTTATTAAAATCGGGTCATGGCAGGTAGTCACATCCTACGCCTGTAGATTCCTTGACCCGTGTTCTTCAGCCCAGATGCTCACTGGTTTGCCTGATAGCAGCATAGCCAGTATATAAGTCTCATTTCCAGTCCTCAAAGCAGGAACCTACTTCTGTCCCTAGAGGACACTGGTGGGCAGGGGCAGAAAGGCCATCTCCAAAGGAGAATGAGACTTTCAGTGTTCTTCAGGGACAGACCCTGCAGACACTGAGGAAGATGCCGATTGCCACAGCACCACTGGCCACAGGACTGTCCACAAGCAGCCTCCACAAAGTTATTTTTCTCTCCAAGTCAGAGCTAAATGCAAACTCTTATTCAGCAGGGGTGAGTTGGATATACCTCTTCTAGGGAACGGGGCTCTATGGGATCACATCACCTGTGGATAAGAGAGGGAAGCACTCCATAGCTGGGTTGAGGATGAAGAGTCAGGCGCCCGGAGCTGCCGCTTAAGGGAGAGACAGCTGAGAGCCTCGTGGTGGCCCTCTTGGGTAGTCAAAAACTTACACACTGGCCTGCACTGGACAGCTTCATTGTACGATACATTGGACAGCTTCATTGTACGATATCATTAGATACTGGGTCCGTGTCTTGTTTGTGGCTATAAAATTTAGATAGAAACAATGAAAACTGAGCATGGCTCTTTCCCTGAACCAGGCAGGTTTTACATACTGGGATTTCTTTCAATTCCAGATTTGGCTAGGAAATAGGGCTCTCTACATTTTTTTTTTAATGAGCATCCACTAAACAGCTCTGTCCTTCATCTTTGTATCTACTGTAATGACTGTAACTACAGACAGGGTTCATGTGATAGTAAAAATTCAGGCTTTTTCTTCTAATACTGAGGAAATTTTATGCCCTGCACACATGTTCCTATCTCCTTCTGTACTGCTGGAAGAAGCTGCCATTAGCAGGACCTGGATTGGTCAGCAAGTCTGCTTCTTCAGTTTCCATCACTCCCTGTGCCTTTGCTCAGATGGATCCTTCTCTCAAGCTCTTTGAAAGAACAGCCTATGTCATACTTGTTTCCTGAATTCTTTTCCACGTGGATACAGATCTATAGTGACTGTTCATCATCAGTGTCATGATCGCTGTCATCATCGGGGTGAGCTCCTGCCCTCACAGGGCTTACACATACTAGATGCTCTATAAACGTTTAAAGCATTAGTGTGCACAAGATGGGAAGCCAGCAGACGTTTGGTGAATGAGTGAAGGAATGAATGAGTTTCCAACTCTCCTCTTTCAATAAAGCATAATTCTGGGTTTATTTCTTTTTTTAAGCAGCCTTCCTTCAACTCTCTGGGAAGGTATGTCTTTGCCTGAAAAGCAGATTCTACATAAGCCTCAGACTCCTCTCACCCAGACTCCTAGCAGCTATTTCACTGGACTCACTCCCTCTTCTCTCTTCAGTTTCTCCCTCTCCAGTTGTATGCATCACATCACTGGTCCATTCCCTCTACCTACACCCAACAGAGAGGTGAGGAGAATGAGGCAAGAGAGTCACCTTAGGCACAAAATTTAAATAGGCATCATCCTCAGGGCCATGTATGTGTGAGAGTGCCATCTCAGAGGAAGTAATGTACATCTAATCCACACATACCCTCAAACCCAGTCTTCCTGTCACCTCACAGCAACTGCTGCCTAAGCCGGTTGGCATGGAGTGGGTGGGCAAGGGCTCTCTCTCCAGGGCAGCCTTTCAAGCTGGCCAGTGCCTGATGGCATGGTGTTGGCTGGCAGATCATGCAGGCAGCTGGTTGGTATAAGTGAAAGTAGATACAAAGACTGAGCTTAGGTTGGGTTCTTCCTGCCCTCTCAGCCCCCATCTGGCAGCACTCCCTTGAAGCAGTGCCCAGAGGCTCACTCACTCTATCCTTCTTCCTCACCCTTTGCTCCTAAAAAGCCTGATGAGTGCCCTTCTTTTCTGTCTGGGGCTCTGCCTCTGCCTCCTTCCCTGCCTGGCTCCCTTCTCTCCTCAAATACCCTATCTTTTTGTCCCTTCTCCACCTCTCCCCCTGGGAGAAGTGTGGCCCCATTCTGCCCTCAGGCCAATCTAAGGAGCAGGGACAAGTGTGGGTGGGCAGGGAAAGGGTATCTGCCTGGTGTACCTTTCAGCCCCAGCCAAATTTCACCTGGCCCTGAATCTCTGCACCAAGCAGCTCTGGGGTTAATGTGAGCTCAGGTGGCTCTTTGGCCAGTTAACACATGCTCCCCACCCCAGCCTGCAGGGAAGATGGGCTGAAGGATGGAGTTACTGTGCCTGCCTGGGCTTCCAGAAGGGCCCGAGGAAGTCTGGGAAGCAGCCCTGCTGCCAGCTGCTCTCTTAATTAAGGAATGCGGGCGGGGCCCTTTTGAACTCACCACCCAATTTACTCCAGCACAAGCCCGCCTCCCCCTGTGGAGGTAATTACTGTGGTCTGAAATAGTGTTTAGCAGTCAAGGGGAACCTGGCTCTGCAGACTTAACCCTTCCTGCACCCTACTCTGTTCATTTCTCCAGTAGTCACACACCCTGAAGAGTTTCCCTTTGGGGAGATGGGATCTTTTCCAGTTCTCCCTGACCACCTCCTTCCGTTTCCTCGACTTCCTTGAAATTCCTCTCAAGGAAAAGGGCAAGGAAGATTACAACCCATTTCCTGCTTCCATGGACCACTCTGAGTACCGATTCTACTAAGAAATGTGACTGCCCACTGTCTCCCCCCGGGAAATGCAGCATCCATATTTCCAGCATTCCCATGGCCGTCCAGTCCCGGACCTAACACTTCAGACTCACTCAGTCCACTTTGACATATACTTGGAGGGTACCACCACAGGGAAAGCCTGCCCTGGGCGACATAAGGGGGCAGAAATAAAGGAGGCCTAATCCTTGCCTTACGGAGTCCCCAACTGGCAGGAGAAAGTGGGAGCAGGGGCTGCTCACACTGCTACATGCCTTACTTGCATCTACCTGGCACTCCCCTCCTAACCTCTCTCTAGCCATTTGGTAGGAATGGTTAATGTTTTTGAGTGCTAACTATGCACCAGACTTATATGTGCCAGCACTTGCCACACTGATTGTAATTACTGGGTTACATATTGTCTTCTCATCAAAACTGCAAATTCCTTGAGGGCAGGGGCTATGCCTTTCATCTGTGTGTCACCAGCACCTGGCTCATAAGTAGATGCTCAATAAATATCTGACATATGAGTGACAGAATTGGCAATGGAGTTATAATGATTGCCCTCCCTTGGCCTCTCTGCCCCAGAGCCAGGCAGCTTCTGTCAGAACTCCTGCTCTTCCCCTTTCTCTCTAGAGAGTCCCCTCCTTTTTCAGTCAGGACCATCACGACAGCTGCTCCCAGGCTTCCCTGCCTCTTCTTTCTCACCCAACCTCCCACCAGCCAGGTAGCTCCAGCTTAAAATGGGCAACAGTCCCCTCCCTTCAAGCAGTGCTGCTCAGAGCCTTCCCTCAGCCCCACCAGCTTTAGAATCAGCTGGAGTGGAGAGCTTGTTAAACTACTAACCCCTGGGCTCCCTCCCAGCCCCGGTGATCCAGAATCCCTGAGACTCCAAGTATTCCATAAGGCCGAGAGCCACTGGTTTCCAGAATAAAAGCCTAATATTTAACCTAATATTCGAGGCCTCTGGAATCTGACTCCCAACCTCCCTCTGCATTCTCAACCACTTCAGTCCTGGAAGATTCTTCCCCATGGTCCTTCATCGTCCCTAGAGCCCACTTGGGACTTCCCACTGCCAAACCTTACACACGCAGCTCTCCTCTCATACTCAGAGCCAACCCCCAACCATTTTATCGGCTTAATCGAATAGTGCCCATTTTCAAAGTGCAGTTTAAATGCCATCTTAAAGAAGCGTTTCCTGCCCACATCTCCAGAGACCTCTTCCCCATGCCCTCCAGCAGCATGGACAGCCTGTGCTGCAATAGGCACAGAGCTGTGCCTTCCTGCCATTGGCTTTCACTTCTCCAACAGATCTTGTTTCCACAATGTGGTTGTGGGTCCTGGAGGGGAGGATCCCCATTGCAGAACCCTTCTGCTCACCCCACTGTGTCTGCCTGGTTCTCAGCTCGGTCCAGAGCAGAGCACCCAGTTTGAAGACAGGTCAGAAACAGTGCAGGACTAGACACTGCAAGCTACACTAGGGACACACGGGAATTTTCTTCATCTTCTCCCTGACTTAACAAACCAAGTTACTCAAAGTGTGAAGAGAAACAGGGTGAGCAAGGGTGACTGTGGCAAAATGGACCACACTCTTGAATCTCAAGACCTCTGAGAGCTGCTATCCTCACGCTGGTTTTCAAATTCCCCATCTCTCACAGGGCAATCACGTGATCCCCTCAAAGAAGAGTCTTCGGGCTTCCAGGGAGCAAAGTACATAAGTATGTCTAGAATTCATGTGCTCATTTAATAAATGTTGATTAGACATCCGTGATGTGCCCAGAACCAAGAGGAGCGCAGAAATGAATAGCAGACCTTGCCGGCCAACAGCCTGTGGAGACAGAAAACTTAGAAAACAATGCACTAAGAAGAGGAGGTTCCTCACTCTGCTGGGATCCTGGCTGGCTACACGGCCCTGCCAAGTCTGAAAGGACAAATGGACCAGCATGCCTGGTGGAGGAACAAGTGCAACGCCTACAAGTGTGAAATTGGTAGTTGTGAGAGGAGATGGTTCTGGCTTGGTATGGCTGCAGACCAAAAGGGACATGGGAGACCAGCCTGGAGAAGAAGGCTGGAGTGGGACTTAGGAGAGCTGTCTGCTAAATCAAGAGTTTAATCTTTAGCCTGAGGGCAGCAGGAGGCCAGGAAGGATTTTTAAGCAGAGGAGAAATGACGATGGGAATGGCAGATTAGAGGGCTCTCTGTGGCTGCACCCAGAAAGGCAGACAGCTTGGGGCAGGGTGGGAGGCCTGGCGAGAGAAGAGGGGAGGTTGTGGGCTTGTGTCGGGGCGCTTGTTGCTTGCAATTGCATGGCCAACCAAAGGCACTGTGAAAGAGGCTGACTTACAAGAAACAGTTCCTGAAAAAGCCCAGCGAGGCCTGCAGCCAACTTCCACTTTACTCTGGATATTTTCACTTTTGGGGCATCTTGTTCTGAGTCAAGTTTCTTCCTTCAGGACATGGGACTTTCCAGAAGGACCACAGCTCCTTCCGTGCATTCACTTGACCAGGGATATTCTGAATTTGGGTTGTTGAGAGAGTTAGCCTGCCTCTCTGGAGAAGGATGGCCGCACGGTACCTGTGGAGTCTGCTTCTCTGGGCAGGTAAGCGGGACAGGAGAGTAGCCTGTCCTCAGAGAGCCAAACCCCCCCTGCCAGCTGCTCCTCACCAGGCATCTTAGCAGAATCCCCCATCCCAAGTGGCTGAGGAGAGGTAGGAAAGACTCAAGCAATTTGGGGACAACCTTGAAAGCTAGGTAGAGGCAAAGAGATTCAGAGTCCTGGGTAGAAGGAGGCGGCAGCACTGGGAGCATCCATGTCCATGACACTCGAGCTGTTTGGTGGCCCAGGACAGTTAAAATTGAAGCTGGTGGTACCAGTGGTTTGGAAAGAGATAATGTGATAATGGTAAGGGTCTGGCAGTATTAAACCAAAGGAAATTCTAAATACAGTTTGGGAGAGAAGGAATGGGCAGGGCAGTGCAGGGCTCTTACTCTGAGGACTTTTTCCAGCAGCTTGTGGGAAAGCTGAGGCCCTTCCTGAAGTCTAAGGGGAGGTGGATGCTGAGTGGGGATGAGAGGAGAGAACAAATTAAATGTAGCACATGTGGACATGGGGTGGCGATAATGGTGTGATGGGATGCAGACCTGTCGGGTCTCTTCAGCACTGAGCAATCCCTCCATCCTGTCTGGTACCTGACTTCCCTTCCTTGGTGAACAAGTGCTCAGTGTGACATGGGTCAGTACTTCAAAGCCAGGGCATAGGAGTCATGGGGTGTGGCAAAGAGAAAGCAACTTTGTTTACATCAGACTCACAGGAACTTTGAGATAACTTTGTCCATTGTCTTGCCCGGGTCCCTGGCCTCAAGGGCTCCAAAGGCTCTGCAGATTTTGACATTTCTAAATATGTAAAGAAAGTCCTTCAAAAAAAAAAAAAGAGAGAATCTATTTGGTTCACAAATCTTTCAAATCCTTGGACATGGGAGGTAAAAATAATTTTTCCAAGGAGTTCTTACCAGTAAATGAGATGAGTGCAACTGAATGGTGAATGTCCTTGTTTTACAGATGGGACATCACAAGTCCAGAGAGGGTGGGTGAATGCTGAAGGCCATTTAGCTTATTCTGGGCAGAGCAAGGTAGGATAGAACCTAGGAGTCTTGACTGACACCCAGTGTTCTTTCCTCTCTCTGTTATATCTCCTCTCTGCATTTACCCTGAAGCCATCCAGTCAGGCCTAAGATGATTTGGGCTGGGGAGGGCAGTGAGGCAGACGAGGGGCTGGAGTCACTGGTGGCTGGCCAAGTAACCATCCAGAACACATCTCCTTAACCAAACTCCAGCACTTGGTCTGCTCTTATTCTGCTCTGCACCCCCCTGCTCTGCACCCACCACTGTGCCAGGCACAAGGAAAGCCAGTAAATTCTGCCATTCATTCAGTAAAATTTACTGAGCTTCTCCTATATTCTCCTGAACCTTGATGGGCACTGGGAGTGCAAAGATGAAAAGAGGAACTCGAAGTCTAGTGGGAGACGCGGACTCGTCAATAGGCAATAACAATAGAGATAAGGCATTCATAGTGGGGATCCCATGCCTCTGCGGGAACATGGAGGATGAGTGTGTAATCTGCAGACGTGGATGGGAGGTCACAGGACTTGATGCTTCAACGATGCACACATCACGCACACATCTCAAACTCAGTATGTTCCCAGTAAAACCCAGCATCCTGCCATCTCCCCCATCCCCAAATTCTGTTTCTTCTCCTGTTCTAGATCACAGGGAATGGCACCCAGTGGGTCCCAAGGACCTGGGAGCTATATCCTTGACTCCTTTCTCCTTCACTCATCAGATCCAATCTGTTACCGGATCACACTGATCACACATTTTAATCTCTCTCGGTTCCTGCCACCTCTCCCATCCCAGTTGCTCCCCCTCAATACAAGTTTCCATCACTGTCCTTTGGATTAATAGACGCAATCTCAGTCTTGCCCCACCTACGAAGCATCCTCTGCCCCTCTGCCGGAGTGATCAGTCTAATACACATCTAACTGCGTTACTCACCTACTTAAAACCTATCCGAGGGCACCCATTGCTCTAAGGATAAAGCCAACCGTCCAATGTACTTTCAGGGCCCTGCATGATCCCTCCAACTTTGCAATGCAATTTCTTTCTTTTTTTTTTTTAATTAAGTTTATTAGGGTAACATTGGTTAATACAATTATTTAATTTTCAGGTGTACATTATAATTTGACATCTGTATATTCGATTGTGTGTTTACCACCCAAAGTCCAGTTTCCTTCAGCTACCATATATTTGATCCCCTTTACCCACTTCGCCCTCCCCTTACCTCCCTATATTTGACTCTCTTTACCCTGTCTGCCTCCCTCCTCCTCCCCACAACCCCTATCCTCTGGCAACCACTAGTCTATAATCCATGTCCATGAGTCTCTGTTTGTCCTGTTCATTTATTGATTTTAGGTTTATATTGCACATATAAGTGAAACCACGTGATTTTCAACTTTTTCTGTATGGCTCATTTCGCTTAGCATGATTATCTCGAGGTCCATCCATGCTGTCGCAAATGGCAGTATTTCATCTCTTCTTATGGCTGAGTAATATTCCATTGTATATATGTACCACAGCTTCTTTAGCCAATCATCTATTGTAGGACATTTCACTTGCTTCTATGTCCTGCCCACCGGAATAATGCTGCTATGAACATCGCTGTGCAAATATATTTTCAGATATGGGTTTTCAAGTCTTTGGGATAAATACCCAGTAGAGGGATTGCTGGATCATATGGTAGATCAATTCTTAGTTTTTTGAGGAACCTCCATACTGTTTTCCATAGTGACTGTATCAATTTGCAGTCCCACCAGCAGTGTATGAGGGTTCTTTTTCATCCACATCCTCTCCAGCATTTGTTATTACTTATCCTGTTGATTATAGCTATTTTAACAGGTGTGAGATGGTATCTCATTGTGGTTTTGATTTGCATTTCCCTAATAGCTAGCAATGATGAGCATCTTTTCATATGTTTGTAGGCTATTTGTATGTCCTCTAGGGAGAAGTGTCTGTTCAGGTCCTCTGCCCATTTTTTGATTGGATCGTTTGTTTTTTTTGTTGTTATTGAGTTTTATGAGTTCTTTGTATATTTTGGATAGTAACCCTTATCAAAGGCATTGCTTGCAATAAATTTTCCCATTCAGATGGTTGTCTCTTTACCTTGTTGATGGTTTTTTGGTTTGTTTGTTTTTGTTTGTTGTTTGTTTGTTTGTTTGCTAAGCAGAAGCTTTTTAGTTTGATGTAGTCCCATTCATTTATTTTAGCTTTTACTTCTCTTGCCTTTGAGGTCAAATTCATAAAATCCTCTTTAAGTCCAAGGTCCTTGAGTTTAGTTCCTGTTTTCATCTATGCATTTTATTGTTTCAGGTCTTATATTTGGGTCCATAATCCATTTTGAGTTAATTTTGGTGTGTGGTGATTGACAACAGTCTAGCTTCATTCTTTTGCAGGTGGCCTTCCAGTTTTCCCAACACCATTTTGCAATGCAATTTCTTACTCCGCCTACAGATAACTACTTTCGGTTCCCCACGGATCACTCTCTTTCATCCTTCAGGCCTTTATACACGCTATTCCCTGTGCCTGTAACACTTTCCATCCTGCTTCAGGCAGTCCTCTGCTTGGCCTGGCTGATCCCATTCCTCCTTTGGGCCTCAGCTTAACCATTTCTTCTCAAAGCCCATCAAAGCCAGTTAAGGTCATGTTCTCCTAGGCACCCTTTTTCCCTTTTACATGGTACTTAGTATATTTTAATTATTTGCTTAAGAGTCTGGCTTTTCATGTGAGCTCCATGAGCACAGGTACCAAATTATCTTTCTTATTGTTTTATTCTCAGCCCCTGCTACAGTGTATGTACCCTCAACCTGAGTGGAGGGAGTGTGGGAACAGGGGCCCTAATATGCTCCATGGCAGCTCAGCTGTGTACAGGAGAGAAACAAGGAGCTTAGGGCAGGCAGAGTGACTATGCTCTGTTCTTGCAGCACTACTTCCCATTGCGGATATTGGTGCCCAAGTGCAGGGACAGGTAGGGGGCTCCGTACTACTAGTGGCAGAGCACCCCCCCAGCTTCCAAGTCCGAGAGGCCATCTGGAGATCTCTCTGGCCATTAGAGGAGCTCCTGGCCACATCTTTCCGGGGCTCCCTGGAGACTCTGTACCACTCCCGTTTCCTGGGCCGAACCCTGCTGCACAGCAACCTGAGTCTGGAGCTCCGGCCACTGGAGTCTGGAGACAGCGGCAACTTCTCTGTGTTGCTGGTAGACACGGGAGGTCGGGCCTGGACCCAGATCCTGCAGCTCAAGGTGTATGGTAAGTGTGTCTGACACTGGCTCTCTGCCCCACCCTCCCCCACAAAGCCCTGGAAAGGCGTCCTGAGGCCCAGGGGCTGGAAGACTGGATTCCAGAAATCTCAGGCCTCTGACTTCGTGGCTGTATCAGAGACCAATTGCTGATGTGCAATTACATGAGTCTCCTTCTGGATGCACACATCCATGAACCAGCTGTACACCTTTGCAAGCAGAGTGTTGGTTGAATTTCAGAACCTCCAGCCTCACCTGTTACCACCTTAGCCAATGCCTTGTGTAGTGGATAACCTGTACAATCATACAGGCAGTACTGTAGCCTCTCCCTTTTTCTTAGTTTCAGCTACCGCGCATGTAAAATGAGGACATTAAATGTGATAATACATGCAGCACCCACGCCACTGAGCTCTAAAATGCCTTGTTATCTGCATCTGAATTACAGATTTTAAGGAAATTGCTCTTTTATTGCTTCCAAATACATAGCGTGATTACAACTAATTTCATAAAGCTGCCAGACAGCCATCCTTAGGAGCTCCGCTTTGACAATAGATAAGAAGGATTTGAATTAGCAAACCAGGTACTAGAAATGTCAATGGGTGTTTCTACTACGTCCGTCCATCAGTGTTTGGAAGCAGCTTGTCCTCTTAAGTAGTGTAAACATTCCCCCCTATAATCTTTGTTTATATTATTAGTGTGCCCAGAAAATCTTTTTGTTTTTTTTTTCATATCATAAATCCCAGCAGGTTGAATTGACGTTAATGAGGTTTTACTCTGCTTGACTTTAGAATGCTGTCAGACACTGAGCCCTCTTGTTGTCACCAGAATGTTCTCCCGCTGGTCCCCATTGCCACTGAAACTCAGGATTTATTCATCAACCTATATAGGAAAGAGGAGCCATGGTCCAGACATCAGGACACTAATTTGTTCAATGGCCCAGGTAGCGAGCACCTAGAGAGTGAGGGTTATGGAGATAACAAGACATAGCCCCTATACCTTGGTCACCTCCTTCACAGCATTTTGCACCATTGTAATTATTTTTTTAATTATTCATAATTACTTGTCAATATCTGTCTTCCTCACCAAATCTAAGCTTCAAAAGTCCAGGAATGTGTATGTTTTCTTGCCTGACTTAAGAAAAACTCATTGTCTTTCTGACTATAAAGTGCTATGATAAGGAACAGACAGAGTGCTTGGAGAGCTCAGAACCATACCTAAGGTATCAGGGAAGACTTCACAATCAGGATGGCAAGCAATGTGTCCAAGCTAAGCCCAGGAGTTCTCTAGGAGGATGAGAAGTAAAAGGTATATTTGCAGTTGAGCCATTTAAAAGCATGGAAGAGCATGACATGTTAGAGAGAACTGGAAATTAATTAGGATAGGTAGGGAGGACCAGCAGAAGGGACAGCTAGAGAGGTTAACATCAAGGATACCAGACTAAAGAATTTAGCTTATTTCCTGTGAGCAATGGGAAGCCAGACAGAGTTTTGGAGCAAGAGCAGCCTAGTCAGAGGTGACTTTTAACTGTGCATGGATCGCAGAGCCAGAGCTGTGAGCCCCACCCAGCATCCTTGTAATCCACACCTGCTCTACTATTCTTGCCCAGATGCAGTACCCAGGCCCATGGTACAAGTGTTCATCGCTCTATCAAGGGATGCTCAGCACCCCAAGACCTGCCAGGCACTCCTGTCCTGTTGGGTCCCCAACATCAGTGACATAACCTATAGCTGGCGACGGGAGGGAACTGTTGACTTTGGTATCGAGCCACATGGCCTCTTCATGGATGGACAGGTGCTGAGGCTTTCACTGGGACCAAGAGACCAGGGCGTGGCCTATTCCTGCATTGTCTCCAACCCTGTCAGTTGGGACTTGACTACAGTCACCCCATGGGAGAGCTGCCATCATGAGGCAGGTACGCCAAGGGTCAGGGGTCAACGTCGGATGGCGAAGCATCAGGTCCACCTCTGACCCTGCCTCTCTTTGTCCTGCACCAGGGAAGGCCTCCTACAAAGATGTACTTCTGGTGGTGGTACCTGTCTCGCTGCTCCTGATCCTGGCTGGTCTCCTCTCTGCCTGGCACTGGGGCCTCTGCGCAGGTGGGAGTCCTGCAGGTGCTGGAGGTGGGTGGAGGAGCTGGATCTACTGGAGAGGAGGACAGAGTTTGGGCTTCCTCCCATTTGTCTTCAGATAGTCTGCTCTCCTTACATCCTGGCCCTATTTGTCTTATATTCTGGCCTCTAATGAGACTGAACTACTTGAAGTTTCTCTTGCAGTTCTTCGAATGGACCATTCTCTTACATACATTTTTATTTCTTTGCACACTTCATGCTTCCTGCTGAACACACTTCCCATGATTTACCATCCAACTCCTTTATTTTGTTATCTTCTATACAATCTTCAAGGTGTGCCTGCTCCAGGAAGCTTTCCTGACCTTCTGCCCCATGCACAAGCTGCATTAGTGTCCTACTTTTAATATTCATTGCTTACCCCACTCATAACACTCACTGCACTTTCTCGCTCACTGAATTCTCAGCCCTTTAAAGGAAAAGACTCAGTCACCACTGGGCACCTAATGGTGGTTCCTGGAACATAGCTGGTATCAATAAACGTTTGCTGAGTGAAAGCCTAGTTGAATCCCAACCCCTTTATACCTAGAAAATGCCCTCTGAGCAAAGTGCCTTTCTGGCCAGAAGCTGTTAGGGCCTCCTTCTCAAAAACAAAAGGGAAGAAGAAACTCAGAGTACAGCCAGGTTCTGAGCACTACATCCATCAGCCCTACCTCTGCCCTCATGATTCCCTGTCCCTGAAAGAAATACCCTGACTTCATGGTCATGTTCATCCCAGGATGTCTAGGCTTGCTGGCACCAGGGTGAAGAGAGTGGGTCAGCAAGGAAAAGGAAGCATGTGACCTTATATGGGTGGGTTTTCCTAGAAGGCAAGCAGCCACTCAGCATGGAGCTGGAGTAGATGACTGGCTCCTGTATATTTTTTCCCTGAGGGAACAGGGAGAACAGAGAAGATCACACCCCACCCAGCAGCCCTGTTGCCCCAGACAGTCCCCAGTATTCATGATAAGAAAGTAGAAGCCAGGAAAAGAGTATCATTTTTGTTTTAACAGCGTTATTGAACTAAAATTCACATACCATACAATTTATACATTTAAAATGTTCAATTCAGTGGCTTTTATTGTATTCACAGAGTTATGCATCCATCACCACAATCAATTTTAGAACATTTTCATTACCTCCCAAAAGAAACCCCCAAACCCCTTAGCCATCATTCCCTAATCACTTCCCCTCTAACGCTAGGTAGCCACTTATCTACTTTCTATCTGTATACTATCTATTTTGGACAATGCACTATGTGGTCCTATGTGACTGACTTTTTAATCTCAGTCTAATGTTTTCAAGGCTCAGAAATGAGTGGCTTTGATCACTGAGAAGGGACAGAAAGAACCCAACTATCTGGGATAGAGGAAAGACTTCACACAGTGAGTCCAGAGGCTGGCCCTTGCTCTGCCATGTGGCTTCCTGCCAGTCATTTAATTGTGCCCATCCTAGCTCTAACTTTCTATACCTTCTACAGCTAAATGTATAGCATAGTTGAAGAGGAAGTCTAGACATTAGGAAGATTCTGTTCTTGAAGTGTCTCCTTTTCCAGGGTCTTGGAAAACCAGGGGAAAAATGTGGGATTTTTTTTCCTGAAATGACCTTGGGCCAGGACAATTAGGATTCAGAGGCCTTGGGCCAGGCCAAGGATGCTAAGATTCCAAACATTGGAGGGGTAACCTTCTTTCTGATCTCCTTGTCAGGGAAAAAGAAGAAGGATGTCCGTGCTGATGAAATGGCTACAGAGACAGAGAACACTCTGGTGTAGGGTCTGCCATGAGGGAGGAGAAAAACCGACACCTGGATCATGAGGAACTCCACTGCCCAGGCCTATGATGGTCTGGGACATAGCTGGTGCCTGAAAATGATCATGGTCCTCGTACCTCCCATGAGACTCCATCTCACTTCCCAGGAGCATCCTGTGCAGCCAACTCACTGGAAAGACAGAAAACACCAGCATGATCTTCCACATCTGTTCCCTCCCCTCTCCCCTCACTGCATGTCCTGGCTCTGCTCTGGGCAAGATAGGCCTATGAGGATGTTCCCTAAAGCACACTAGACATTCTCCAGGACCCACAAGGACAATGATTATCCAGGGCATTCACTCTCTACCACTGTTTATGAAGTATTGTTATGGACTGAATTTGTCCCCTCAAAATTCATATGTTGAAGACCTATCCCCCAATATCTCAGAATGTAACTATTTGGAGATAGGACCTTTAAAGAGATAATAAAGTTTAAATGAGGTCATTGAGATGGGGCCCTAATCCAATATGCTTGGTGTCCTTATAAGAAGAAGGAAAGACACAAGGGATGCACGCACACACAGTGAAATGGCCATGGAAAAACACAGAGAAAAGGAAGCCACTTATAAGCCAAGAAGAGAGGCTTCGGGAGAAACCAAACTTGCTGACACTCGATCTTGAACTTCTAGCCTCTAGAACTGTAAGAAAATAAATCTCTATTGCTTAAGCCACCAGTGTGGAGTATTGTCACTGGAAAAAACTTGATGAGTTAAATTTATACTTAGGGATTAGTAGATGATAATATTCATAGTTACTCCCTCCCAGTTGTAATTGGCTGTTTTCTGGGACCTCACTCAAGCTTTGATAGTAGAGAGGAAGTAAGCATTGAATAAACAGGAGTAAGTTTTAAAGTATTTTCCCAGGGTGGCTTCAATCACTCCACCAAGGATGTCAGTTCTTTCCAATGATCTTCCCTCTTCTCCCCAGTTCCTGGGCAGTCGTTTCACCTTGGACAAATGGTCAACCCAAATGACCTCCAGATTCATATCACCACTCCTCTACTTGACCAGTCCCAGAATTTCTCTGGCTTTGCTCAGAGGTCCCTTGCTGGTCACCTGGTTTTGCCTAATGCTCATGCCTTTCTTGCACCTGCTTCTCTCCCATCAGCTTCCCTCAAGTCTACCTGAACATATATATGGCCACCCAACCTGTCAGTTTGTATTGCCCCCACCTGACACCTAGAGACATTCCCCATGCTTGGTCAGTGAATATGCAAAACTGGCCTCAGTCCCTAAAGTGATGTGAAAGAGAAAGCCCAGGTTCTAGCAATGGGCCATGGTGGTTGTATGGGAGAAACACATACACACATACTCCATGCCCCAGGGTCCCACTCAAATCAGAGCAGTTCTGGCTGGAGTGGGCCTCACAGTTCTCCCTTCACAAAGTAACTCATAGTGACCTCATTTAGACAGTAGTTTTGTAGTGTGGTGCATAAATTGATGTTCCCATCCCCAATGACTCATTTGCCAACTAGTGAACTAATTAACCCTCCACTGAAAAATTAAAAGTGCTCTGTGAGAACAATATTTTGTTAACAAGCATTGGTATTGATGCTTTAAAAGTCACAAAAGAACAAGTATTGATTGAGGGTCCAGCATGTTCTGGGTACACTTCAAGGCACTAAGGAATCAGCAGTGAACAAAGCAATGACCTTCCTTCGTAGAGTTTATATTCTAGATAATAGATAAGCAAGTTGGTATAGGCCAGTTTTTGATAGGTTCTATTAAGAAAGATAAGCAGAGTAAAAGGCTAGAGAATGATGTGTTGGGAAAGAGGGGTTCATTTTAGAAAAGGCGATCAGAGAACATCTCCTGATGAGGTGACATCAGAACAGAAACCCAGTGAAACAGAGTGAGCCATGTAGCGTCTCGGCAGAGTGTTCCAGGGACCAGAAAATGTAAAAGATTGAGAACATGACTGGTGTTTATGAAGACTAGAGTGCAGGCCAGGGTGGCTGGGTCAAAACAAAGAAATGAGTTTATTTTTGTTAATTTATTACTATTTTGTTTTATATTCCACATATGCATGAAATCATATGAATTTTGTCCTTTTCTGAGTTATTTCACTTAGCATAATATCCTTGAAATCCATCCACATTGTTGTGAATAGCAATATTTCATCATTTTTTATGGCTGAGCAGTATTCCATCGTACATATGTACCACATTTTCTTTATCCACTTGTCTATCGATGGATACTTAAGTTGTTTCCATATCTTCTTGCCTATTATAAGTAATACTGCAATGAACATTGGGATATGTGTATCTTTTAGAGTTAGTGTTCCCATACTCTTCAGATAAATACCCAGGAGTGGAATTGCTGGGTCATATGGTGGCTCTGTTCTTAACTTTTTGAGAAACCTCCGAACTGCTTTCCATAGTGGCTGCCCTAATTCACAATCCCACCAGCAGTGTATGAGAGTTCTCTTTCTCCACATCCTAGCTAGCCAACATTTGTTATTTCTTGTCTTATTGATAATAACCATTCTAACAGGTATGAGGTGGTATCTCATTGTGGTTTTGATTTGCATTTCCCTAATAATTACTGATGTTAAGCATCTTTTCACATGCCTGCTGGCCACCTCTATGTCCTCTCAGGGAAAATGTCTATACAGATTCTTTGCCCATTTTTCAATTGAGTCGTTTGGTTTTTTTGAGTTGTTTGAGTTCTTTATATATTTTGAATATTAACCCCTGATCAGAAATATCATTTGCAAATATTTTCTCCCATTCTGTTGGTTGGCTTTTTGTTTAAAACAAAATGTAACAAACAAACGAACAAAACAACACAAAAAACAAACTCATAGATACAGACAACCGATTGGTGGTTACCAGAGGGGATGGGAGAAAAGTGAGATGAGTAAAGGAATCGAATATATGGTGATGGATGGAAACCAGACTTTTGGTGGTGAGAATACAATAGAGTATATAGATATTGAATTATAATGGTGTACACCTAAAATTTATGTAATGTTATTAAGCAATGTTAAGTCAATTGAAAATAAATAAATAAAATAAAATAAATAAGGGAGTGAGAGTGTAAGGATTGGGTCAGAGCGATGGCCTGGGGCCACAGTACATGGAACCTTGTGGTCTTCAGAATACCCCTTCCCTGGGGTGAGGGTGGCCAGAAGAGTGCCTCCCCCCCCACAACCCCATCTGTGGGGGGTCTCAGGTTCTTCCCATGATGACATTTGCACCATTATTTCTAGTAGATTCATGGTCAGACCAAAATCCTCTCCAAATCTGCTTTTGCTTTTCCTTGTTTTCACTCTATTTCCCTTAAGCAAGATCCTCTGTACCTGTCCTTCTGTGCAAAGGACAGATACAAGAACTGCTGGGGCAAAGGGGTCATGTGACATGATGTCAAAGAATGGAGAGGGGGCATAGCAAAAGAAAAGAATTAGAAGGGCATTTTTTTCATCAATAGAGACAGGAGCACCCAATGCCTTGTTTAAAAACAGCAGCTGCACATAAAAAGAGATGAAATACTGCCATTTGCAACAACATGGATGGACCTTGAAATAATCATACTAAAAGCGAAATACTCCAGACAGAAAAAGTTGAAAATCACAAGATATCGCTTATATGTGGGATATAAATCTAAAAGCAACAAATGAACAGGACAAACAAACAGAGACACATGGACATAGACAATGGACTAGTGGTTACCAGAGGATAGGGGTGAGGGAGAAAGGAGGAGGTGTACGGAGCAGGGGAGATTTAAATAAAACATTTCTTCAATTAAATAGATAGATAGATAGATAGATAGATAGATAGATAGATAGATAGATAGATAGATAGATATTTTAAAAATGAAAGAAAATAAAAACAGTGACTGCAAACATTAATGATATCTCTGGCAGGTCTTCCTTCCACATTTACTAAGTAGTACTTGTTCTGTTTATCAGCACCATCTCCCTCCCTCCTGCATCTGTTCTGCATGCAGCCTGAAGAAAGGCCTCTAAAATATCACATCTCCAATCAGATACGGTCTCAGTGGGTGCCTCCCCTCGGGCTGTGTACTGCTTCATGGTCCCATCTCTCTGGAGGGCCAGCTGAGCACATGGCTGAGTAGTGGGGACACTCCTACTGCTTGACTGGCCTGGGTCCAGCTCTGGGAGCCACACTTCCAAGGAGACACTGGAAAACTCAAGCGTCCAGAAAAGAATGACCAGAATGGTGAAAAGTCTAGAAATCTTATCATATGAGAAATGATTAAAGAAACTGGTCATGTTTTGCCTCAAACAAACAACTTAGAAGGCCATAGGTCCTAATATATTTAAAGGCTCTCATGTAAACCAGGTTGAGTAACTGAGGCCAGTAGAACATGTCACTGAGAGGCAGATATTGACTCATGAATAATGGGATCTTAAAGCTAAAAGGAGACTTTGTGGTTATTCACTTCAAGTTTTTCATTTCTCAGGTGGAAAACTGAGGCCCCAGAAGATTGTTACCTCCTAGAATTACATAATTAGTGGCAGAGTCAGAATAAGCTTCAGGTTCTCTAAATCAGTCCAGCTTCTTACCATGCACTATACTACCAGGGAAGAACTTAATAACAAATGAGAAATCCAAACATGACATGAGCTGTTTCAATGACTGCCTAAGCAGAAACCATCTCAGAGAAAATTATAGACTAGAGACTTTTCATATTAGGTGGGAAGTTGTATTCGATCAGGAATAACAGATATGTGGTGCATATATCCAGACTTCCACTTTCCAGAGCCATGTTAAACATAAATAATTAATTATGACACACTTTTCCTACTGAGTCTACATGCAGCACAACACTCAAGTAACTCCAACAATTAATTGAAGTGGGAAGCCAAGATTAAACCAATTGTTCATTTCTGCCCCAGACAACCCATAAGATCCTTCCGACACCGAAAATGAGTTAAAAATTAAAGAAAAAAAGAATGAATGGACAATGGAACAAAAAAGACCAATCTGTCAGAAACAATGTGCTTCCTGTGAAGAAGAGTTACTCTAGTTTCCTTTCTTCTGCTGTGTTCCTCAGTATATCACTCAGAAAATAACAGATCAGATATGGAAACAAAGGAGATATTGATGGGAATTAGGAATACTATGGACAGGAAAGCACAACACAACATGAAATCAGTCAAATAAGTGGCCAACACATATGGCCATTTAAGAAATCATGTTCTTTAGAATATTTATATAATGGGAAAACACTTGTATCAGAGTTCTCTAGATGCAAACAGAGGAACCAACCTGGTTTTAACTAAAGCAAAAGAAAGAATTATAAGAAAGTTGTGAGTATCTGTGTCTTAGTCAATTCAGGCTGCTGTAAAAGAGTACCACAATCTAGGTGGCTTATAATCAACAGACATTTCTCAAAGCTCTGGAGCCTGGAAGTCCAAGATTAAGGCAGCAGATTTAGTGTCCGGCAAGGGCCCGCTTCTTGGTTCATAGACAGTTGTGTCCTCACATGGTGAAAGGGATGAGGAAGCTCTCTGGGGTCTCTTTTGTAAGAGCACTAATCCCATCCATGAAAGCTTCATCCTCATGACCTAATCACCTCCCAAAAATACCATTAGGCTGGGGAGTAGTTTCAGCATATAAAATTTAGAAGCACACAAAAATTCAGTCTATATCACTCAGAGAACCAAAGAAAACACTGACCAACAAGACCTCAAAAAGAACAAAGCCAGGTGCCTCAGGGATACAGGCCTTAGGACAACCTCCTCAGGGGCCATGGTGGAATAAATCTGTTCTATTTTCTGTTCCCATGTTGCTTACCGAAGATGAAAATTCCCAACAAACAGATTGAGCTTGACTGTCCTGTTGGCCTCAGGCCTGCATCCTCTTGCTGGGGCTGCTCAGACCCTCAGGAGTCATCCAAACTCTTTGTTCAGAAATACAACAGGATCCCTCCTTGTTAACAACCTTCCAGCCCAACATTCGCAGAAAATCTCTAACAATCCACATACATACTGCGGGCTTTGGACTCATCCTGAGCCCTGAACATGGAGCCCAGATCCCCAGGTACAGCTACATGACAGATGCAGAGGGCAGGAAGACTGATTGCAGGCCTGGCCATTCCAGGAAGAGGGACGAGGAGTGCAGGGATGGGGCCGAGGCTCCCAGCTTGCCTGGTGTCCTGAGGCCTGAGCACTCAGGAGAAGGAGTGGACTCTCAGCCCTGCAGCCCCTGGTCAGAGTTACCAGCTAGAGCCTCAGCCAACTCCAGGCAGCAGTCTACGGAGAGTTTATTCCTCTGGAGGCTGAGTCCAGAAAGGACGAGTACAGCAAGATGTCTGTCAGTTCATCCCCTGTCCAGTTACTCCCAGGAGGCCAAGGGCAGACAGTACCAACCTTCCACTAAGAAGAGGGCTGCTTTCCTGGCTCCGGGGACAACAGCAGCCTCTAATTTCCCAGAGGACTGAGCAGTCTGTCTCCAGTTCATCACTCAGCACACCTCCCCTGAGCAGCCGCTACATGCCAGAGACACTGGGGACACAGCTGTGAGCAAGATAGACAGGCCCCTATACCCAGGAAGCTTGCAGTCTAGTTAGGAGGGGATGACATTAAATAAATACACACAAATGTTTAATTAAAATTGTACTAATCTCTATGAAGGAAAATAACTGAAAATTATGAGCAAGGATAATGAGGGAGCAAAATACAGCTGGTGCAAGGGCAACACAGAGGGCCTTTCTGAGGAGAGACAGGCAGGGAGGGGAATGAGTAAAGCCAAGTGGAGAGGCCCGTCACACTGATCATGAGCATACCGGAAAGCACTTCTGGAAAGATCTTGGCATATAAAGAAGGTCCCATGGCTGGAGAATAATGAGCAAGGAAGACTGAGAAGAGAGAACAGCAGAGGTCAGATCGTGCAGAGTCCAGTAGGACATGGCAAGATTTAAAATTTAATTCTAGGGGCCACTGGAGAGTGTTATGCAGGTGATAGCTTGGAACTGAGAATCGGGATCTGGGGAGAAGTGGATACATTCGAGAAATATCTAGGAGCTAGAATCGACAACACTTGGTATAGGTTATGGGGAGGGGGTGAGTGACGACACGGAGTAACTAGGCAGGTGAAGGTGCTGTTTACTAAAGTTGGAAATACAGAAAGAAGAGCAGCTGTTAAGTGAAGTCAGGAAACAGCCCTTAATTATCAGGGAACAGGGCTTTAAAGGGACAAGATAGAGGCCGAACAATGTACTGGGTTGAAAATGGCCATTTTAATAAATTTTTTAAATGGTCAAAACTAAGTAACTTCATATAATGATTTCATAAACGTAATTATTTAAATGTGAATCAATTTGAGGAGGGGAAAAAAAAAAGTTTCCTCTGCCCCAGAACAGCTGGTTCATGCCTATAATCAGAGAGTTTTTTATATTCCAGATCCAGAATCATATTCCAGATCCTTCACTATGAACTTGAGGATGGAAGGGCTGTAAAGTATCTTTGGGGCAGAGAGGTCCTCCCATAGCATCTTCAACCCAAACTGCTGCAGTCCATCTTGGCCTGGTTAGCTTCTCCACCAGCTGGCCTGACTCCTGCCACCCAGCTCCAGAAAGGACCCTAGGTTAATAATGGCGAGGAGTGCTGGAGCTGCCTCAGTAGCCATGAAGGGATGCCCTTGACCCCTACACCCTCCAAATGCAACCTGCCTCATGCCCACTCCTGCAGCATTCAGAGTCCCACAGAGATTTTCTGGATGGAGCCATCGAAGCTGTCTTAGGAGAGCCCTTCCAAGCAGAGGGACAGATACAGAAGAACAGCACATGAGCTGCTCCAAAGGAGTCTATTTGTCAGACTCCATGATTGTCCCACAGAGGTAAGTCTCACAAGCCAGGTTAGAAGCCATGGGGCCTATCTCACTGAGGCATCCTTTTGTGGTGAGGACATCAAGAGGACTTGCTCAGAGTCAGGCAGATTGGTGGAAGGGTGTGTGGTGTGCCTTGTTGGATGGTAAGGAGGGTGCAGCTTTCCAGGATGGAGACCAGTGCCTGCCTGCGGGGGGCCTCCCAGCCACTGAGCTGGAATAGGGCCAAAGCACAGAAAGTCTCTGGTTATACAGCCACTCTGTATAGCCAGTGGAAATGTCCCATATTCTTCTGATGGGCTAATGAGTTGCCTAGGGGCAGGGCAGACAGACAGAGAGTCAGGGGCACTATGACTCAGGGTCTTGGGAATGGGGTGTTCTTGAGCCAGCAGAGGAGGGTACTGGCAGTCTGCTGTGTCCCATAGCTGGAAGCTGTGGCCATCTGGCCATCACTTACCCCAGTGAACATCCCTCCCCATCACACAGCCTCCCGTAAGGTTGTTCAACCACTCAATTTGAGGGGCACACAAACATCCCATCACCAAGTTATCTCTGCTTCAGGGACCAGCATAGCTTCAATGCTGCCATCAGATCAGGGCCTCAATCCTGGAGGGCTGAGTCAGCCAGGTCCTTCAGTTAAGCTAAAGAGAAGAGGAATGCTCCTTCACTGCCTGGGTCAGTGCGGGAGATATAAGTGCCCTCACCCTAGAACACCGAGGATGGAACACCACCTTCACACTCACCCCAGCCCTCACTGGGGACCATTCCAGCTGACACAAACACCTTAACTCCCCTCTTTCCCAGCCCCACCCTTGGGAGGCCTTATGATGGAGATGACTCAGCAATTAGCAGCCCCATTCCAGACAGGCCTAGCTCTTACCTGACAAGCTCATCATGCCCTTTGCCCCTTTGTAAAGAAACACCTCTCAGCCTAGAATATATCCCTTTATTCATTTTATTTTCCAAGCAAAGCTCAGAAGCCCAGCCCCAGGCATACCTCCTCCCAGAAGCCTTCTCTTAGGTGATCTCATAGCAACTACTCACCCAGCCTTGCATGAAGCTGAATCAACAGTCGTGTGCATTAGTCTAATTTTTCCAAATGAGGTTAATGGTCTCCCTAGGGAGTCTGGGAGCTCCTGGAAGGGCCAGGTTTAATAGCCATCTTACCACCAACACACAGTAAGCACGTCGCCAAACCACACTTGTTAACTGAGTGGTCAATGCAGAGGGTGGGGAGACATGCAGGTAGACAATACGTGACCATTCTTCAGACATCTCCACCGTGGAAGCCAAGAGTCTCACATTGGGAGATTCTATATCTGAATACCCCTCTTCCGGGGAGCATAATCAGTCGGCTGGGCTCAGACAAACTTCTGGTTCTCTTAGGGACCTCTTGGCCACCCATAAGGAGATAGGCTGCTCCTCACTAACTTCCTACCTCTTCAGGTGACCTGAGGTTAACTCCCCCTGCTACAGTTTGTCTGTCTTCTCCCATCCTCTTCAATTCTTTGAAGCAATAGTTATTGAGTGCCTGCTATATGCCTGGCATATTTTGGAGCTCAGGTACATGAGTGAGTAAAACCAAGATCCTTCGCTCTTGTGGGGCTTACAGTGCTGGGGTGTAGGGGTGTCAATTAATAATCATAACATATAAATTACATAGCATGTTAGAATATGTGCTGTTCAGTAAAGGAAAATAGAAGGGGATAAAGGCAATGAGGCGTGCAGGCAGAAGGGCATTTCAATCTTAGATAAGACCTCTGTAAGGGGGAGATAGTTGAGCAAAGACTTGAAAGAGGTAAGTATTTAGTCATTGAGAAATCTGAAAGAAAGCTATTCTAGGCAAAGAGAACAGCCAGAACAAAGGCCTTAAGAAGTTCGAGAAACAGCTAGGAGTCAATGTGGCTTGAGTGGAGAAAGTCAGGGGGAGAAGGATAGAAGGTTAAGTCACCGAGGTAACATGTAAGGCCTAGAAGACCAGTGTAAGGAATTTGATCTTGGCTCTGAGTAAAATGGGAAGCCATTTCAGGGTTTTGAGCAGAAGAATGATTTAAGTATCACTCTGGCTTCTCCACTGAGAATAAAGTAGAGGTGGGCAAGAGGGGAAGCTGGAAGATCAGCTAGGACACTTGCTATAACCCAGGCAAGAGGTGATAGGGGCTGGGAGGCAGGAAATAACTGTGTGGGAGGGGAGGATGGACCAATTCTGCGTCTACTCTGAAGGTAGAACCAATAGGACTTCCTGACAGGCTGGATGTAGTAGGGGGTGTGGTGAGAGAAAGAAACTAAGAAAGGACAGAGTTGCCATCAACTGAAATAGGGAGACAGTGGGTGATACAGGTTTAGGGAGGATCAGGGGCAGTATCTGCGTCTTGCTAAGTTTGGGGTGTCTGTTAAATAGGATAACTAACTGTGGAATATAAGACAGAAGTCTGGCCTGGTGTATGAATTTCGGTGTTGTTGGCTTATCGATTTAAGTGGATGGATAGAGAGGTGGGGGAGCCAGGAGGAAGGTTGTTCCCATCCCCTTTCCTCACTTTCTCCAATTGTGTGCTACATTCCTGGAAAGGCTGATGGGTGTTGAAAGGAAGGAATCCAATTTCCCCACAAGGACATTATAATAGCAGGTTAGGCTCTTGACCAAGAACCTGTTGCTCAATATTTTAATGGTGGTGATCACAAAGATGGCAATTCCTTGAGTCCTCAGTAAACTGAATAAGAAGCCTGCATGCTGTGCAGGGAAGAGCTTCCTAAAGAGCCTGTTGTCAAAGGAACAGGGCACTGCGACCTGTGGAGCAGAGCCCTGCCTGATATGGACCCCTGCCCTGGGCCGGAAGGCCAGGGGCACCAGTGGGATCTTTCATGGGTCCTGTCTGACCCTGCTCATTGGCTACCAGGCCCTCTTAGGAAGGGCAGTTTTCACACTCACTTTTGAAAAGGATTTGCGGGAATATGTGTGGCTTTTTACATCACGTGCCCCTGAAGTAATCGCAAGCTTTGGTTACTGTCAGCACCCTAAGTTTACAGGGCAGTCTCTAGAGTAATCTTTATCCATCACACTAATTTGAGGAGAGGTAAGCTTAGGGAGAGATTCAGAGCTCCTGAATGGAGTAGCTGTTGATAAAGGAGGTGCCCTCGGCAGAAGCCTAGTCTGATGGAGGCAGGAGGCTAGCAGGATGACATTCCCAGAACAGGGCAAAGATAACAGAATAATCACCATTCCTCCTTATCTGAGAGCAGGGTAGAGACTGGGATGGTAGAATAGGATATGGCCAGTCTGTCTTTGTGAAGAATCTATGCAGGCCAAGAAAGAGGATGAGAGAGAGCGAGAGACAGAGACAGTTACAGGCAAAGTGAACAGCGTTGGCAAAGGGGCTGGGGCTGATCTGGGATTGGAGCTGAATCCCAGTGTTTGGAGAGTCATGGAGCCAGTTCATGAAAGTCACGGCAAGAAGGAGCCACAAGGCTTAGAGTGGCATCCAGGCAGGAGAAAGCATAGGGACTAAGATCAGGGGGTATCTGTGGAGACCGACAGGAGGACACAGGGAAGAAGTGGGGCCTGTAGTGGTCTGAAATTAAATTCCAAGACTGAGCGAATTCTCCCAAAAATGTATGTGCCCCTTGCTGGAAGGGTCCCTCTTCAGCTTTGGGAGAGATATGTGGAGACACTTTAGAAAGGACTGTCAAGGTCAGTGCTCCAGGGGACACCACAGTAGGCACTGGGCCCAGAGGGCAGTAGCAGGGGCCTGACTGCCAGGAACTGAGAGTGAATACACAAGAAAAGGCACTGGAGGTGAAGCCCTGGTCCAGGGAGGTGGCCCTGAGAATTCTAGCAGCTTGTCCCCAGCTAGGCTTGACTCAGGGACCCTGCCAAACTTGCGCTTCAGGTGCTTCCTGTTTTTATTAATATCACTATTAGTAATGAGAATTGCTGTCAATATTAGCACATGCATGTGGATTCCAGAACTCCGAGGCAAGGCCTGGTTCTCCTCTTGCTTCTCTATTTGTTTTCTGGGCTCCTTGTCTCTTCCCCCAGATGGTGAGCCACCTTTAAATCCAATCCCAAGGCTTTGTTCTTCTCCCTCCATCCCCTCTCTCTATGGACCTCTCTTTGCCTCAGCCTCTATCCTGAACTCTGTGTGTTGGACCTTGCCTCCAGAACTGTACTCTTATAAAGATGAAATTATATTTTGAGAACTGGAGGCTTGAGGATCAACCACTTACAGAGCCCATACATGTACCAGGTTCTGTAACAAGCACTTCACCCAAAATAGTCCTAAAACTATTCCATTTTACAGATGAAGAAATCAAGACTTTGGAAGCTTATGAAATAAATATGAACTCAGATCTTTCTGATTCCAAAACTGTGTTCTTTTCCTTTGCATATGTGATCATAACTAACTCACAAATATTCATTACAAATTTTCTTCCTCCCTCTTTTCCTCTTTCTCCCCCAGACACCCACATGGGCCCACCACCACGTCAAAATCAGCCTCTATAAAATAAGCTTGGTTGTTTTGCCCCATCTTCCTCTACTCTACTTCCTGCCTTGTCAAGGGCTTTAGTCTCTTCCCTCACGTTCAGTGTCCCATCCTTCCTGTACTTCCAAAATGCATCCAAGGAGCCTGCTGAGGGCATTGGCTAGAGAGGGGTGCTAGAAGGTTATCTTTTCTACTACCCACTGGCAGGCACAGTAACCATGCCCAAGTTCTTCCAGGTTTCCAAAGCAGTCATTTGTCTCCCCTTGCCTGCATGGTGCATGTCTTTCTACATTCTCCTCCTTTAGCACTTTCTTCCTAATCTAACTACAAGGAACTGAATGGAATCACCAGAAATGAAATGATTACTCCAGATACACTGGTTGGGTGCAATATAAACTCCAGAGCAAAAGTGTCCCAGGCTCTCACCAGGAGGCTCCCCTGGGAAGCACATGGAACAGGGCTAAAGTTCAGATCCAGTTCCTGGCCTCCAGATCAGTGACTAGGTAATTCTTTTGAGAACCTTTGTTTCCTGTGAGGCAGGAAAAAATATTCATCCCTCCCCAGACTCACCCCAGTCTGACTTGGGCCTAGAGTAACTGCAATGTAATTGAGCAGAATGCATGCTAATAGTTACTCTAATAGAAGCACATAAAAGGAAAGTCACTGGAACTTCTTACTACTCATGGTCTTGAGAAATTAGGGCTTAAGAGAAGATGACTAGAGGATGACTTCCTAAGACCTGAGGAAGAGACCAGATAAGGAACTGAGGAAGGACTCAGAATGTCTCTTGAATACACTTCCCAGGGCCAAATGCCAAGTTAGGTTTCTGGTGGTTACCAAGGACATGTAAATTATCTAAATAATTTTTCAGTGACTGTAGGAACCAGAATTCAGCTCCTATAAGGCTGGGGAGAGACACAAAAGGCAAAACTGGAAAGAAAAATGATGACAACTGACTTTGTGTTGTTTGTGTCTCTATGGAAAAACAGCAAAATCAGGACTGTATTTGACAACCCCTCTCCTGTCGCAGCATGTGTGTGCACAGCCTTCTGCTGGCCTGGTGACATGGTCTTAGTTTTGCAAGCCAGTTGTTAAATACAGCCATTATTAAAAATTCAATTATAAAAAAATTAAATTATATAAATTTACGGTTATGTTATATAAAAACAAAAAACATCAGCACTCAAAACACATCACTCCCTAATTATCTTACTGTCTCAGCTCTTGAGGTTCTTGACCTTAAAGGTATCTGCACCGTGGAAATACTCTACAATGGGTGCCACCGCTCATTCTCCCAACTCCACACCAAGGACATCATGTCAGTAGCTTACAATCAGCCATGGTGGGAGAACTTACATCACAGAAATGGCAAATGCTAGGTTCCCCTGCCTCCTACCCACCCCTGCCCCGCACTCAAAGCCACTGTGAAACATTCACCAGCACCAGCATTCCCCTCCAACTCTGCCAAGGTTTCATGCAGGAGAAATAACAAAACACCAAGGAGTCCCTGGAGCAAAATCCTAGGAGAAAAAGCTTCTCTCCCTCCTCATCTAGCAGAGGTGACTGTGGTGATGGTGACTGCCATCCAGCTTGGGATGGGGGCACTTCCTTGGCTTCCCTGGTGAGTCACCCTAACAAGAAGTTCTTTCCAGCATCTCTAAAATCTCTTACTGTTTTTTAATGAGCTTTTCTTGCCACAGCCTCGCTTTAAAACCTAACTTGGCATTTGGCCCTGGGAAATGTGTTCAAGAGACATTCAGAGTCCTTCCTCAGTTCCTTATCTAGTCTCTTCTCCAGGTCTTAGGAAGTCATCCTCTAGTCATCTTCTCTTAAGCCCCAATTTCTCAAGACCATGAGTGGTATGGAGTCCCAGTGACTTTAAATGAAGTGCTGTGTGAGCATGGCTCCCTGGTTCCTGGAATGCGGAAGGTGATGTCATTCAACACAACCTGTATATAGGGCCAGCAGGCTGCCTCCAAACTGGGAGAGCCCTCCCCAAGTCATCCAATTCAGTTCCCTGCCTTGGGGCAAAGGAGTGCCAGGCCCAGTGTCCTATTAAAGATCTACCTAACAAGTCATCTTATAGGTGCTTATAAATGTGTGCAAATAAATGAAGGGATGGATGGTTTCTGCAATTCTCTCCTCCCCCTCACTATTTAATCCCTCACTGCCTGTATCCCCACCCATCCCTAAGAACTCCCTACTTCCTCACCTCATACCCAAGACATTTGTCCCTGGCTCCTTCTGTCCCACCACTGACTACATTTTTCCCCCAGTTCTATCAAAGCAGAGCCAGCAATGCTATCACCATTTTGCAAATACCCAAGCCAATTGGAAATGGCTTCCTAGTTATTTATAACCAAGCAGGGTTTCCAGCCTTCCTCGGTTAAGAAACTTGAAGCCCAGGTACTTTGAGGTCCACCTATACCCCATACTTCATGTGGCCCCAGGGTAGAAGCAGGAAAATTAGGAATCCCAGCTTCTCCTCAAGGGAAAAAGAGACGAAGAAAGAAGGAAGTGCTTGGGCTCTCGCCAGGCAGGTGGCTGGGCAGAGGTAGGTAAAACGACATGAACCCGAAGTATCATGCTCTTCAGAAGACCCTCAATCCCTAGGCCAGACAGGGATTGCAGTTGTGTGCCTGTTACAGCCATCCTGTATGGAATACAACCACTTGGTGCACTAGAGGCAGCGGAATTGGAAATGTGATATTTAGGGCTCCCTAAGAGTAGAACTTGGACCAAAGGATAAAAGCTCTATGAGGACCAAAATTGAATTCAATAAGAGGAGCATATGTCTAATAGTCAGAGGCCGAATGGACTGCATTGGGAGGTAGGACGATTGCATTTCTGGAGGTATTCAAGAAAAGGTTAAAATAGCCTTTGCCAGGAATGTTATGGAAAGAATTCAAATATCAGAGAAACAGCCTGATGTCTTAGAGTCAAACATGCCCGATCAAAACCTGAATTATTACCTGCGTAGGCTTGGTCAACATACCTAATCCCTCTGAGCCTCAGTTTCTTCACCCATGTAATGAGATAGCACACAGCCTCATAGAACTTAAAGTAAGGATTAAATAAGACTAAACATCAGAAAGCACCTAGCACTTAGAGGGTGCCCAATAAATGTCAATCCCCTTTCCATTAATAGGGGAACTAGATTAGATGACCTTGAAGGTCTTTCTACCCCCAGAATATGAGTCTGAAACCCTTCCTGGCTGTTGAGAAGGAACGCATGCATCTGGGAGAGATAAGGAGGTCAGGGTTGAGTAGATGAGGGCAGAAGAAAGGATGCTAAAACGGTCTGGGATGTTCAGAGGGGTCATCCCTGCCAGTCCTTAATTTGCCCCCTCAGGCCTTCTGGAATAAAAGAGGGAAAAAAAATTCTGGGTTTAAGATCCAATCGTAGGGGTTCCAGTTTCCCCATCTGTGTAATGAAAGAGTAGGATTACACGGCCCCTTCCAGCTCTGACTGCTATCCATCTAAGGAAGAAATGTGGCAGGAACGATGGGAGACAACAGAGAGCAGCGTTCTTCATCCCCGAGCAGAGTCTCCCCCGCAACCCCACACCCAACTCTCCGTGGAACCACAGCCACCTGTCTCGGGTCTTACAGTTTATTGTGCTAACACTTCCGCCTCAGAGCTCAGATCTCACACACAGAACAGTTCAGTCCGCAACCCTACCCGCCCCAGGCCCGGGGCCCTCTGCCTTGGCTGGGGACACCGGGCTTATGGCCTCACCAGCTCTCCGACACGTCCTCCTCGCTCTCCTGGAGCCTCGGGGCCCAGGGAAGGCGAAGAAGGCTCCGGGTAGCCTTTCTCTGCCCGCCCCCGCCCCCTCCCATTTTGGGGAGAAGGCTCTGCCTCTTCACTCATTTTCCAAGGGAAATGCTGTCAGCCCACAGCCTTCCGGCAGCCTGGGGCAGGCAGGGTGGGCGCAGTCCGAGCGTGTCCCCGGCCATGTGCAAAGAGCCCGCACCCCCCTCCGGCCCGGGCGCAGCCCGGCGGGCACGCGTGCTCACACCAACAACCCGTCCTTGCCCGGCAGCGACCCCTGAGTGCAGTCAGCGGGCTCGGCGCTCGTGACCTTGACGTAGACCGGGGAGGAGCCCGCTTCGCAGGCGGCCGAGGTGCGGGGCGCCAGGGCCACGTCCTCGGGGCCGCCGCTGGGCGGAGACGCGTACTTGCGGCGCAGGGAGCGGCTGACGGTCTGTGTCGGGTACCCCAGCAGGTGGGTGACGCGGCTGCCGCGCCCGCTGGCCTTATACCCCGGCGCCATGGCGTCCTCTCTGTGGAGACAACAGGCGGGCGTGTGAGCCGGCTCCTCGGCGTCACTGAGTGGGCCCGACCTGGCAGAGCCGGGACTCTTGGCCACCTCTCGGCTCCTTCTCCCGGCGCCTCCCTGTCCCGGCCCCTCGCCTTGCTCGCTCAGCCTCCACCTATTCTCTTCTCTGCCTTTTCCTGGGCCGGAGACCCCCCAGCGGTCCCGGGTCATCTCATCCTCTAGACAGGGCTTGTCCACACGTGTCCGGACAGCCCACGGCCAGCAGCCCCATCTAGGCGCTCTCCAGTCCCCTTCTGGTTTTTTCCCAGAACCACTGGCTTTAATAGGAAGGCAACCTTGAGGATCCAGGAGCTGCTTTCCTGGTCCTTGTTTCCTTAACTAACCCTGACCTTGCCCTCTCTCCTTCTCTTATCCTCGCCTCCTGCCCCTCGATCTTCATCCTTTCCTCCATCCCCAGGGCACTGCAGTCATCAGCACTACTAGTCTTGTTCTATTTTTATTTCTAGTTTGTTTCTAATAAGTTATTAGCACTATTCTTATTAACTCTTAAATATATCCAGAGTTTTCTCCGCGCAATACAAGGGAAAGGTGGAAAATTACAGGTCCTGCTCTTCAGGAGCTTACAGTCTAGACAAGTCAGAGAGGGGTGCACAGACGGATGGGAGATGGGAGCAGGGGAGCAGAGCTGAAGACTGGGCATGGGAAGGGAGAGAGAGAAAAGCCATGCGACGAGTGGCAAGTCGACATGCTGCGATCCCAGCACTCCCAGCGATGGTGAGCAGGTTTGGGGTGGCAGGTGGGGGTGAGGAGGGGCAGGGCACCGGTTGCCTGTCTCACAGCAGTATGCAGCATGCAACAGATTTTACCTGATCTCATTAGCCAAGTCGCCACAGGCCCCTCCGCTGACCCCGCCGCCGTTGCTGTAGCCAAAGGCACTGCGGGTACCACAGCCAGCCCCAGCTCCCCCGCAGCAGCAGCAGATGAGCCCCCAGATGCCCACCAGCAGGCAGCACAGTGCGAGCAAAGAGCCCAGCACTGCACCGATGATCATGCCTACACGCCGGGAGTCTGTAAAGGAAAGGAGAGACCAGTCAGGCTTCTGAAGCCTGGAAGGTGCCTGGCTAACCAGGAGGTGCCAGGGCAGAGCATCTGTGGGAAAGGGAGGCTCAGGGCCCTGGGTCAACCAGTAGGGAAGACATGGGGAGATGCAAGTTAACCCTTTATGTTTGCATATTACTCCCAGGGCTTTCCAGCTGCCCTAGGCAGAGACCTATGCTTAATGCAAAGGGTGGGCAAAGCTAGCTGGGCTCCAAAACACAGCCCAGTTTCCTCCAGTCCCATCCGCCCCACTACAGGGCCCCCAGGGCCACTGCACCTACCTGAGACCTTCACCTCCACCACACATACACTGTAGCCCACATGATTGGCCACTGTGCACTGATACAGCCCATCATCCTCACGGGAGACGTCCTTCAACATCAGGTCGCCATTGTTCAACAGACCTGAACGTAAAGGAGCAGCTGTAGTAAGACAAAGGGACCTGGTGTCTGAGAGCAGCACCCCCAGCCTCTGCCACTGTGAGGTAGGGGATAAAAGGAGGGACTGTGTGTGCACATATACACCCAGGTCCACCATATTCCAGATGAGTCATCTTTCCCCTGCTGAAACAGGCAAGGAAGGACACCTCTGCCAGTAACAGGTCAGAGACACCATTAATTTACTCTGTGACCTTAGGGAAATATACACCTCTCTGAGTCTTGGTCTCCTCCTTTGTACAGTGAAGATTGGGTTAGACTAGAGGAATTCTAAGGCTCCTTCCAGCTCTGATCATCTTCGTTGGATTGTGAGTACTAGCCAGTTTCTCTGTGTGCTGGTAGCTTTGCATACCTTACACCATTTAATTCTCACAGGCCCCTGGAAGTTAAACATTATATTCCCATTTCCTACATGGTGAAACATGATGAAACAAGACACAGAGAGGCTAAGCCACTAGCCTAAGTCTTGCAGTCAGTCAGGGGTCCAGCTAGGATTCAAGCTCAAACTGTCTGTCTCAGACTGTGCTCTTTCCAAATTAACCATGCTGCTTTTGGTTGGCCCCCACCCCCACCACCACTTTTTGTCTCTTCTTCTCCCCACAATAGCAGCTTCTGAAACAGGCTCAGAGGAGGCATCTCCCACAGGGATTCCAGGTTTGACATGGAGCCACAAATAAACTAGAGAAGCCCCAGCAGGTCCCAAAGTCCTGATTTTCTGTTCATTTCGCCTCCCTCTTTTGGGGCCCCCTCACCTTGATTTATGGAGCTGTGGAAGGACTCCTGGTAGGTGAGCTCAGAGTGGAAGCTTTGCTGGGAATGGTAGGACCCAGCACGGTAGGGGTGGGCATTCCCGCTGATCTTGGCCCACTTGTAGGAGAGAGGCGGGGTGCCCCCATTAGCAAAGCACTTCAGTACTACATCATTGCCATGTGCCATGTGGCCCTCAGACCAGCATACAGGCACTGCAGGTCGAGCTGCAGGAAAGCAGGCAATTGTGAGTGTGGCGCAGCCAAGAAGCAGAGCCAGGCTCAGAGTGGCCAAGCTACCCTAAGCCAGGCTCTGCAGTCTGTGGAAAGGGAGCCCGGAAGAGACTGGCCATACCTTGAACAGTGACAACGACCTTCCGGGTGGCCATGGTGGTCTTCTTTACTCGGCACTCGTAAGTAGCTGTGTCAGATACCTGCAGGTTCATGAGGTTGATGGAGGCGTCATACTGGCTGGGGTCTGAGGCTGCAAAGCGGACCCTCTGCTGCAAATGGGGGAGGTTGCCATGGTTGATCCTCTTGTCCTGGTAACTCAGGAACTGTGAAGAAGAGAAGAAAACAAAGGGGATGAGACAGGCAGAGCCAAGGAGGGCCATGTGGATTGGCTGCCTTGGGCAATTCATTCAACTTCTCTGAGACTCATTTTTCTCAGCTGAAAATGGAAATAATGATGCTTGGTCCTCTGACTTCCTACAAAATGGGTGGGGCCAGGTAAAATCTAGTACTTTGCAAACTGTAAGTTCAGGCTGAGAACTTCTTAAAGCCAGGTACCATACCCTTTGGAGTGATTGCAGAGCTATCATTCCTGTTGTCCCATTCCACGAGAGGCCTTAGGGGAAGTTCAGGTCTTAGTTTCCTTATCTGCCCTCCTTATCCCCTCAGAGTGTTGGCTGCCCATCAGGTAGACACCATGGAGTGTTAGGTAAGGGGAACAATGTTCCTGGCACTCACCACATTCTCCCGATGTGAAGGGTCTGAATTGACCTGCATCCACTCGATGTCCAGCCCACTGGGACCATAGTCCTCAGGATCCAGGATGTAGGGGCAACCCAGTTTCACACTGTCACCTTCTGCCAGGTACAGGACCTCCTGGCCATCCCCGTTGATCCGCACAGCAGACAGCAGTGCTAAGGGAAAGGCAGGACAGGTGAGGTGGAGTAGAACCAGAGCTCGGGTAGTAGGCTTCAGCCTCTCCCTCCACCATTCTCTGTCAGCAGCAACCCAGACTCTGTGGGGGTTCCACAGGGAGCAGGGACTGCTCTGAGTGTGTGTCTGCATGTGTGCATGAAGCGGTATATGCATGTCTGTGCGCACTTGTGTATGTATGTCTATATTCTATAATATATAAAACTACATCTGAATCTTGTTTGTATATATACAGCTGTTAGGTATGCTTGTATGTATGCATGATTGTGTGTGCATGTATAAGTATGTACATATGTGAACATGAGTGTTTATGAGCATTTGTGGCTATTTGTATGTATATGCATGCCATGACCAGGTAGAATGTCTGCTTTTATATTTAAATGATTGTGTGTGTGTTTGTGCACATGAAGCACACAGAGCTGTTAATGCTCTGATGGAGGAGCCTGGCTCATTAAAAGCTGCCTGTCTGGCTAAGTGAGGTGCTCCTATCTGGAGGCAGGAGAATAGACACCATGGTCTCTGGGATCCCTTCCCAGCCCAAGGAGCAGAAGATTACAGGTGTCTGTGTGTCTTGTGTATGACAGTGAATGTCTGTGGCTGCATGCCTGTGCATGTCAGCGTGTGTGTGTGACCAGGCTGTGTTCGTGTGTGAGTGAATAATGGTGCGTGCCTGGGACTGTGGCTGCAAGCATCTATCTGTAGAATAGCATGAGCTTTGTGTGATGACATGTGGCAGTGTGCACTTCGTGCCCTGCCTTGGTGTGATTGTATGGCTCAGGTACAGCCACCCCCACATGCTCGCTCCAATTGGGGCCCCTCTCGCTGTTGCCAGCCCGCTCCACTGAGTCAGCCTGGGTGAGGAGCCGGCATCTGGAAGCTCAGCATTGAGTTCCTCTACCTCTCTACTCTGAAGCCCCAGGCAAGCACTAGCCCCAATCAGTTGTACCCAGAGAGGAATAGAAGGTGCAGGAGGTGACCAGGGCTCCAACCTTGGCAGGCAGGGCAGGTGGGCTCAGCTTCACAGTCTCCAACACTCCTCCCTCCCCAGATCTCTCCCCAAGCCTGGCTCACTCTCCTGCATTCTTTTTTGAGAGTCAGCAAGTCCTTTGGAGTCTCAAGCCCTGGTCTCAGCAATTCATTCTGCCCTGCCTTCCTCTGGCTCTCTCCTGGGATTACCTTCACACTTAGAGAGTGTCTCAGACACACACTTACATGCCGTCACAGCCAAACACATCAACACATAGACACACTCTTACAAGCCTTCAAAATACAGGCACATACTTATACAAGCCTACCTTCCTACACACAGACACCATCAGATCCATACAGATACACATCTTCACACAAACACAGGTCTGGATTAATCCAGAAGACATGCCCACTGCACACTCCCATGTGCACTTATTCAAGACAAGACATAACTGCAAAAGCTTAGCCTGGTTCTAGAGAGCCAACAGGCACCCTTCCAATACCCTCAATATCTCATGCATCACTGAACGTGCCCCCTCAGAACCCTTGCTGGACTGTCAACCATGTGCTAACCACACTAGGCTCCAGAGAGACTCCAAGCAGGCAGGCTAGCTGCTGGGGCTTTAACGGGACCTGGTGATGCCTCTTCCAGCCCTAGGCCAGGAGAACACCAGCTCATTTCTGAGATAAGGATCCTGATGCTATCTGCCAGATCCTGGGGCTACACAAGGCAAGCCAGGGATGAGCCAGAGCAAAGGCTCTACCCTGAGGACGGGCTCCTGGAAGCAACCCACAGAGAAGAGTCTGGTTACAGTTCATGATAAGTATTCAGAGAAGGGGGCTTGGGAAGGAGGAGCAGGCTGAAAGACCAGTGCCTCCACCCTGCATTAGGCTGGGTGTCTTCCATTGTCTCAGGCCAGAAAGCCTCGCCCTAGCCTTTCAATCTCCCTGAAAGCTTTCTCAACCTCCTCTTAAGGGCTCCGGACTTTCTGCACTCTTTCACTCTCCTGAGGAAGTTCTTCCTTGTGTTTCAACCTGATTCCTCTTGCTGTGGCACTGAAAAAGTGCTCCCAAGGGATGTGAGAGAAGAGAGAGGCTGGAGAGAGGGAAGAATGCCAGAGTGGTAGAAAGATCTGCATGGGAAAACTTGGAGAGAGGGAGGGAAGTCACAGTGGGCTGCAAGGAAAAGGCAGTGGTGACTAATTGTCCCCCAACAAAAGCACTAGGGACTGCACACTGTATTCTCAGCTTGTAAATCCTTTGTGAATTTTCAAGCTGCTTCCAGAGTTCCTAATCTCCCACTGAAGATGAGGGAAGGGGAGGGAAGGAAAGGCTGCGGCACAAGAGGGTATCCGTGCATAAATATACACTGCACACACCCAGGACACATACCACATACATGAAGATGTCCCAGGTCCCCATAGCACAGGTGGAGCTTCCTGCATGGGATCTGCCAGCCCAGCTCTCACCAGAGGGTGTTGCAGACATTCTGCTGGAAACACAATCATTCACACACATACACACACACACATACACACATTCTCACACTAACACATACTAACATACACTCACACTAACACACAAAGGCTAAAAATACTCCCCCTCCCATGAACTCCTCCTCCACTCTCCCTCACCCCCAGTCCAGATCCCAGGGGACTCTGAGAGCCATTTCCAGCAATGTCCACTCAGAGTGGCCCTTGCTGGGACTTGCCCCAACCTGGGCAAGTAGCCAAGACATCCAATCTGAGCCCTGCCCTCAAGGCGTGCCCCAGTGGAGTAAGAGGGCTCTGGGAGTTACTATCCCCACCCTCATCAGCCTCTTCCAGGAGGAAAAATGCCACCCGCAACTCACAACACAGAGGCCTGGAGTGGAGGTCTCAGCCCCGCCTCACACTAGTGGCATCGGCCATGCTGCGAGCAGCCATTTAGGCCACATCGGCCCAAGGCTGGCTCTTCCCTCTTCAGGCAACTCTCTGTCCTGGGCTCTGGCCTGGGGGTGGGAGGAGGGCCCTCTGGCTGGAATAGCGCACACACTGGTGAAAAGGGTTCTTTCAAAGGCTCCTCCTCAGCCCCCACCAGCCTTGCTGCTCACCTGACCACCTGCCCCACCCCCAGTTCCTGCAGCCTGGTGCCCAGTCACAGCACAGGCACGCATATGCCAGCCCCACACAGAGGCACGTTAAAGACTTCTGCTCACAGACACATGCCCTGAACCTTCAGGCATGGCACTCTCCTGGAGAGTCTCCTTGGCAATATCCAAACCTGGGTGGCAGCAGGGCAAGGGTGGGCCACACCCTGCCAGGGCATCTCAGGCTACCTCCGAGGATCCTCTGTGTGCCCCTCACTGCCCCTTACCCTGCCCATCTGTTGTCGTGATGGCATCCCTGCCTGCTGCCCAGCCCCATACCTGGGCTCAGGCACACGAGTAGAAGGTGGAACGCTCCTCGAACTCCCATGTCTCTAGGCTCCACGTTTCCTCCTCCTGGGTTGGGTATCCCTGGGCCGACAGTGGTGGGTGTGTGGGGATGGGTGGAGGGATGGGGAGCTGAAGGCCCAGACACTGCTTGGGGTGGCAGGAAGTTGCAATGAGTGCCTGGCCGGGGAGCGGAGTTATTTCTATGGGAGGGAGGGAGCCTGGCCCCTGCCTTAGGGAGGAGTCCCAAAAACTCTAATTAGCAAGGTGACAGAGTGACCTACCCAGGCATTACCCAGCCATCACCCAAGCTCTTCCCTATCCCGAGAATGGGGCAGGGCAGCCAGTGGGACTTATAATTAGGTACCTGTTAAACTTCCACTTCCTCCTGGCCCAGTCCTCAGGTGACAGCAGTCATCCCATTTTATGATGTCTCCAGAGCTCCCTTCACCACTTGGGTTTGCTGCCTTCTTCCCCACGGGAAATGGAAGAGGGAGAAGATGCCAGGCTCGGGGAGGAAGGGCATCCAGGCCCCGAAGGGTTAACATGACTCCAGGACACAGGGGTCTGGCACAGTCTCCAAATCCTGCCCCCTTCTACCCCTGATTCTCTGAGGGACTTCCCCCCAGGTTGAGGTCTGTGAGAAGTGGCACCAGGAAAGGAGCCACTGGGGCTCGAGGGAAGGCCCAGGCAAATGAAAGGGCCCTAGGAGTGCCCAGCCTGCCTCCCAGAGGCCTCCAGCATTTCAAAGGGATTTGGATTTCCTGAGCTGAATGAGGGAGGGTAGGGGGGTGTGTGGGATCAGGGCCTTCCCCTGGCTACCCCCTCTAAAGCTGTGCCCCCCAACCATACCTGATGCAAGGTCATCTTTGAGTGTAGGGGATCTCTGGGAGATGGGGGTGTTATGGGGATCCAGCCCCACCTCCCACACAGAATTAAAACCAGTTCAGTGAGGCCTGAGGGAAGAAGGACCTGGGTGTGTGGAGGGCGTGCGGGTGACAGGATAGATGAGTAAGGGGTGCTGGGGAGAATAGCACCAGGAGGGTCAGGGAATGGGGTGTGCCTGTGCATGTGTGTACCCACTCACTGGGATGTGCCATGTCTCTGCTGAGGGGGGCTGAGCCCCTGTGTGCACTTCTTTTAGGGACTATTTGGTGTCCTTGCTTCTATTCACAGGAAGGGAGACTGAGGACCCTCATAACCTGGATAATTAAGCCAGCAAGGTATGGGCAGGTTGGAGCTGAGGTGAGAGGCTCTTGGCAAGAAGAGGGAGGAAGCAGAGAGCCATTCCTTGCTGGCTGGTCCAGGGAGTACTAGAACAGGCCTTGGGCCTCCCCTCCAGAGGAGGTGGGTCAGGTCATGAGTGTCCCCATTCAACAGCCCACAGAGGGCACAGGAAAGGCAGGCAGGAAGAGTCTTGAAGAGATTTATGGGGCTCAGAGATGCTGCCAGATCCCACCCCTCCAAGGAAGCACAAGGAGTCCATGCACCTCTGCATTCCAAAGCCCTCCACTCGCACTCCCAATGACAATAGGTGCTCTGGGACCCACCAGATGTACACAGTGAATATCCTCATTTCCTTTTTAAGGTTTATAGGATTGCCTTGCACACTCTGGAGAGCAGGGATCATTATCTTCACTTTATAGATGGGGAACAGAGGCCTGAAGAAACGAGCATTCAGCCCAGGTGATGCTGCTGGGGCCTAAGTAGGGGACACTTAGGCATCCTGATTCTTCATTCAGAGTAGTCCAAGAAAAGGGCTTGGTATTCCTATGGGTTACTAGACCCACCCATGGGGAAAAAGCATGGAAAGTCAGTGATGGGTGGAGGGGGGTCAGGTGGGATCAG